>NC_085018.1:9634863-9957363 GCF_963692335.1 Osmerus eperlanus
ACACATTGCTCATACCTATTCTTTCAATATGATTTGAATACAGCTTCAGATTTTCTGTCACTAGTGTCACTTAAATGTGTTTCCTGTTTGCAGACAATCCATAATTCAGCTCCCTTAATTTAGACAGTGTGCAGTGTTGTTGTCATCGCTGCACAGTGCCTAGCAACAGTAGTGGTTACAAAACCTTTGCCTCATTCTACAGCTGAGTAAGGCAACCTTCGGTCACAGTTGTGGCTTCCACGTTTATGGCTACGGAAGTTGTATATTTCATCCATTGCCGTCATGAGAGAGAGGCAAATAGATTTGTAACTTCCAATAGACAGTATAACCTATACAGTACAACATACAGTACAATATATCCCCATTGTCTTTGACAGTATACTTTTGCTGTTAAGTTTAGGGGCTCACACAATTGTTTTTGTTTGTTTAGTCTTTAATGTCTTACAACAAACTTCCACCCATGTATACTCTCTTGAGATTAACCATGTTGATTTGAGTTAGTTATGAGACAGTGTAAACAAAGCACTAGCTGTGCAGACTCAAACACACCAACAATTATGTTTATGGAACAAACAGTGTCATATTTCCATGGCAACTTTAAATCCAGTCAGTCCAGTAATCGCTGAGATAATGTCTCATTCATTGACTCCTTATAAGGACAAACTGTGTGGGTGTGTTTATGAGTGAGTGTGTCAGAGAGAGGGGGAGAGAAAGAGAGAAACAGAAGGTATAATGACAAAGACATAGACAGGGACGATGACTAGCATTGGGCAGGGAGAGTGGGAAAAGATTAAGATAATCTAGTGGGAGCGCTCACACAGGATTCAAAAGGAGTGGCCATAGTATGGCATGGACAGACCTAGCAGGAGTCCTCGTTACAGTGACCCACATAGCTCTGGGTGGCAGAGTCGGTTGGACTTGTCTCATAGGCAGATTGAGACATTTTGAGAAATGATTTTGTCCACAGACAATTGAGTGCTTGAGCAATGTGTGAGCAATGAGTGAGATTTTGTCTGTCTTGTCCGTGTGTACAGTACAGTAATAATTTGGAAAATAACACACTTATAGAGAATTTGTTATTCTAAAATAAACTGACCATTGACTCATTGTCATAATCTTTGCACAGATTAATCCGTCATACCTGGAAATTAAAGAACCACCATAACACCATGATACTTGTAGTGTGTGTTTGTGTGTGTGTGTGGGGGGGGAGGTGCGTGTGTATACGTGTTTTAAGCCTTGGGACAGAGAGAGTTGTGCAACTGAGACAACATGGAATTTACATCAGGTGTGCCCTTCCCTCCTGGGTCTTGACCTTTGGTTGCTAGGGGCTACCAGCAGACCAGGTTGACTGGTCAGGACAACTCCGCTGACCCAGACAAGAAAGAGGAATCACTGTTTAGACAGAACGTGAAAATTCACATCAACTTCAATATTTTCAAATGTCATGCTGCAGCTAGATCTCTATCACTGCAAACCAAGACAGGCCTCTTAACTGTCTTTCAATAGCTGTCTGCCATGGTGGTAAAGCATTTAGTCAGCATGCATTAATCACCACATACCTGCTGTCACTTCATTTTTTCGTTTTATTTGTGTTTATAGTGCAGCTGCCTCAGTCCAGACATGTGGACTCCCACTCTTTTGGGTTCAAATTGGTTTCATGAAATGTTTCATTCAGAGGGTTGTAACTGCATGTTAGATTATTCAGTTATACAGTGCTCTGCAGTAGTAAGAGAGGCAAGTTCAATGAACCTGTTTAATGTCAACAGTATTTATTGGTGTTACCCTCACTAGAAACACCCACTCACACAACAAGCAAGGACATGTTCCTTAGATCAACTTTCAGCTCAGAAGGATACTGCTCACAGCCAACTCAAGTGTCTGAAGTAAATTACATTGTATGAATAATATCCCTGAAGTCATCTGCCCTAATGCCTCGTCATTTGTATTTGCAGTAATTTAAACTAATGGCTTGTTTGTGCCAACACTGACAATTACTAAATGAGTGGGGAAAAAGAGAAGGCCAAGAAGAGCACAAACTGTACATATTCTGATCAGCACATGTTATTTCTCATGCACACAGTCTCACGCCTGTGAACGTTCAAACCCACACAACACACACAGCCACACAAAGAACACACCTCTTCATTAAAAGCACCGACAGAGTGTTACTTAACACTGGAACTCAGGCATGCTATTTGAGGATCAGCATTCTCTGTCAGAAACACATCCGTCACGGTTCTGACAGGGGCATTAAATGGATAGAGTAAGCAGCGTCAAGCAATAAAAAGATCTCAGCAACTACCCAGACAAGCACCAACCGGTTGTTAAGCCCAATGAAGAAACCTGCGATGTAATTGGTCCTTGACAAATGTGTTAAAATACTGTAACCTTTAAATTTAGCTTTGAACTAAACTGAAACAAAAAACCCTGCTCACCCCATGTTTCTTTAAGATCTGATTGCATTCTCTCACTGTATTCAACCTTTTGCATTGATGCATCAGTGAGTGCATGCTACGAAATGACAGCAGAGGTTAATGAAATGTCAACGCCTTAAAAGTAACAAAGGACATGTATATCTTCAGGCATGGATTAAGGGGTGGTTTGGAACTACCTGCTTATCTGACAATGCATTGGTGCATTGTCAGTGAGTTTTCATTCAAGCAAGCGAGGGGAGTAGTAACAAAAGGTTTTGCTCCAGTTATCGTGATTGACGCATCTTGTCTTAGAAGAACTGATTGGGTTGTCAGAGTGGTTCACAAAGTTACTATAAATCAATGCGGGGCGTGTTTTTACATAATAGAAAATTCTGCTCCAGCAGTAGAAGAAATAGTCCCTTTTCTTAGGCCTGTTTTCCAAAAAACACAGTATGTGGTACCGTAGGAATACTTTTTGGTTCTTGATTGAGTCTGATCTTTGGGGAATCTATTAGCAGACCAAGATTGTCTTCAGACAAATATCATCCACGAATACGGCCCGCCAACCCATTTGGACCTGCCCTCTGAACAATGCCAGAGACTTGTTTAAAAAAATAATAATTACTATAATAATCATATTTTTTTAAATTATAAAAATACATTTTAAATATCTGTTTACACTGATTAATATGCATAAGTAAATGTTTTGATTTCAATAGCAATGAGTATAAAAAATAAAATCAGTTTACACTGATTAATATGCATAAGTAAATAAATGTTTTAATTTCAATAGCAATGAATATGAATAAAGGTAATTACGATAGTAATAATGCTCTTTTAATAGGCTATATATCCCTTGATATGTATGGATGTACGGTGCATAACAAAATAATAAACTAATCTAGCATAATAAATACATGTAAAATCATTAAAACATCTCCACAATAATACTGGTAGTCACTCCGGCCCATGTAATTTTCTGTTACAGACCGACCGGGCCCCACATTAAAGAAAGTAAAAATTATCTGGCCCTTGCAGAAAAAATTATTACATCATTATAAAATCTTGGTGTGAGGTCTTAACTGACATTATGTAGACAGTACAAGTCATTTACAAGGTGTTCCTTCATTTGATATCCTTCCATGGTAATTTGTAGAACATGTCAGCTTTTGAGTTTTATTGAATGAACTAAACGATGCACCGGCGGGTATAATCATGAACTTAACTTGTCTCATCTTGGCTCTGTCTGCTGAAAGCAGGGCCTAAAATAAATTGTCCAACCTTGGCAAGATGTCTTGTTTCACAAAAAATTTGCATTTTTTTCTACTTCTTCCGCCTGGAGCAACAGGTTTGAATTTCTCTGGACTAGGCTGAAGACCACTGACAGATGAAGGAATATAACCAGTGAAACTGGGCTCATTTCAGATGGATGCCTCTTTCAGGTGTGTCTTGTGGAGGTGTGGTTCAAAGTCTGGGAAACAAATCCAGCAGGTATTTCAAAAACTGATACCTCCAACTCTTATCAAAACCATGAAGGGCTTAGGGCTTAGCAGAACCAACTACACCGATCAATGCAAGTCATGAACTGATCCTTTAAGGTTTAGCAAGCGCTTTCATTGTTTGACCACATTTCAATGTCACTTTTGTGCAAGCACTGTATGAACCATAACAAATGAACACATACAAACAACAGTAAAGCTTTCAAACTTTTAAATCTGAATCCCCCAGAAGCTTTCGTTCTGGTGATATGGCTGGGGCACTTTGCATTCTTTGGGAACTCCATACAAGGTTGAGATATCTTGAAAAAAGAATGGGTTGTTGTTTTACTTTTGCATTTCAACTTGTCTTATCACTGATGCGAATGATCTGAATGGTATAGTGTCTTGACTTAACATAGACCTTTTCAGGATTTCTGGAAAGTCCAAAGTGAATACAGTTTAAGGTGAAAAAGTCCCCAAAACAAGGTTACTAAAACATTTCCAGATTACAACATTAGAATTCATTTTCTGAGTACATCTATCTGTATGAATAAGAATTGGTTATAGTTTTGGCCTGTGCCACTGCTCTTTTCAGATGTCTTCACTCCCTCAGCACAAAATGAAACTACACAGAATGAAACTAACTAGACTCACTAGTTAATTTTTGTTTTTTCAAATGCTCCTCATAAAGTTAGTCACATTAAAGGTCAGGTATTGTTCAAGGGGTCGGGGTGTGGTTCAGAAGTTTACTGTTTTGCTTAATTAAACTCCACAGTACTCATTAAAGCAAATTATCTTGAAGATGTACAGGTGAATGCTTGTGGTACAGAGGAGTTATTTTAACCATTTCATTTCAGTTTCATTTGCATGCAATGCGATAGATTGTTCCTGAATGTTCTTTGGTAGTGAACGTTGATGAGTCAGATGGCTGAGCGTTTAGGGAGTCGGGCTATTAATCAGAAGGTTGTTGGTTCGATTCCCGGCCGTGCAAAATGATGTTGTGTCCTTGGGCAAGGCACTTCACCCTACTTGCCTTGGGGAGAATGTCCCTGTACTTACTGTAAGTCGCTCTGGATAATAGTGTCTGCTAAATGACTAAATGTAAGTCCAAAGACCCAAAACAGATTTGTTTGGGTGTAATTTCCAATGATAGCCGTTGTATGTGAAGAAACAGAGAAATAGTATTAGAGTAGGAGCTTCTACACCATCTATTGGCACAAGATGGTAACATTGTTATCATGTTCCTTAACATACGTTACAATATGTATACCTGTAATGATACAGTGAATTGTGAAAGGAAAATATTCAGTGGCCCTCACAGATTAAATAAAGTGACCCCCTTACACACCATCCTGCTCATGTTCAAATACTATTTGATGTTCATTTGGAGTAAATTACTTGGTCATGTGGATGCAAACCATGGAGATGTATGATTATATTTGCATGATACTCACTGACTGTCATTGTTGTGTTTTAATGTAATCATCTTCTTCCTACTCAGGCTTATCATATATATTCTTACCTTTGACACTGTGGTTAACTGTGTACACCATTTCCTCTGTCCTAGAAAAGTACTTGGAAGTTTTTTATGTTTTTGCAGAGACACTGATAATAGATACTATCTCAATTATGTGTTACATTTTAAGTAGGGTTTGAAATAAGGGGAATTGTTTAATTAACATAATTAACACAATTATGACTGGTTTAAGTGTTGAAGTAGTTTTATTGCTGAAAAAAGTCACCGACAGCGTTGACCATAAATGCTCTTTTGATGTAATTGAGACACACAGAATTAGCTACACAGACATTCAGCTTTCAGACTTTCAAGTGCAGTAGGTCTAACTCATCGATGTCATTACAGAGATACTGCATAATGGAACAACTCCAAATTATTCGTGTTGATGTTTTGTCTGTGTTGGTGCTACAGCAGAAACAAACAGCAGAAAACGTACGCCACAGTGAATGAGACTACATTGACAGTGGAAAACCTCGTAACAAACACCAGAAAACACATTACTAAACTTCTCACCACCACAATCTTTTTTAGGGTTAGGGGGAGGATAGGAGGGTGGGTACGAGGTTTGATATGGAATCTAAAAGGCACGTTTATGAAAGGCAGTGATTCAACACAGAGACAGAGGCTCATTGAAACGTTGCCAATTCTGGAGTCAAGTAACTCCTGTAACAAAATGCCTATGACAGGAGAAGCGTGCAGAAACTGAATGGAGAGAGAAAAGCCTTGAGCGAGATCCGTCGTCGACTTCACTCGTCCTTCACTTCGTCCTCCGCATCTTCCTCCTCTTCCTTCTCCTCCACGGCGTCAGGTGTTATCTCAGGCGCCTCCAACTCTCCCACGGACTCTTCGGCCTCCAGGGTCTTGATGACAACGTTGGTGGTTTTGGTGACGGTGGTGGTGCTGCTGCTGCTGCTGACAGTGACGCTGTTGGGGCTCGCCACACTGCTCTTCAACTCCCCCTTGTGGTTATCAAAGGTACTGCTGACTATTTCGGGGGGGCTGACTTTGACTGTATCAAAGGTGCAGCTGACTATTTCGGGGGGGCTGACTTTGACTGCATCAAAGTTACAGCGGACTAATTGGGAGGGGCTGGCTTTGAATCCACCAAAGCTAGAGCTGTTGTAGGATGCGGTGCGGGTGCTCTCCTTTGGGTAGGAATTGTAGTTTACGGCTGCGGGTTGAGATTTTTAAGTTAAATGAACGTTATTTTCAATGCTTTTTTTTGCACTATCATCAAATGTATTAGAACATGGTTTAGCATAGTAAAGAATGCTAGAGCCTCGTGGAATCAGAAAGCAGAATAATGCATGCTTGTTTTTAGGATTTACTCTTGTTTGATTAGCAACAAAAGAAAGTAGGCTAATCTACATAACTACTTGGTTCTCATGCTTGTGACTGTTTACTCTTTGAAGAAATGTCTTAGACCTGTACTCACAGTTCTACTCAAGTAGAATTCGTCTGATGAACAGCAGAACTACTTGTTATAAAATGCTTCTGTACTATATCCACCTCTGGTGGGTTCAATAATTGTGAGTGTTGGCACAATAACTCAATGTGAGCACAATAACTTACAACTCTGTTTGGAGACATTGATGGTCTTGATTCCAGATGACAGTCTGTTGGAGAGAGGGAAGAGACTGTTGATTTTGTTTATTGTCAAACATTGCCAGTCATAGACTCAAAACTCTTCTTTTCATCATCATCCCTGATGTGATATAACCTACCAGAGTACAAAATTAACTTTGGACACCAGCTGTTGCTATAGTTTTAGCTATTTATAATTTTCTAATGAAGATTAGCAAGAGGAGCAAGATGAGGTGCCGGGTTCTCTTAATCATGATCTTACCTATCCTCCTCTCCTTCCAGCAGCTTCCTGTAGGTGGCGATTTCAATGTCCAGGGCCAGCTTGACGTTCATCAGCTCCTGGTACTGGCGCACCTGGCGGGCCATGTCCTGCTTGGCTCTCTGGAGGGCAGCCTCCAGGTCCCTGACACGGAGTCTGGCATCCTTCACAGCCAGCTCACCACGCTCCTCTGCCTCAGCAATCTGATTTTCCAGGTTAGCACGCTGGAGAAAAAGATGGAAGATGGCTTAATGTTTGACATAGTTAACTGAACCAGGTATCCTAAGGTATCCCCACACAGCAAATTTCAAAGAGTATTCCCTTTAATCATTGAGATATTCTGTTTGATTACAAAAAGACATGAAAAAGATGATGAGATTCCGAACTACTTTGCCTGAGGCCTAGAGGTTAAATTGTACTTTTCTAAACTTTCACTTAGCTAGTGTGCAGTTTTGGTACATTTGTGGATTTGTGTAAAAGATGTTTTCCTCATGGCACCCACCTGATTCTTCATTTGGTCAATTTCAGACTGGTATCTCATGATCTTACGGTTCATTTCTGAGATTTCGGCCTTTGTGTTTTTCAGGTCATCCCCATACTTGCCAGCTGACATCTGCATCTCCTCATACTGTTGGAGGCACAAGCACACATTTATATTAACTATTATTATTAACCCACACCTTACTGTAACTTCTCAGAACATACACCATTACAGGTTAACCTGAGTCAATAAGAGGCATGTTGATGTCATTTACTTTCAGTGATTAAATACCGACCATCCAAAATTGTTAGCTTTTTGGGGCTGGGGGTAGTCAATGTCGTTGTGTTGTTTATTGAGAGGTGGGGAGTTGCTTGTCAGGGGGTGGGGGGGCGCAAGTGAAAGAGCTTGATGATAGCTTCTTCTGGTGCATTCTGGGTATTAGAGTTTTTGATCTCTTTCGGGGCTCGCCGTACCTTGGCATGGTACCAGGTCTCGGCCTCGGCTCTGCTTCGGTTGGCGATGTCCTCATACTGGGCCCGGACCTCGGCCACGATGGAGTCCATGTCCAGGTTACGGCTGTTGTCCATCTCCACCACGACCGATGTGTCTTTGATCTGGCTCTGCAGCTCACGCAGCTCCTGCACACGATGAAAACATTTAGAATCCACTGAGAATCCGACGGAACTGAATGACGGTGGCCATTTTGAACATCTCGCATGGGTTTCTTTGTGAACACTCTGTTATTACAGCTGGCTTCACATGACAGGGTCACACAAATAAGCCCCGGATCAAGTGGGATTGCGTTGTGATGATGTGTCTGACTGAGGGCACGGTAAAGGAGGGGGGGGGGGGGGCGTGGTACCTTACCGCTTCGTAGATCTGCCTGAGGAACTCAATCTCATCCGACAAACAGTCAAGCTTCGCCTCCAGCTCCACCTTGTTCATGTAGGCTGCATCTGTGTCCTGAGGGACCACATCCCAAAGCAGGAGGCATATGTTCAAGAGGTAATCAGATGTGTGTGTGTATGTGTCATTCAAATTACACATACTTTAGAGTTGGTAAAGCTAATAGCATTGAGTGTTCTAATTCTAAATATGTCCCTATAACTAATAGTTGAAAAGTTTGGGGTCTTGAATTGAAGGGTACTGACCTTTTTTAATATAACAAAGTTATTTTCGCACTCGTTGCGCTTGTTGATCTCATCTTCATACCTTGGAAACAATTTCAAGCCAGTGAGTAAGTGTCACAAAAACATTGATATGGAAGACATGTTTCTTGTGGTCCTTTCTAACTTTAGCATGATTCTGCAACTTACTCATCCTGGCTCAACAAAAATTGTACATGCAGTCATTTAGTTATACCCCGAAAGAACAAACGTGCTACATTTTTCTTTTAACACAGATAAGGCTAGGGTCTGGCTTAAATTGAGACTTCAGTTTAAGGTTACATATGGTTGTTTAGAGTTTTCTGTGGTTGAAAATGCCTATTCAAACTAATTATATTCAATTCATTATGTTATGACATGAAGTAAAAGTTGTGATTGACAGAGAGCATAAGCTAAATTGTTTGATTTCCCACAATTGTTAACGCTGTAAATTAAATATAAATTCATAACTTTTAATAATCAGAAAACCCCTTAATAAAGGTAAGCATAATGAAAATGTTAGTTTTGAAAATGTCTTATTAGACATTTCATGATAGTATGAGAGAGACAAGAAAGGTCTGGGAGTCGGGCGGGAGTCAGGTGGCTGAGCGGGGAGGGAGTCGGGCTAGTAATCAGAAGGTTGCCAGTTCGATTCCCGGTCATGCTAACTGACGTTGTGTCCTTGGGCAAGGCACTTCACCCTACTTGCCTCGGGGGAATGTCCCTGTACTTACTGTAAGTCGCTCTGGATAAGAGCGTCTGCTAAATGACTAAATGTAAGGTATGAGACAGAGAAAATGAGGGCCCGGGCTGAAATCGAACCCAGGCCACAACGGTAAGGCCTTTGTGTTTTAGCCCAGTGAGTCACACCCCAGAAAATGTTTCTTTGAATCTCTTTCCACTTCTTCCGCTAACTTACTTGCACTTGAAATCCTCCACGAGCCCCTTCATGTTGTGCAGATCGGACTCCAGTCGCATCTTCTCGTTGCCCAGACCGTCGAGCTGTCTGCGCAGGTTTGCGATGTAGGCCTCGAACATGCCATCGATGTTGGAGCGTGTGGTGGTCTGGTCCTGCAGGAGGCTCCACTTGGTCTCCAGCATCTTGTTCTGCTGCTCCAGGAAGCGCACCTGCAGGTCAGGAAGACAGAGAGATAAGAAAGTGGGTTCGTTTTATCGAAGGAAACATTGCTGTAGTGTTTTAATGAATGGGAGGATCATGGATTAAAAAAAATACTGGTTTGTGAGATCTAATTTAAGTAGGATCTTGTAGGTAGAAATAAAGTAGCTGCAATGAATCATCAAGAAATTGAATTAAATACTTAAGCTGAAACCATTGGAATCAAAGAAAGAAAGATGTATTTGAATAAATGTATATTGGACAGTTTGTACGTTGTACCATGGGTTAATTGCTTCAGTATAATGACGCCAGTCCAATTTGTACTCCACAATGTTCCATATGTTTCCGTCCAAGTTCTGTGTATCAACACAATGAGGCACTATTTCTCAATGTTTTACATGTTATTGTGCCCCCTGCCTTTGGGTGGGGTAGTGTTCAAATTGAAAACACAAAGGAGATAGAAAAGGTGGGATGGTTGTGTGCACAAAGATGTGTGTGAGGAAGGGTCAACTGCAAGTTAACATGGAGTTCAATCCACGAGACAGACAGAAAACACTCCAAAACTTCCATCTAGCACTATAGTGTTTCAACCATCCCATGCCATTTCCTGTTTGACTTTTGACTTGTTACACAATGAGTGATGAATGTCTCAGGAACCTTCTCAGTAATAAGTCTTACATTAACCAGTTACAAGTTGATGACATACAGATATGTATTGGTTTTGACATTAGGGTGACACATTAACTGTTGTGAGTGCTGAACATGTAAGTTATACTTGCATTTAGCTTTTTATAGGTCATGTAACTAAAACTACTGTCTCTTTTACTCCTTAACTCTTACCTCATTGAAACCCTTCTCCACCCATCCAACATTTCACTAATAAGGGGGTGCTCAGGAAGTTATCATCATGTGGTTTTACCCTTCTAAAATAACAGTTTTTAAGTTTCCATCTTAGAGAGTGCAAACAAAGCAGGGTTTATTGTCTTTGCATGTAGATGACACACCCCTTCCGAACAGAGAAATTCTGTACTCAGCTTGGTGTACTTACTTGTACTGCTCTCTCCATACAATACACACTTTGACTGTGCAACTCAGATTTGTTTGCAACCCGATAGGGGGTGATCTCACCTATCACGGAAAATCCCTGATACAACCTAACCTCATCTCACTTTTTGAATGTAACTTTTTCCCTCCCATACAGCTCTCTATTAGAAAGAACAAGCACCATATGGTGAATAATACTGTATTGTAACAATATTGTGTGTGTCAATAAAGCAGACAATGCCTTTGCTGGAAAATATGTAGAACTACACATGTAACACACATCATGTACATCTTCGCACATGCACTGGATATCATTCATAGGCATCGCTACATGTGTGGATCTGTAGGAAAAATACATGGAAACATAAGTGTAGAAACTCACCTTATCGATGAAGGAAGCGAAGCGGTTGTTGAGGCCCTTGATCTGCTCTTTCTCCTGGGTGCGGACAATCTGGATGGAGGGGTCGATCTCCAGGTTGAGGGGGGCCAGCAGGCTCTGGTTGACCGTGACAGCCGTGATGGGGGGCTGGCAGCCTCCATTCATCATCCCCATCCCCATGCCACCCCCCATCCCCATGCCACCCCCCACACCCATGCACCCAAACTCCACCCCGCCCCCTCTCTGAGCAGACCTTCCTGCCACGTATCCCCCGACCACCTTGTACCCCCCCACGCCCATGCCCCCAGCCCCGCCGTAGGCGCTGTGGCCACTGTAGCTCTGCCTGGCTCCCCCGGCCCCGTGCCCCCCGGAGAAGGAGCGGCTGCTGTACCCTCCGCCCCCGCCCATCCCCGACGAAGTGGAGGATCTGACGGAGTAGCTGGTGGTCTTCACAGCTCTGGTCGACATGATAACCGGGATTCTAGCACGTAGGTGGAAAGAGAGAGAGAGAGATGTGGTCTAAGAGAGGGCTAGAGGGGAGACTGCTGCTGTGAGTCAGTCGAGCAGATAGGACGAGCCCTGTTCCGGCAGCCACTATTTATCTGGAAAGGGGAGGGGCCCGGGGGTCGAGGCGATTGGCTGATCCTCGTGGTAGGGGAGAAAGGGATGGAGGAATGTCGAAGGAAGAAGAATAAGAGTCCTGTTACACATTTACAGCACACGGAGTGATTTAGAGAGAGAGAGAGAGAGAGAGAGAGAGAGAGAGAGAGAGAGAGAGAGAGAGAGAGAGAGAGAGAGAGAGAGAGGAAGAACAAAATCTTACATAACAACTCAGTTTGGCAGTCTCGATACAACTTCAACTGAAACTCTGGCTGTAGTTTTAGCGTCTGTTTGGATTGGTAGACGTTATGAACAAGTCTTCCATTGTGTGTTGCCAGCACACACAACTAATACTGAACCTATAGAACTCTATGTTAAAACTCTCCACGACGGTTGTCAGCTCTGCATGCACATCAGTGGAGTCTCTTCAACAAAATATGGTTTGCCTCAAACAAGTACAAAACTTTAAGCCTCATGCATGCATTAAATAAATGCATGCATTCATTAATGTCTCTCTTGTCACCTACGTGCCGCATGTTGTACTTCCAGTGTGGTGCATGTCACCTGCAGGAGAGGCACACCCACGCCCATTCAATCAAACATGAACGTAGAAAAATAAAAACTGGAAAAAACTTCAACCTGTTCCATACATGTCTTTATACGACTACAACCTGTTCCAAACATGTCTTTATAGTGTTTGCACAGGTTTTTTTTATGATCGGACATGCTTTGTGTCGTTGTTAACCATGACTGATGCTAGTAAAGAGTAGTAATCTATGGGGCCATTTCAATACAATATTTACTCTACTCTAAACTCTAGACTAGTAAATGCAGCCCTGGCTCTCCCAGGTCAAGAGTCATCGTGCATTCACAGTAATAACAGTTTCCACAACTCCTCGGAAAGGATGTTGCACTCTTAGCGTCAATCTTACAAAAAATCACTATGCTCTTCACAGTTTGTCTGTATTTCACTGTCCGTCTCATTAAGACGGTGTATTCACAATCATCAACCACTGACGAACCCAAACCAACCAACCATTAACCAACTCACTACCCCACTTTATTGTCTGAAGCCTTGGCGTGTGCGACACAGATGAACATTCCTTCGTTATCTCCCCACACAGCGAACAAACAGCGTTTGTCACTTTTTCTACCTTTTAAAGAATGCCCAACCCCTCCCTGATCTTCAAACCCTTTCCCCACCCAAGCATGAAAGTCAGCCTTGGTGTACTCGCAAGATACCTATGGCATACTGCACACACCCTGTTCAAAGTGTCAATCACGTACACCCGCAGAGATTGCAAATCCCCACAGATCCAAGATCCACTTCCAGTTGTGTTGACAGTATGACTGATGGACTGCTATAGTGCCCTATAGTATAGACCTTATACCTGATCCTCGCTTGAAAGACAGTGGTGCATTTAGGTGATTAATACCTTTCACTGAATGGGCTGCTTGTTAAAAGACTGAAGTAGCTCATTGGTCCTTTGTACTGACCTGCCCGGAACAGCTTGTGTGTAAATGTAAATTGGTTGAGCTCGACCATGATTAGAAAGTAAACATTGTAAAGGTACTGTGAGCAGAGCAGTACCGTCGACACGCCAGTTCCCTGAGTTTGTGGATCAGGCTTGTTGCCTAGTGACACATGTTACAACACACATACTCCCCTGGGAAAAGCTTATCTTTGCATGATGGTAGTGTTTATGAGATAGAGCTGCGACTCATTTAAAGCCACACACTCAGCCACAATTTCGAGTTGTGAAAGTGTAGGATTCACTCTCCTTGGAAGCGAGGTGTCTTCTGGCTGGTATAGAAGAACACAATGTCCTAAGATGCAACACGGGGATTTCAAGTATACTGCTCCTACAGTACATGTTCTGACAGACAATTTGATGTGTGGCGTCATGTTTGAAGAACGTTAATGAAGATTCGTCCTATAGGGGGATTTAGAATTGTGCAGTAAAAGACAATAGTTTATTTAGCTTCTTTTTTTTCAACTTTTGTTTTTAGCATCTTTCAGAAATTCTGTAATAAAACAATTGCTTAATTCTGCATCAGGAACAAGCACCCTTCCGCTGAAGTTGAAGATCTTATTCGGTTTCAGACCAATACAATTGTGCTGCATTGCACTCTTCATATTTTCCTGAAAGTCACTTTCCTGAAGTCTGAAATAATCCATTTCTATGTTAATGGCAATATAGCAATGTTTCTGATGAAATCATGTTATCTTGGGATTCCCCTTCCCACACACCCCATACACTGTTGTATCAACAAACACTCCCACATTTGCCTCCAGTGCCCAAATGTGATACTGATTATATGAAAAAAGAATGCTCCCAGTATCACAACCAACCCCTCTAACTACCAGATAATCAGATACCAACAGATAATACCAAATTCCCAAGACTCTGGAGTTTTGAAGTGAGGTGTGTTATTTCTGGTTCAGAACCAAAATGGGCATTCCTCCAGACCCTGCTTCCTCTTTTCTTTTTTCTTTTTTTACTTCTCTCCAAAACAATTGGAAAAGAAGCCCTTAACCAGTCATCCATTTTGGAATGTAATTCTTGGCCAGACACCAACTAATAAGAACAGTTCTCCCTCCCCTTTGGGAAAGCTCATTCTGGTTGCAGCCCACCATATATGCTCAAATGACCACTGACCTATTGTACAATTCTTGTTCAAACATACAAATGAAACACAATGCAGCTGTATCTATTTAACTCCCCTTTTGATGACTAATCGATGGAAATACTATAACTACTATATTTTCTTTGTAGATGAAGGGCCCATGTTGAATTTTTGGGGTAGGAGGGAGAAGGGGGGGGGGTCTTTTCAAAACGTTGTTGATATGACACACACTGTAAATACTGGAATGTGTTGAGACGTGCATGCCATGGGGTTGAGGTAGGCAGGGAGTGAAGGGCCAGGGAGGGAAGGAGGGAACGAACAAGAAAACAACCAAAATTAGGGCAGACCAAAACCAAGCCCCTGAGAACCTCTAGGCCCCCATCGACCAAGGCAGACTGTCTTCTAGAATGCAGAGGAATGAGGGGGAGGTTCAGAGAGCCTCTTCAAGATAAGCTCTTCTCAACCGATGTCATGTCAGACATTTTGGGAGGGAGGACCCCTGATGATGCAGTTACATAATGATACTTCCTTTCTGGTCTTCTTCACGAACTCTGAGAGCAATAAACACATATGTGTTTCAGGTGAAATTGTCACTAACTTCGTGATTTTGACACGTTGTAAAACAAAGGTGTGGCAAATGTGTGGCTGAGTCTCCAGAGAGCAGGGTCGAAGGGGATAGGTGAGCTCAGCTGCCACGCCCACTCGTCATGCCACTTTGGAGTTGTTTGGTTTGGGCATAGCGCCACCTGGTGGAGTTTAAATATAGGATATTTTCTGATTATTTTGTAAGATACATTTATACAGTGTAAAGTGTGTTCCAGTTGTCACTGACTTTACATTTAGAAAAGAAGCCAGTTAAAAAAAAAACACATACACATAAAGAACACATAAACACTGCTATTTCATGAAGACAGTTATCTGGGTTGACAAAAAAACGACTTGAAAAGTGTTATTGTAAGAATTCACTTAGGGCATCAAATATCTGTCGTAAGTCCATAAAGGTTAACCCCCGTCACAACACCTTGGTACAAGTTGAGAAAACTGACTGAGGAAGATTGCTTGCTACTGAATTTGTAAACTTCTAATATCTTTAGCCTTTCAGTCCAAAACTGGCAAAACTTTGGCAGTTTTTCCATGACAAAAGTAGGGCATTACCCTAACCCTATGCTGTGGATCTTCATTACTGTAACAGGAATGTGTGTGAGCTAAAGTTGGACATGACATCTCCAAGAGAAAATAGTCTTGTATCCGTCAAATTTCGCTCACTTCTGATGTATGACTCTTTTACTTTGACCATGTCTGATATGCACCATCTGTGCCACACCCAGCTCATAAACATGAAGAAAAAGTTTGAAGATTGTAACTTATGTTATAGGGTGTTGGACATAAATGTGAGCATTTCCATTAACTAACTGGTCCTAGGTTTTATTTTCATCTCTTCAATAGTGTGTTTGTGTGTGTGTGTGTGTGTGTGTGTGTGTGTGTGTGTGTGTGTGTGTGTGTGTGTGTGTGTGCGTGTGTGTGTGCGTGTGTGTGTGCGTGTGTGTGTGCGTGTGTGTGTGCGTGTGTGTGGGTGGGTGGGTGGGTGTGTATGACCACTCCCTTGGAAAAAGAGTGAAAACAGGAGGGGAGCAAAGGAAAACAAGATGAATTCAAGAAAACTCAAGCTGAGAGCTAAAGTCTTCTGACAGTTGTCCAAAATCCATGAACCACATAAGCTCCTGTTGAGGTTGCCCAGATTCCTGCTGATTATTGCCGTGAGTCAGAGTCTCCGGATCCTCTCCCTCTTTTCTTCCTCTCTTTCCCTCTTTTCCCTTTGTCCTTTCTTATCGAACAGAGTTTAGGAGTACCGGAGTCCTAGCTTACATGCAAGGGTGAACCAGGTCAAAGATGGTGTTGCATTCCCCACCTTGTATGTAATCGCAATGTTCAAGATTACTGATTACACCCCCGCCATCCCCCCAACCCCCAACCTCCAAAATGCCCTGTCCTGACTGTTGAAAAACCAGAGTGGGTGTAGCACAGAAGCTACATAGTACCAGCACTGTATGCATAGTGTTCATTTCTGTCAATATAGGGAGCACTTCTCTGATAAACTATTGAGCAAAGGTGCTTGCAGATGAAAGATAGCGGTTTCTCGCTGAGTTGGCTTAGCTCTTTTTATGCTTGGGCAAGAACAATTGTTGTTTGGTCTTGATTTCTGATCGTGAATGCAAGGAAAGAGCTGGGAAAGAAATAAGACGGTGTATTGAAACTCAAAAAGGGATTTGAGACATTGCCAACTCCCCCTAGGTGCTACTGTGTGTTTCGTTTTTCTCTGGGGTCCATTTTGAAAAATGTGCTTCAGCCCAAACAATGTGTAATGGAAGTGAGAAGGGCTGACAAATTTTGGGGACAATATTAACTGTTCCTTTTATTTGTTCTCATGCAATAAAACCTAAATGGTTTGTTCTCACGAGCACTATGTTGCCCACTCATGCTGCTCATTCATATTCTTATTCTTATTTTTATATATATCTTATATTTTAAATTGTTTTATTTTTAGATTGTTTATTTCTTAGAATTAGTTAAACTATTGTACTTTTACTTAATTTAAGACCCGTATATGTTTACTGTTTGCACCTTCCTGCCACAGTAAATTCTGTGTTTGTGTAACATACATGGCAAATAAACCGAATTCCGATTCCGATTCATTTTTGACAAAAGTGTGAAAGTACTCATTCGAATCAAACTTTTTGGTAACACCGACTGAAAGAGGTTTGAATTTATTACAATGACTGTAGTCACCTTTGACCTTCTGCAGGATTAAGATGAATGCCCATTGTCTTTCTGTACAGTTCTGAAACACAACTGGATCAACACTGCTAAAATATTGAATCACAATCTACAACTGCAGTACTTCTAGCTGCACTTTCTCATAGATATCATCTTGAAGCAGCCAGCCTCACTGTTTGTCACATTAGTGACCTGCGCTATTGTGTTTATTTGTGTTTGTTGCACCCCAACCCTACCTCACCTTTTGAGTGAGGACCAACTCCCTTCCCCCAGTTTTTCTTGTTGGCCAGACACAGTGATATCAGTTTCCCTCAGGTCTTTGTCTCGCTCACCACACACATAGTTCTGTGCCCTCATGAGAGTGTTTTAAAGCTTGGGTGTTGTCAAATTTAACATGACAATGCAAAACTATGATAAAAGCAGTTTAATACTAAAACGATCATAGTTCTTCTCACAAATGAATTTTGTATCAATTGCTCTGTTTTATTTGTTCAACATTGTTTGCAGTACATGCTTCTGGGCAGTTAAAATTAGTGCCTTGTTGCATTAGGGAAAGAATGTTATTTTTGTTTTTGGAGCAGTCATATCTCCTTTGCCAGACAGTTTTGTCTAGTTAGTTATTTTTGGGGCAGCATACCAAGGACGTTTGCAGCCTTAAATGGACAAACCAAAAGAATGTCGCTGGAAGCTTAGTATTACACCACATTTCTTATTGGATTCTCACTCTTTTTTAAAGATTTTGTCTTGCTTTTCTTCATCTTGGTGTTCTCATACTTATCTCCATATCAAAGTATTATCTGTCTTCTGGAATTTGTTCTCTTTTCTTTACTCCTTCGGTCCATTTCTAAAATGTAAATATTTACAGCAGATTATAAGCAGAAACCAACACACTTCTCGTTTCTAGGCAGACAGAAGATTACAAAAGTGTAGAAAGTGTGGCGGTGAGTGAACAAGAGCATGGGAAAAGAGGGAGGAGACTGGGAAGGATGGGGATGTAGGCAGGGTCTTGGAGGCTGGCCTGCGTGTGCGCGAGAGAGAAACAGAGAGGGGGAGAAGTATAAGTTCTCCATTTCTCTCATTTTGCCTCACTCTCAAAAAGGTCCAACTCTGAGCCTGCTCCCTTTCTCTCTCTCATCCATCCAACTCCAATCGATCGCTCACTACTCCAACATGTCTTTCAGAGTGTACTCGGCACCCATGTCTGACATGCAGTCCTCCAGGATGTCCTATGCCACGCGCTCCATGCCGCCCTCCTCCCAGCGCGCCGCCAGCACCTACGGCGGAGCGGGCGGACAGGGCACCCGCATCTCCTCTGCCAACTTCTCCGGCCTGCGCAGCGGGGCCCCTGGTGGCTCCTCTGCCTTCTCGTCCTCTTCCTCCTACAAGGTGAGCAGCGGCATGGGCATGGGCGGAGGCATGGGCCTGGGTGGAGGCATGGGCATGGGTGGAGGCATGGTCGGTGCTGCTTCTTCCATGGCTGCGGGCGGAGGCAGCGGTGGCATCATGGGCAACGAGAAGGGAGCCATGCAGAACCTCAATGACCGTCTGGCCAACTACCTGGAGACGGTGAGGACCCTGGAGCAGGCCAACGCACAGCTGGAGATGAAGATCAGAGCAGTGCTGGAGAAGGGAAGCCCGGACAGTAGAGACTACAGCAAGTACACCCCCGTCATCGACGATCTGCGCAAAAAGGTGGGTTTGAGGGGCTGGGGAAAAGGAGAGAGAGAAGGAGGGATGGATGAATGAGTGGGGTGAAAAGAAAGATAGCAAGATAATGATTGTACTGTATGTGAGAATGTTGTGTTGATTATATTAGAGGCAAATAATGGGAATGCTGATGCTGTTAGTAAGAAATAAGAGAGCGTGGGCAGAAAGGACAGAATGAAGTGATAGTGATAGATAAAATGCTGATGAAGCTGTTTAACTCAGAAGGGGGGGGGGGGTGTGGATTAAACAGGGAGTGCAGAATAAGGGGAACTACTTGAATTTAGAATCCTGAATTTAACTTACCCAGATATAAAATGCACATTGTTTTCATTGTATGGATTTATTGAGTAAAACTCAACGAATCGGTTTTGGCATATAAACAATGTTTTTACATTTAAAACATACACATTTTTTGAGCATATTATTTAAATGTATTGTGCCTGAAGAGAACATGATTTGTATCTGGGCTACCAATGTCCTATAAAACAGAATGGCGGGTGTGGCCGATATCCAATTTCCCTTCCCCCTGTTGCCACAAACTGCCCAGAAGTTCCTCAAATAAATCACAAGGGGAAAGAGTGAATAGTGAATAAGAGAGACACAAAACCCCAAAGAACAACCCATAGACAACGTTTTCAACAAAAAAAGAAAGAAAAAACAGTTCTGACCCTGAATGGTCACCCTCCACATTCTCAAGCGTAGGAGGAAACCGATGTGAACCAGATGTGTTCCACTCAAAATAATTCCTCCTCACTTTTCCAGCATGTGACCGGTTGTTTAATATCCAGCTCCACATTGGAGTGTCATATTCTGTGCCTGAGTTCAGATTTCCTGTGAAGCTAATAATGACAACTATGCAGCACCTAACTCCCCTACTGCATCGGGCTTCAAGTGTTTCCTCTTGTGCGTCAAACTGGAAACTATGGTTACACATGCAAACAGCCAAACAGCAACAGAGATAGACACAGCTTGAAACAGAAAAGGAAACATTCCAACACAACCCCACACTCAGATTGGGGGAGAACAGAGAGCTTGTGTCACGAGGGACAGGAAGCACAGCCCATTCCTCTAACAATGCAAACTCACAGCATACTCAGCTGTGAAGAAACCCGTTACACTGCTTTTCCATCTGAGGTTCCTCTTTTTACATAGGCGATCAGGGCAGTTGCCATGGATTCAGACATGTTTTGCTCCCATAACATGACTCACATGCAAGTTTTCAAGATGTGTTTGTTTGTCAGAATTCTTGTCTTAGAGGTTGTCATTTACTAGTTGCCCGGCAATTAATGTTTGAACAAAGACAGTATTTTAAGAAAATATGTTTTTTATTTGCTTTCATTGAAAATGAAGTGGACAGAATAAAATCTTAATGTTTTAACTTCCATCCAGAAAAAGTGCAAAAATAAGTATTTCCAGTCTTAAATTCTTTTTGACCTTTTAAAAAAAAATCCATCAAGAGTATATATTTATATTTTCAGTTTGGGTCAAAGTAACTTTTCAATATTTCTCTCCCTCAGGTGTTTGATACGACTGTGGATAACTCCAGCCTTGTGCTCCAAATTGATAATGCCCGTCTAGCCACTGACGATTTCAGAGTGAAGTGAGTCTGAAAAACAGTTTAATCCATTTTCTCTCCACACACCGAAGATTGCCTGTTTGTGTCTGCCTGTTTGTGTAATCCCTTACAAAAAAGAAGTATACTTCAAGTTTAATTTGTAAGTATACTTAAGTATAAAAAGTATACTATTATCATGGTACCTAAAGTATACTAGCAGTGTACTTATTTATATACTATTTTTGTACTAAGTTAACTGAATTGGCCCACTTTTTAGGTCATTTAGTACACTTTAAAGTACACTTATAGTGTATTTGAAGTTTACTTTTGAATACTGTAAAGTAGCCTGTGTAGAGCACTTTCAGTTTATGAAGTATACTTCCTAAAGTACTTCAAAGTATACCTTTGAATACTCTGTGTAGTGCACTCTCAGTTCAGGAAGTATACTTCCTAAAGTACTTCAAAATATAGTTTAGAATACTTTCAAGTGCACTTTCAATTAATGTAAGTACTTCAATAAGTAAACTTAATTAATGTCCACTTACTATTATTTACTATAATATTTATATGTTATGGGGCCCCTCCAACGCCACCGATCTTGTATCACTTGACGAGAACGGGGGCCCTCGCCAAGTAATAGTTATCATTAGCTGTGAGAAGCGGATCCCTGCGTATGTCTTCTATTGCCTTAATCCAGCTCATTTTATCAAACGTAACAGTCATTTAACTCATGGTTACAATGGTAAACCAGCACAACAATGACAATTACCATAGAAAAAACACTACATTCTAAGCAGACACAATAAAAAAGTTACATTTGTATTTCGAACAAACGGCAAATTTATCAGCAAATCTTAACACTATTTACCGCCTTGCATCATGGGAATTGACCAGCCAATGAGCCACGCTATCTTCATTTTTTCACGTTGTTATTTCGTTCTTCAGTCAGTTTGACAGTATAACCTTCAAATGCATAATGCAACCCTTCTGTCTGCTTCTTTCTCAAGTAGTTTTTTCCATTAATACTCCAATTGATAATTATTAGTATCGTATAAGAGTATAGGGCTTCAAAATGTTTTGGCCGTAATTAAGGTTACAGCTTCAGTAACAAAAAAGATTCAATGTGCAATGCATAATATATGTTCCTAGACATGAATAATTAGAATATACAAGATGGATCTAAAAAATGTAACTTGTAATGTACTTTAAAAGTATTTTGACTGTTTTTGCTGTATAATAAAAGAAAACGTAGCCTACATCCTACTCCAGAAGAAATGTATACCATTTTTTGTTTCTAAGTATACTTCTTATAAGTATATCAAAAGTGAACTATTTTCTAAGTAACTTCTTATAAGTATATCAAAGGTGAACTAAAAGTGTACTATCAATTTTTTTGTACACTTATAGTATACTTTAATAGACTTTTTTTTTGTAAGGGATGTTACTGGCTTT
Organism: Osmerus eperlanus; assembly: GCF_963692335.1. NCBI lineage: Eukaryota > Metazoa > Chordata > Actinopteri > Osmeriformes > Osmeridae > Osmerus > Osmerus eperlanus. The sequence continues at coordinate 9,657,001 of NC_085018.1, forward strand.
ACAAAAATGGTTCACTCCCTGTTTAAACGCTTCACAGTTGTAAAATGTGAGAGAAAAAGTTTGACTCATGCCAGACCTTGGGGAGATAATTTGGTGCAGCATTGTGAAGTGAAGTTCAAAAAGGGAATTTCATGTCATCTTTATGCAGTTATCTGGTCTTTTCATTAAAATACTTGGTGTGTGAACTCTAGCGTGAAACCTCTACAGAATGCTACACAGCCCTCTTTGTAAACTGCTTTGGTATTATCTTGGGTGATGATTCAAGAATTCCTTTTTAATGTGAACCACGCGAGTTGAACATGGGCTAAACTGAACATAGGCCAGTGTCCAGAGACTCCATCTTGTGCACTGATAGCAACGAATGGCAATGGCAGCCATTTTGTGCCTTTCTGAGTTGAATATTTCATACCACCAAACAGGTTTGTGAAACCATATCTATTTTTCCAGGTTTGAAAACGAGATGGCCATTCGCCAGTCAGTGGAGGCGGACATTGTGGGGCTGAAGAAGGTCCTTGATGAAACCAACATGGGCAGGATGAACATCGAGAGTGAGATCGAGTCTGTGAGGGAGGAATTGATCTTCCTGAAGAAGAACCATGATAATGTAAAATCTATTTCAGATTAAAGATTTGTGAAATACTGTCACTTCTCTAAAATCATATTAACATTTAAGATTACATATTATCATACCATGGGAGGCCATGAGGATCTATGAAAAAAAAAGTTTCTTCCTGTTTTACCCTAATTCCTCCTTTAGGAAGTCATGGAGTTGCGCAACCAGGTTGCCCAGTCAGGAGTGCAGGTGGACATCGATGCCCCCAAAGGTCAAGACATGTCCGGGATCATGGAGGAGATGAGGGCCAATTATGAGAAGATGGCTTTGAAAAACGCAGAGGACCTAAAAATCTGGCATGAAAATCAGGTAAGCTTTGGTGTACATGGAGAAATGCACAGTTAGTCTGGCTTGACCTAAACTACATCGATGCGTTCAGCTAAATCACAGTGAGAAAACCATGAACACGTTGCTTTCAGTGTTTTCATGCACAATTCAAGCTGACATACTGCAAGGTTGCATGTTTGGTCCTTGAAAATATTTTCAATCTAAGATTTGTAGGATTCTTTCACATTATAAAGTATTCCAAATATCCCAACATACTCATAACTGTCCTAACAATTAGATCCAGAGCACTTGCCTCTATGGTTTACTGACCCATCCCTCCATGGCTTCCTCCCTCTAATTCCCTTTGTTTACTGTCAGATCTCAGATGTACAAGTGCAGGTATCTCAGAACACCGAGGCTCTCCAGGGGGCGCAGATGGAAATGACGGACCTCAGAAGACAGATTCAAACCTTGGAGATCGAGCTGGCGTCCCAACAGAGCCTGGTGAGACACAAGGACAATGTTTTGGTGCATACACCATTAATGTCTTCTTGCAGCTGCATTCTCTGGAATTCATAAGTGACATCGTAAAAATTGTGGGATGGAATGAGTAGCATTTCAATTGCACCCGTTGACCTCCATAACCAAATGCCCCATTCCTCTACTGCACTGCATATCAGCCCCCATAATTCAAAGGTCATTCGCTATTCATTACTGACATTCAACATTCCTGACATTCACAAAGCAGAAGAAGTTGAACTCTCTCTAGTTTCTATATTCGGCATTTCCATACAAAATTCAACAATATATTGTTCAACACTTTCAAAGGGGATCCCTCACAAGTACATTTTGACTTCCCCAAGCACAGACTGAATCATCATTTCTGATGCAGGACTTCAAGTTTACACCAACTGATAATAAACCATTCACACACCACCACCCTCAACATTCCTCTTCTGCTCCTCTACAATAGAAAGCTTCATTGGATGACACGCTACGGAACACGGAGCAGCGCAACAACATGGAGATGGAGAGGTACAACAACATCATTGTAAACCTGGAAGGGGAACTGACCAACCTGCGGGGCAACATCCAACACCAGGGCCAGGAGTACGAGGCATTGCTCAACATGAAGATGAAGCTGGAGGCTGAGATCCTCACCTACAGGTCTCTGTTGGATGGAGAAGATTTCAAGTGAGTATGAAGAGGTAGCCATGAGATGTTCCTAGATGGAGACTAATCCTAGACTTTGACTAAGAGTTCTCCCAAATGCGTTCGACCCTGTTTGCATGAATCCTATTTTGAACCTTCGTATCCGTTGATCACTAAATAAAAGCACTTGGAACTACAGAATATCCACCCTAGTTCTTTCACCTTTAAAATCCTCTTGGGGCTAGATTGCATGGCAAGATTAAACTGTCTGCCATAACACATACCTATCTTTTCAGATCTACCCAACAGCTTAGAAGCTAGGGGCTGTGTCCAGGCAGGGCCATAGGGTATGTTGTGAATGCATACTCTTTCAGTCCTAAAGTACAGTAGGATTGGGATCAGTAATATGAATGAGTTGGATATCTGTAACATAAAAAGTGTTCATGTCACAAATGAGTAAGACATCGATACTTCCACATTTCTAAACTTCGGGATGCCATCTATGGTTTATAAATGGTATTGCAAGATGATCTGCCCTATCAAAGCATGCTATCAAAACAATGCTTTTGTTTTGTTGATTTTTGTCCAGGCTCCAAGATGCTCTGGATGAACTGAAGGCTTGAACAATGAGAAAATAAAAGAGAAAATCATGGTGATAATCATCATCCTAACAAAGAGCAGTTATTGCAGAACCATCATTGCATTAAAAGCCAGTCTCACTGAGCAAAGCTTCCAGTGCTGTGTCAACACCTGACCTAAAAATGACCAAAGTACCAAAATAAAGTTTTTTAACACCTTTTAAGATTCTGTTTTGAGTATTTTGTATTCATCCCATTACTGTGGAGCTATGAATTCAGGCAGTGTTGAAAATTAGTAAGATGTCTAACTTTGCTATTATACCGTCTGCCCACCTTGGGGACCTACCAACACCCTGAAGATATTTTAAGATATAAGTAAATTATAATTATGATGGGATAATCATAATTTAAGAAAATATTTCAAGTGATTTCAAAGTGACAGAATCCATTCAATCTGAGTACAGACAATAAATTAAGGAAATAACAATTATATTGTTTGGTAGTTATGGTTATGTATCTGAAGACGTATTAGATAGTACCCAATTGCTGTGAAAGTACCAAGTCAATGAAGTGAATAGCTAAGTACAAGTTCAAGACCAAATCAACATATTTATCACACATATGTAAGGTGCAGGTGTCTGATACACACAAGTTGAGTATCTCAGAAGACTGGACAATGAATACAGGAAATCAAGGGAGTTAAATAGTGTCACAATATGGGAGGATACGTGATGATTAGCATAGCCTTTGCAAGCACAGAAAAAGGACACTGCATGCTAGATAGCTTTTGTTTAGGTCTTTAGATAGGGCTCCCAGAAATGTCCTTGACGCTCCTCCTATTTTCCTTGTTCAAAGTTGCATGGCATGATACACTTTGGTAACATTGTGACCTCTGATCTACACTAGTGTCCAGGCATTTCCTAGTCTTACAAAGAACTAACTTATGGCTATGCAGGCATAAGCAAACAGCATAGTGACAGTTTATCAATGATACAAGCTACATAATTCATAGGCATATTGCTCTCCTGGACATAACCAAGGGTTATGTTCTCATAAGCTTAATATAGCAAGGTATAGATTAAACATTGTTTATTATATTCACAGCATTCCAAACAGTATAAAAGTAAAAAAAGTAATTATTATCTTAAATTATTGTTAACTGATCAGTCGTTAAGGACAGACCTCTTTCTGACTCTCTTTGCAATGTTGCGTGAGTTTGTAACGTGAGTTTACATGTTCTTGCCGTGCTCATCGGGTGTTTCTCTGCTAAAAAACACACAAAAACATGCAGAACAGATGCTCTCCTGCCTGTGTCCTTGGCCAAGACATGGCGCGCTTGGTCCTGACCCGGGTGCCGTAAATGAAGGCTGCCCACTGTTCCTGACTTTCCTGGGAGGAGGCCAGTCATGGATGGGAGAAATACAGAGGACCCGTTCCAATTTGTGTGTTAACGTGTGTGTGTCGGGAAGGGGGGGGGATGTTGTGGGTTATCACGCATGAATAAAAACCTTGTCACCATGCATGTGTGTGTCGTGTACACAAAAATTGACAAGTAAAAGATTCCACCAGGAATCCATCTTATTATTAGTATGAGGTAAGAATGTATTGCTTTGTACGGAGCAAAATTTGGGTTGGCCCCACCAAATCTCAAAGGCTTTTTGAAAAGTTGGCAGCCCTGTTTCAGTGGACATTCAAGTGATACAAGCATGTAGATGGGGCGAGGTTGGCTAATGGATGTAATGTTATTTAAATCACTTAAAACGTGAATTCTGATCTTATTTTAAACATTATCTTATCTCTACTGTTCTAACTTGTAGGGGCAAGAAGTGAACAGTGGGCTCGTGAACAAAGATGCGCGCGCTCGATAATAAACTTCTGACGCCTTCATCCGGGAATTTGGTACTATCTCGCTCTCCAACATGGCGGCGTCAGGTGAGGTTTATGTGGGTGAACGACCTGGGTTTTTTAGGTGTTTTCAGGGGGTAATAGCTCGACACAACTTATTAAATGTAGTTTTAAGGAACGCATAAGCCTTTCCGTTGAAATCAGTGGCAGTGTCTTATGATTGAAAAGTATTTATTGATTGTTTTTAAGGGATACGAAGCAGGGGCCGAGAGAAGGGATGTAGCCGACTAGCTACACCGCGAGAGCGATTTGCTTTATTTGATCATTTTCCTTATAGTTTTGGTCTGAGCCGTGCATCGGATTGGACACTGGAATTTGATTTAATATTGATCTTTTATCTCTTCAAATTGTCTTTGTCGGTTTATGACATGTGGTGTTGTGTTGGCCACTGCGGAAAGAAATGCCACATTGTGCCTTCGTAGCAATGCTAGCCACAATTCAGTGGCGCGGCTTAGGCAAGCTATGCTACAGGCGCAAGCGCATTTCTTGGAGGAGGGGCTGGGTGAATGGTATGGGGTTCTCAATGAATACCCCCACGTGCACATTTTGGTTTCCCAGATGAGTTATGTGGAAACCCATGGGTGAACCTGGTCAGTTGTCTGACACGTCTTAAACACCCCTGGCGCCTTCCCAACTTAAGCCGACTGCCTTGCAAACTCCAGTTCCGACGATGGCGCACTTGGTACTGGCGTAGCCACGAGCACTAGGCCCTAAACCTTAGCAGACTTTCCCGTCGTCAGCAGTCCTTTGGTGACTAAGCCTGTATAATGACTAAGGCAAGGTGCTTAGCAAGCTATTAACCTGCATATTGTGTCTACGGCATATTGATCACTAGATTAGAAACATCGTTTTGCCTGATTAGCTAGCTCGAGCTAACTGTACATTGCTAGCTATATGGAAGCCGAATTGGATGACAAGCCACCTTGTTAGCTTGCCAACTAGCGTCAGCATGCACAGAAACTAAATGTCATTTCAGTTAACTTAAGACTTGTGAATTAGTGTTGTAATTTCGATCTGAAAGCTGATCAGACCATTTGTCACGGATATGATGCTTAGGTTAGGATATTGCTGTGGTTTGTGTGTGTGACGGGGGGAGGGGGTGTCCAAATAATTCACCTAAATTAAAAACTGTAAGAGTTGGCCAAAGTGCTATTGATTTATTGACAGTTTGGCATATGTGACAACTGTCCAGCCAGCCTGTAAACAGTGAGTATGTACAATGTACCGGGCAAGGGTTTGAGTTGTAAACAAAGTTGTGTGCAGTTGTGATGTTCATAGGAGAAAAGAATGTCCTGACAGCTGGGATTTTCACAATGAAGCTGCCGTCCGCTTTGTTGCTTCCAGTCCGCTACAAACCAAAACAAACCTAAACTTGCCCCGTCGAATTGTATTGGTTCTCTATTTACCCTCCTCACAGGGGGGGGGGGGGGGGGGGGTTTGACAGAAGTGATGGAGATATCTTGGACACATGCTCCTTTGCAAAAAGTCTGAGTTGAGCATATCGGCATTCGTTTCCCCTCATTAACTAGCGTTTTAACAAGCCATATAATTGGCTGCACAAGTGCGTTCTGAGTTACAACACAGTGCAGCCATGCCACTCCCTTTTAGAATGGGCCAGTGAGGACAAGTTGGCTTGTCCTGCTTTGACCGCTGACATTGTTAAACCGTCTTCTGGAAGACGCTAGGCTGCACAGTGCTGAGCCCTTATCTGACTTGCTGGTTGCATGGGAGCACCCCAGCGCTGGGTAATGAATGCTAACGGTTTGTTCATATGCAGCTGTCAAGTGAGTCTTCTACAAAAACCATTCACTTGTTGGGTTGGGTTGGGTTGGCAGAAATTAGATTTTTCTGGGTTGTCTGGGAGACTTTGTGGAAATGGCATCCCATAGTATTCCAAGGCTGTAAGCCTGTACAACTACCAAATTACTCCTCTTGTTTGAGTATTTTTTTTTTTTATGGGGTGGCATTTGTATAATTGTTAGGGACAATCTATGCATTTATTTCGACTGCCATGTTTTTGGTCAGTGTTCAAGCTCCTCATTAAGCTGCTGTTTGGGTGTGTTGCTATTGTGACTGCTGTTAATTGCCCTATTACTTAGTCACTAATATCGCTGACTACATGAAGTCAAAATGTCTAGCCATTTTCAAGGCTACTAGACCTCTTGCATAAGAGCTCTTGACTCACCTGTTGAAACCCCCAGGCGAAACTGTCTTTAGGACAGAACATTCCATTAGTCCTCAAACAGGGCAATGGAAGTCTCATCTGCTTGTAAACATAACGACTAGCTTGTAACATCCCTGTTTTTTCTTTCTCCTTCCAGCTAAGAAGAAGAATAAGAAGGGGAAGACCCTGACTCTCACTGACTTCCTGGCCGAGGACAGTGGGGGCAATGCTGCCCCCAGCTACCCTCCCGCCAAGTCCACCAGCTGGGCTGACGAGACCGACGACCTGGAGGGAGATGGTGAGTTTGCACGTTTCCTCGACACGGTACTGACAACTCCATTCAAGTCCGATTGAAGTCAGTTGTCCTCTGATTCACGTACACCTTAAAACTACCTGCATTGTCGTTTTTATGGGTTGATTTTTTTTATTTTGCGTCCGAGTTGCTCTCAAGACATAGCACTCATAATTTAAGGAACCAGGAGTGCAGTCATTTTGTCACACTAATATTCTGTGCCTGGACACAAGTAAACTGCTTCCTCACACCACCTCCCTCCACACACGCACACACCACCACCTGCCTACACACACCACCTGCCTCCACACATACACCACCTCATCCCTCCTCCTTTTCCTCTTCCTCAAGTCTCCACTTCCTGGCACACGGAGGAGGACATGTACAGGGCGCCGGCCATCGACCGCTCCATCCTGCCCACGGCACCTCGGTCGGCCCGCGAGCCCAACGTGGACCGCTCGCGCCTACCCCGCAGCCCCCCCTACACGGCCTTCCTGGGCAACCTGCCCTACGATGTCACCGAAGACTCCATTAAAGACTTCTTCCGAGGCCTGGCGGTAATGGTTGCTCCACTTCCTACCACCTTGTCTCCTTTCCTCGTCTCTTATGTTCCACCTATATGGAGGGTGTCAGGTGGCTGAGTGGTGAGGGAGTCGGGCTAGTAATCAGGAGGTTACCAGTTCAATTCCTGGCTGTGCCAAATGACGTTGTGGCACTTCACCCTACTTGCCTCGGGGGGAATGTCCCTGTACTTACTGTAAGTCGCTCTGGATAAGAGCGTCTGCTAAATGACTAAATGTAAATGTAGGGTGCTATAAGGGTGAATGAGAGCCTTTACAATAGGCTTTACAGCCTGTGTCTTTTCTTAGAACCACTGGAGTCTGTAGAATAGGGCTTGGGGGTTTCTTGGAGACACTAGTACAAGTCAAGTGTTGGAGACGATCCCCCAGTGTTTTTGGGAGATTAATCGAAATAGCTTTCCCCACAGTCATCGTTAAAACCATGCCACTCGCTCATCTCTTATTCCCACACCCTGCTTATTTTTTCCGCTTCCATTTCTCCAAGGCAATGTTTTGAGAACGGGGAGGCTCGTTCAACCCACAGGGCTTGAAGCAGTGGAATGATTTAGTGTCGTAAAAACTGGACTTTCAGGTTGCACTTTCGTTTTGACTTATGTCTGTACGAGGATGCCTTTGCTGAAGAAACGACAGTCTTATGTGTTTGGTAACGGCCCTGCGAGTTCCCACGCTCGGTGACAAACCTGTGTGCAGTTGAGAATCCTCCTGTGTGTCTGCTCCGGCGCCTTAAATAGCGCTAGTCACCGTGTGTGAAGGCCCACGGCTGCAGGCTGGTGCGGTGCCAAACACCATCCCAGTATAGAAACACAACCGCAGCAGCAGCGTCTGCTTTGCGGGTGGGCGCGCGCCTCAGCGCCGCTGCTGACAGTTGACTTGCGTGGAAGATGGCAGAAAGTGCAGAACCCAGCTTGACCGCAGCAGAGAAAGTGATTGTAACCCCAAAAAATGAGTGATGTTGGTTTTTGGTCAGTTGGTCACGGATTTTGGTCAGTTTATGGTAAACTTGTTGAGCCTACAGCTAAAGTAGTGTGTAAGCTATGTTAGCTTACCATTCAACAACTAGCAACATGAGGCTACATCTCCATGTTTACCACAGCACAGCTCGCTCGGAGCATTCAACGTCGGTTCTATACTGTAAAACTTCAATTAATGTTAATAATATTTGTTTCAATCACTGAATGAAGCCTGCCAAATTTGGGACAAGAATCGCGACCTTAAATTGCTTGCACAAAACTCTTGATCAGAAGCATTTGTTTATTGTTGTCGTTCATTTTACACCGCTTTGCGCACAGAGCGCGACGGTGCGGGAGAGAGAGGGAAAGAAAGAGTGCGTGTGTGCGAGCGAGAGGCCAAGGTCTGCGGTCTTGGCCATTAGTTCATTTACTTATTTTTGTGTAGGTAATATGTTGTTAAATATGTTTAAACTTAAATAACTTAAGCCTACCTACAGTATACAAGTAGTTGTATCTTGTTGTATTAATTTGTCCTGTTGACGTGCCTAATGCGCAACCAGAAATTCGAATGTTTTTTTTAAAGGGAATATTCTAACGTCATTTTTGAGCAATTTTGACAGCCCTAACACACACACACAGTCTGACTCACCCTGTCTTCATTCCGTCGCTCCCAGATCAGTGCCGTGCGCCTGCCCAGGGAGCCAAGCAACCCCGAGAGGCTGAAGGGGTTCGGCTACGCAGAGTTTGATGATGTGGACTCCCTGCTGAGGGCACTGAGCCTTAACGAGGAGGTGAGATGACCAACCCCAGCGTTCTATCAACAGGCTTTTAGATCATGTTTTACTGCCGTGGTTGACCATGCAGTTATTCCTTGAAAAAAATATTGCTTGTACTGTTCTTAAAAAAAACCTCATGACTATGCTAATCAAGTCTGTATTTGACCTAAATAATGTTAAGCTTTACCTCAATGTTTCACTAAATGAGTTGAAACTGACATTCACATGTGTCCATTTAGGATTTTAAGATTCCCGTTTGGATATTGATCGGGTGGAATGCATTGCAAACTAATCGAATGTGACTCAACAGAAACCAAATGTCTACCTGACCACACATCACTGTGAGGAGCTCTGTTGATAATACCGTTCATAATGCACGTCGCAGACCAACCGAGTTCTCCTCCTCTGTCCCCGTAGAACCTTGGGAACCGAAGGATCCGCGTGGATATCGCAGACCAGTCGAATGACAAGGGTGAGCCGGAACCCTTGTGAATATTAATGTGCCGACCTGCGTACATGTGCGGCTCCTCGTGAAAAATTCATAAAAGAAAACTATGAATGGGAAAATGTATTTCGCCGGTGTTTCCAAACAAGTCAATTTTCCCCCCCTAACTTGTCTTTGCCCTCCTCCTCCCCTCCTCAGAGAGAGACAATGGTCAGATGGGAGGTCGGGACCGGGGAGGCCGCATGGCGGACATGGGTCCCGACAAGACAGATACTGATTGGAGGGCCCGCCCGACCGCAGACGCCGACGATGGCCCCCCCAAGAGAGAAGAGGCCTTTGGTGAAAGTGAGTCACCACTGAGCCAAGACGTCCTGCAGGACAGGGCGTCAGGCGCGCACACGTAAAACAACATATATATATATATATATATATATATATATATATATATATATACACATATACACACACATTCTCACACACACTTACTTCTTCAGGTTTTTGACCTGAAGAAGTAAATTCTTTGGAACTGGAACATTTCCAGGCTAGGGGTGCAGTTCACAGCTATGCCAGGCCCCGCTAAACTAACATCTTGCTTGTTTAGTTTTTTTTTAAATCATTACATTTGAACAATTGTCTTCTTGATTTTTAGCGACTGTTCAGATTGTGCGGATGTTTTCCAAATATTTGTTTGCTTTGTTCCGTTAACGTTCCTCTCTTCCCTTCGCCGCCCTACCAGGGTCACGAGACCGCTTCGAGTCTGACCGCTTTGGGCGGGACGGCCCCCGGCGTGACAACGACCGCTTTGACAGCGGTAGGGACCGCTTCCGCGACCGTTATGACGACAGGGACCGCAGAGACTTTGACCGGGGAGGTGAGGCCACGAGTGAGGATCCATATTTACATTCTTTTTTTGTTTTTCTTTTACTCTTGAATGCTGTTGCAGGGTTTCCCGCAGAAAATGTGTTAGTTAAGGTGGTAGGGTGAGGTTTACTGGGGGGGGGGGGTCAGGGGGGTTGCCATGCGCATTTTTATGCGTGCTGCAGAGAAGGGAGACTGCCATTGGAATGAAAGGGAGAATACAGGACAGAGTAACACGGCAGATATCGCTCTTTTTTAAATTTATTTTTTACAACCTAGTTAAGGCGGCAGGCGTGTGTTGCTTAGGCGGCCGCCTTAACTGCAAAGTGCTGCGGGAAACCCTGTGTTGTAATATAACTTGACTTAATCCAAGTTCTGGGTGGTTTTACCATGTGCACAATGGAAATGTGAATCAGTTCAGTTGTTTGTTCTGTCATTGATCTGTTTGTCACTATCCTTTGTCAGGATTGAATTGCAGTTTGTGTATGTTTTGAGCTTTGAAGAACCCCCCCCCTCAGTTCTGAACTGTGTACTTCTGTGAAACGTGTGACCCCAGGTTTCGACTCTCGCAGCGGCGGGGGGCGTCGTGCCTTTGGCAGCGGCTTCCGCCGTGACTACGACGACAATCGGAGCAGCAGCGACCGCTACGGCGGCGACCGGGGAGGTTTCGGAGGTGACCGCGAAGACCGCTTCGAGAGGCGCGAGGAACGGCGCGAGGAGAAAGGTGAGGGTAAAACGAAGAGTATCAATACTACGTCTTTACAACATCACGACTTGCAGTAGCCATCCTGTTATCTCCCCTAACACAAACTGTGGAATGGTGTGAAACACCATTGGTGTGGTGTGAAATTAGTTTGTTTCGATCAAAAAGCAATCATTGAGGAAGTGCACCACCAGGACACAAGCCATCAGATTAGAAGGTTGGATTTGTTTTTGGTCGTTGCTTGTAGGTCTACACTCGCTGTCTGTTTCGATCCTGCGAAGAGGGCGGCAGCGCCCTGTCCCTTCAACCAGCGAGAAACTGATTTAGGATTGATTACGTCTCCGGACAAAACCTCATAGTCACCTTCGTCACCCTCATTTAACCACTTCCTCTCCTCCCTCTCTCAGGTCCCACTCAGAGGCCCAAGCTGAACCTGAAGCCCCGTAGCGTACCCAAGGAAGAGGAGCAGGCCGGGGGCGGAGGCGGCAGCGCGGCCCCAGCGCCGGCTCCCAGCTCCGGGCGAGCCTCCATCTTTGGCGGGGCCAAGCCGGTGGACACGGCGGCCAAGGAGCGCGAGGTGGAGGAGCGTCTGAAGAAGGAGCAGGAGCGGCTGCAGAGGCAGCTGGAGGAGGACAAGAACCGGGGCCCTGAGAGGAAGCCCCGCGACAGAGACAGGTCACAAGCGGCGTTTCCCCCCTACCAGTTGTTGTCGCTCTGTTGTGGGGTATAAGGAATTGATTCATGGATGGAGCGATTTTAAGAGTAATTCATAAGTGTAATTGTGGAGAGAAAGGGAGAGGAAAACCAACCAGGGGGAATGAAACCAAAGCTGAGAATGATCTGTGATGACCTCAGTGTGAAGCATCAGCAGTAGACAAACGTTGGCTCACATAGAAATGGAAGAGATGTCGTGTTCTGACACAGAGGAGCGGGTAACCCCCCCCTTTACGAGTTGTTGCTTCTCTTATGGGCGTTGCACCTTCAGGGGTTTTGGCCTTTTGCACCCTGCTTGACAGATATGACAGGGCAGAGATGGGGTCGGGAGTTGACAGTTGGGCAGGACGATATTCAAGGGTTATGTTGACCAACCTCTGCAAAAAAGGTTTTTAATAAATATATGGAATATTTGTAGTAATATAGGAATATAACTAATTGGTTAATTTAATTACATAATTAGTATAACAATGTGTCCTCTGGATAAGAGCGTCTGCTAAATGACTAAATGTCCATTATCTTTTTTTTGTTGCTAATATGCTAATAAGTGTCAGCCGCCTTATGAAGTCTTGGACTTGCCTATTTCATATAATGCGGTGCTTTCCTACAGTTCTGAGTACTGGATGGTATCTGTTTTTTGCAATTTAATGCATCAAGTAGAGACTAGGTTCAGGGTATTAACCAGACCTCCCACTTCCTCAGGGACCCAAGCTGGCGGAGTGAGGAGCCTCCCGCTGAACGCTCCCGCACAGGAAGTGAGTCATCACAGCCCGGAAGCACTTCTGGGAGAGGTATGTTTAAAACACCCTTGTTTTCTGCTTTTACCTCAATAGCACTTGAGTCTGTCAGAGGATGAGAGGGGCAGTTTTATCTGAGATGGTGAACTTGGCAAGGGGGACAACTTCGACTAACTTGTCTCCTTTCATACCCAACGGTTCATTGCTTTCTCCTCCCAGCTTCGCGGCGTAGAGAAAGCGAGCGTTCCGTGGAGAACGAGGTGTTCAGTGGTAGGGAAGATGACCCGCCCTCTCCCGGGGCGCGCCCCCCCTCTTCCAACTCTTCCACCTCCTCTAAGGAGCCCCTGAAGGTGATGCCTGCACCCCCTCCGAAGGAGAACGCCTGGGCCAAGCGCAGCACGGTGAGCGCTGGGTCCAGCGACGGCGATGGACGCGCCCCTGTCTCCCCCAGTGGCACCACACCCCCCAAGCTGAGGTAAATGGTCTTAATCATTTATGTGAAATCCGAAGCCAGGTTATTATTATGATTATAAACAAAAACTAAATGTGAAACATTTAACAACTTTTAAAAAATTATCTATTTTTTAAAAGTTTTATTATTTATCGTCTCGACTTTAGCTACCCTATTATAATACCTGTTTTCCGGTGATCATGATTCCCCAACTTCCGACAATTATTGCCTCTTTTCCAGTAGTGAATTATGTGCATATATTAGTCAAAGTGTCCTACTAGTGTTTCCATAGTTTGTTTTGGTTATTCTCCTTGCATCAAAAAGATGTAGGCAAGTAAATGACTAGCTGTCTACCTAGCTAACTAGCAGGGTAGCCTGTTTCCATCCTAGCAAACAAGGACCAAGTGATGGCCTTCTGGGAAAAATCTTATCTAAACTATTGTTGTAGAATTACAAGCTATGTAAGTGAGCTGGAAAAGTGTTGACATCTATTAATTGGTTTGAGCACATACAAGCTTGTGGCTAGCCTGTGGCCTTGAGCGTGCCTAATCACATTTAGAATTTGGAACAGTTTTCAGTGTTTAGAATATTATTATTATTCATCAAAATGATCCTGTAACACACACAGTAAAGTTTATGGAGGATCATTTAGAATGATGTGGAATGAAAGAAAATGACGTCGTTCAAAACTAGCTGCTGCACTGGTACCCTATTGCTCACTATTCATCCTAGCATATTGGATCATTCTGAATTGGCTGAAGTTGTGTGCAAAACTTGATCCAGTCCAAATGCTAGATATTTTAATGAATGTGAAACTTGCAAAACAGATTGCATACTAAAGTACAGCCATTCCCAACCTTTTCCACTTCGCGGCCCACTTGCATAGCTTGGCGGCCGGCCAAGTAAACAATAAAACATGAATGTTCTGTAAATGAATTGACAGTAAACTGATGTTGAATATAGATTTACTACCAAAATAAGGATGAAATGCAAAACTTAATACATTTTTTTGTCAAATCATGGTCAAACTATTGCCAAGCAACCTATTGCTCCGGCAAGAGTTGCATTGGAAAGCTGATTGATTACGCTTGACAACAAAATGAAGAGCATGTTGGTGACAACATATGTTTTTTTGTTTTCCAGCTCTCATTCTGCAGATGAAAGAGGATCTGGAAAGGGTAAGTTCCACTTGTGGGTACTGGTGAGCTTGTCAGTGTGTTTCTGTCTAAATAAGGAGCAATCAATACTTTTTGGTGGTTCTAACCTAATCCAGAGTAATCTGACATGAGTCTTTTGGTCTAACTCCCAGACTAAGAGACTATGCTCTGAAGTCAAGATTGAGTGTGACTGACAATTTGGGGTTTTATTAATCGGCCTCGCCCCTAAATCACTTCTAATTGGTCATGTGATTTTCCTTAACATCCCAGTCATTGTAGAGGACTGGAGTTGAATAGAACTCTTCTTGTAATTTCCCTTCTAGCTCAGTGTTTTGATGATTTGGTGCTTTGATTCATTAGATCTAACAAGGGAAGACTGGGGCAAGGGGGTAGAAGAGTGGACTCAAATCTGGAATACTGTGGTCTAATCTGGAGTACTCTAATCTGGAATCCTGTAGTGTAGTGCTGCCCAGTCTTGGTCCTGGACCTCCTCTCCTGATGGTTCAACCATCTCTGAACCCACTGCAAGAAGTATAATCTGGTCCAAAAAGTTGTTTTAGGAGAAACCCTATGGAAGTGTGCTCAACGACACATCAGCATATATTAAACAAACATTCCATTTCAGAACAGTTGAAAGATTTGGACTTGCTGGGTCACTTCATCCCGGCTTGAGTCCTTCACTAAAAAGGTGGGAAACTGGAACAGAGAGAGAGTTGAGCTGGGAACACCACTGGGCAGCTGGTTGTAGTGTAGCTGTGGGGAACCCATGGTCCTCAACGGACACAGTGTCTGCCGGTTTTCTACGGGTGTTTCGGGGCACCAGGCAGGAGCATGGATGGTAGACCCAGCCAGGTTCACTGGGCGCTACCTCATCTCGCTTGTGCCCAGCCAATTAGAACCTACTTTGTGCAGTCGACAGAAGATGACGGGTGTCCCCTTTTGTTGTGGCTCTTTATCTTCACTCGACTCAAGTTGTCTCAGAGCGAAAGCGGCAGACACTGCAACCATTAAAGGACGATGGTTCTCCACGCCCCCCCCCCCCCAAAGTCCGGTTGCATTCAAGACGGCAATGCTATAGATGTGTGAACCTCCCATTCGACACAAGAACGCTTTGTGTAAAGAAGGCGAAACCATCACGCTCTTCAATGCAACCAGGGCTTTTAGCCAAGGTGGCGTGGAACGACAGTTGAGCGTAGCCTCAACGGCAGTCCCACCCCAACCCCATCCTCACTGTTTGGGCTCTCCCTTGCAGACGAGAATAAAGTGGACGGTGTGCGTCGGGACCGGGGGCCCTCTCGGGGTAGAGGGGGGGCCGCAGGGCCTGCAGCTGGGCGGGGCCGAGGAGAGGGGGCCAACAGAGACCGACGGAGGGAGGCAGACAGGTCAGCCCAAAACGAGTGGTGCTAGCAGGGGGAGAGGCAGGATACCTACATGGGACCTTTTTTAAAGGCTGGTTAATAGTAAGCGGGATTTGTCAAATCACTTAAGACTGACAAGTACGTTTAATAATTGTTTTTTTTTTCTTTCCTGTCCTTCAAGATGGCCAGTTGTTTAGAGACTAACCACAATTCCCTTTTACAAGGGATATATTCAGTTTGAAGCTGTGAACTGCTAACTTACTCTTTCCAATGGCCAATAATGGGAAAACTTCGCTTTAAAATGGTTGTGTAAGTGTTTCAGTACGGAATCAAAAATGGCACACTTAAATGTATTCATTTATTTTTTGCAAAACCTGACTGCAAAATCGTTTACTACTTCAATTGATTGACATTGATACCTGCTTGTAAGAAAGTAATGCAGACAACTGTCAACCAGCCTTTAGAGGTTACTGAGATGACGAGGGTGTGACTAATGTCCTTCTTCATGTGACTTGATCAAAATGGCCTGAAATTCAAACAGCGGCCCACTACCAATCGTACCATGACTCTTGGTAAATGTGTCAGTGCTTGTATGTGCACTTTTAACCCTCGTGCTGCCTTCGGGTCACATGACCCAAAGGTTCATAACGAACCATCGTTGTGTTTACCCAATTTTACCCAATACAAAAACAAATTAAAATAATTTTCTTTTAACCGTTGCAATGTGGGGGGTCTGAGACAGCCTAGCTGTTAAAAGAAAATGCTTCACTTTGTCTTTGTATGCGGTAAATCTGTCGCAATACGAAGGTGGGTCACAATGACTGATGGGTCAGAATGACCCGAAGATAACACAAGGGTTAAAAAGGCTTTGACACTCCAGCGAAGGTTGACCTAGTGTCCGTTCTGATTGTAGAAAGGATAACAGAAGAGACCGAGACTCAAGACCAGCACCAGAGCCAAAGAAATACGAAGAGTCCCCCACCCCCGTGAGTCCCGGTGATGTCAGTCTGACTCACCCCCCCATAGTGCATTTAGTCTTTCCTAAACCACCACTCCCTTGCACCCCATCCCTTCCATTGTCAGTCTTCAGTTCAGTCTTCCATTGGAAATCCTCACAACACTATAGTGTTGCTTTCAGGCCCCCCCCCCCCCCCCCCCTTTTTGACACTTCCCCGCAGCCAATTGTCCATTCATGTTGGCTTCAGTCCTTCAGTGAAACTCCTTAGGTTTCTGCTCTCTGCTGCTAGATAGTACCTGGTTTCCTTCCTGATGATGGCAGTCACCAAATATCTTCCTGGTGCCCCTGCAAGTCTCTCGCATCATCTGAAGCCATGCTGTGTGAGGAAAGGGAGAGTGGTGGGGATCGCTCTTGACGGACATGTTTGTTTGTCTGTTTTGTTTGACGCAGAAGTTCAGCTCAGCCAGTAAGTACGCAGCTCTGCTAATGGACCGAGACCAAGGAGATGATGTGGAGGACGGCTTGGAGTAAGACGGCGATAAGAGAAACGGCGAGACAAGGAGGGGAAACGTCAGACAAAAGAATCTCACATTTAAATAAGAAATCTCCTCACCTCGAGTAGCGGCTCCTGCGGAGGGCATCAACCCCCTCCCTCTTCTTTGAACCCTCCCCTTCCACCCCACCCCCTCTTTTTCAGGACTTTTCGGTTTCTAAACAGAATAGTCACATACTGGACTTATTTTAAATGGAAAAAAGGAAAGGAGTTGTAGCCACATGAAAGAGATGGAAAAATGAATTAATTGTAATAAATAAATAAAGTGGGGGAAAAATATTTTTTTGTTATATTTGTGACTCAGCGTCGGGTTAAGTCTTCTTCTACTGCGTTAGCCAGTTTGAGGTGATGAGGACGTTTGTTGGTTGACGAACAGTTAACCTTGGGTTGAATAGCTGTCCCTGGGGGTTGACTACAAAATAAATAATTTGTGTTTTTGCCCTTGATGCTTCGAGGAGCATGAAGGTTTGGGAGTCATTTGCATGTGGGAGCGTGAAGAACAGTTTTTGTAGCAATGAAATGAAATCCCAGCTGCTCCTGCACATAGTCAGATCACTTTATTCGGGTTATGATACAGCATGAGTTAATGGTCGAAAAACGAAATTGGTATTTTATCAGGAGATTAATGTAAGTATTTTTGCATGGTATCCCTCATATATGATCTTTAACTAAGCAAACAAAGGAGCTGCTGTACAAGTGGCCAGATGTTAACACTGATAGTGCTTGTATTTAGTATCACATGAACTAATTGCTGCAATGTTAATTTAGGCAAAACTGTCATAAGAAAATGCTAATCCTAGATGTTCAGATTTCCATTTTTCACTGGTTCTCCCATTTCCACTTGCATTTCACAACGGCTATACACTTCTTTAGACCTTGGTGGGACTGTGAGGCCAAGTTCCTGAAAATGACCATCAAAACACCTCATCCAACATCCAGTATCATTCATGATTATCTTCAATTACACCACAGATGTTTCAATGTTTCCTCACCACTAAAATGACCACAAGTCATTAATTTCCCATAGTCTTAAAAAAAGAAATGCACAGCTGTTGCAGTGATTTACTCTTCCTCAAGGAAATGATTCAAACATTTGTGAGAAGCACCACATGGCAGGCTGCAAGGTTTACTAAGAGACTTGTAACATGTCCTCTAATTTATAATAAATTGCTGTCATGTTTTCCACAGATATGTGGTCATTGTGTAAAGGAGAATAATTGGATGCCTATCATTGAGAAAGGGGTTGAAATAAACGCACACTTATAATCCGTGCTCCGTTTTATGCTGGACTGAACAGTTAGCCTAGATGGCATACGTAAAAGGTAAGGAGTTGTGATTTCTAAACATGGCGTATGCTAAATGTACACGTTTTCAATTATTTTTCAACAAATAATATTGTTTACATCATAAGTTTTTGATCCACCTCATTAATGTGCACAATTCGGCACAAAGGGCCATTATTTAGAAAGGCAGGTCTAGCCAATGTAGCCTACCGCAGAAGTCGGAGCTTGGAATTTTTTTCTTCCAGTAAATTAAAATGTACATTTTGGAATACATATGTAGGCTATTTAATACAAAACTGAATATCTGGCAAAATATTATACATATTCTAAAAATTCAAAAAACTTCCAAGTTCAGAGCATTCTCATGTAGCCTACCTTTGATCTGAACTCACTGCCTGCAATTTAGAGATCACACAAATTGTCATTGCTCGTTTTAGTAGAGAAGACTTACTGTTCTGTTTTGTGTCATTTTGTCATTTTGTCAATGTAGGCCTACATTTAGGAAACACTTGCAAGGATGCTTAAACTTGCATGTTAAATACCAAAAGCCTACCTACAGTACAGTAAAAACTTTGAAGGTACCGGTACATAAGAATGGCTATCGTTAAATGCATGAAGTGTTAGAAGGATTGGTTATTGCAAAAGTGTAAGAAAGCACGATATGGGGAAGGTTTAAGGAGGATATAAAGAGGCAGAAGATAGTTTTTACCAAAATAAGATCATTAACATTCACACACCCAAGGAAAGGCTAACCTTAAGTTTCCCTTCTTGAGGCCTGCCGCTAAACTGTAATGAAGTGTAACTAACTACACAGCAGTTCCTATGTAACTATAAATGCGGGTACTAGGCAGTAACATGGTAGTTAACATTAACGGAAAGTGGTGCCCAATTTCTTTTAATGTTCCGATTTTAAAGGGTACAAGACCTTGGTCAAGTAGGATTACCAGCTAATGACAGCGGCCACCTGTGTGGTCCACCGACATGACCCTCGTCTCTGAGAATACCCCCTGCAGTGTTCAGGACCTTAACCCCCCACTCTCCCCCCCTTCCCCATTCAGCAGCCCTCTCCCCAGGCTAGCTATACACTATCTGCCAGACACGCCACCAGTTATTATTTTTGTCTTGAATTATAGTTGGATTCATGACCAAATGTTTTCTTTGACATCTCTCATTATTGATGCCTCGTGTTATGTTCCAGTGGGAATGTCTAAATGTCAACTTTTTATTCTTGCCCTTAAATGTTTTTATTTTCATTGGTCATAATTTATGACAACGTTATCTTGTCTTTAGGCCTCGTCTTCAGGAAAGCAATTTCCATGATGTTTAGAAGAAGAAAAAAACTGTATTTTGCGTGTAGAGATGACGGGAAATGTGTGCCAGTAAGGTATACTCTAGTCCAGGGCTCTTCAATAGGCGGCCCGCGGGCCGAATCCGGCCCCCGAGCAGCTTTGGACTGGCTCCCGGAGTGTGGTCCGGTAACCTCATTCAGTTCGTGACTATGACAAACTTGACTGGGCTCCAGCCCATGGGCCCCGTCCTGGAGGGGGCCCCGCCCGTTTACGTGCAGCGGAGGACTGAGCTATTAGCCAGAAAGCTAAGTTATGCTAGCAAGATTCATAGACAAGAACATTGTGTACGGTTGACAAACCGTAAATATAATTTTACAATATGTTTGACAAGAAGACTAGCTAGCTAACAAGCCATGTCATTGTCCCCAAATCAATATCAAGGTTTTCACGAACAAGGTATCGGCCATACTAGGCTACAGTACGGCCGCAGCATAGCGGGTTGAATAGAAAATGGATGTCAGATGATCGCATCAAAGTTGACATATTCTCCAAACAGTAATTATAATTTGACAGTATGTTTAACAACAAGACTAGCCAGTAATCTAGCCATGTCATTGTCCCCAAATTAAGATTTTTATGTGTTGGCCGCAGCATGTTTGAAGTAGAGCTAGGTTGACTAGCGAGGTGAATCGAATGGGATGTGAGATGAGCGGTTACGTGACACTGACTGACAGTAAATTCAGAAAAGTAACATTTTCCAAATAGGTTAAAAGAAATATTGGTCACTCATTGTTGTAATTACATGTTAGCTTGGTAAAGTTTCTCAAAATTGTAAACGAAGGTTTTGACTGCGTGACTGCGTCCCTGATGTTATTGTTACTTATTTCAGACACTTTGTACAGGGCAGGCTCATACCAAGGAAAGATGTTCTTTGCTCATACAACGTAGCCAGCTCAATAATTTAGAACGGTGAACAGTTTTGCTGGAACTACTTGGCTGATTGGCTGCAGCCAATCAGAATCGAGTATTCACCCAGACCATGGTATTTTAGATGAGTTCGACTTCATGCAGCGCCGGCGTCGTCTGCAGCCGCCTGCAGCCCGGCTGACTTGAAGCAGCCAATGGCATTCTCAGATTCAAGGCAGCCGCCTGCAGCCGGCTGCGGTGCTGCATGAAGTCAGTCCATGTCGAATGCGCCTAATAACTTAAAAAAAATGTTTTGTCATTGGGGAACATTTAGTCATTGAATCGTTAATTCAAGAGATTCGTTCAAAAATGCTGATTCATCCATGAAACAAGTGAAGTATTTGAGCAGTTGAATCATGCATTCAAACCAAGTTTTTTTTAATAATTCAGATTAATTAAACATTTTAAATAGACTTCAGCAATTCACATAAATAATGTTATTTTGTTTAGTTGTTTGTTCAGAATCGTGATCTCTAAATACATATAGTAGCTTGTGTATGTATCATTTTGTTCTATTTAAAGTCATGTATAGTTGGTAGGGCCCGAAAATGACCCAAGCCCAGGGGCCCCACCGCCCTTAGTCTTTCATTTTTGTTAGTTAATTGCATTTTCTCCAATTGTCTGTTAATATGGCTTGGTTATTGCTCACCTGGTTTGATTTTTGAATCCTTGGGCCTATGCGGCCTCTTGGGCATATGTTGTTATATGCACTTACAAAATATAATATATTGACTCCTTCAGTATGTTGTTGTAATTTCTTTATTTGTTACCGTGATTACTCATATCCTCCGGCCCCTGACTTTGCCTCAGTTTCAAGAACCGGCCCCAGCTCCAAACTAATTGAAGAGCCCTGCTCTAGTCTCTATTACAGAACTGTCTCATCTCCTGTTGACGTTTTAGAATGTATCTGTCCTTTCAACTTTTTACCAGTAGATGTCCCCATTGTATACAACATATTTTCAGGAAAGTTGAAAGTTGCTGTGACAACATTTCCTATTTTGTTGTTGTTTACACAATACAGACACAATTGGGCAACAAGCAACAGTATGTTCGGCTTCCATTATTTACTTAATTTTGATTATTACACTACGAGCTTCGAGTACATACCGCTTTTGCCAAATATGCTATCAGAAATTGCTTTGGCCTTGACCCCTTCTACATTAGCTAAGTATTGTGTCGGATTAAATTGAATATCTGGCTCCTTCGTTGTTCTAGCTCGGCAAGGAAAGCTAAGATATATAGGGCCTATATGTCACTATTATAATGATGATGTGTGGCTTTACAATTACTATCTTACTGTTATTGTATAATGCCATCATTGTGGTGTTGACGTTGCATAACCATAACAATATTGTGGGTCTCATACATGATTTATTCATCTTCGTCTTTGCTCCAAAAGAACATGTCAACAATCTATAATGACGTCTTAACATGCCACGATATGTAAGGGATAATGCCCGACGAGCTGTACATTATCACCTGATAATGGACGATGCAGAGGCGTGAACTGTCCGACGCGCAGCGGAGGGACTGTCCCTGTTGTTATGGTTACTTATTTCAGACACTTTGTACAGGCTCATACTATGTAGCCAGCGCAATCATTTAGAATGGTGAACAGACAGTTTTGCTGGAACTACTTAGTAGGTGTACATTATCACCTGATAATGTACCTCCAGCCTCGTGGCTACGGCCGAACACCACCCGTGGGAATATCCCTTACCAACCCCACTCTCACTCGTACTATATTGCTTAAATAATGGACACCCCTGCAGCCAATCTGAATCAATTATTCACCCAGAGCAGGGTATAATGACTGTTAACAAAATATTTGTAATTGAGTGAGTAATTGAATAATTCATTCAAACCAAGTATTTAAAATAATTCAGATTAATTAAACATTTTAAATAGACAATTAACATAAATGATGTTATGTTTTTTGTTGTTTGTTAGAATCATGATATCTATTTTATTCTCAATTTATTTATTATTATTAAATAATAATATCAGACTCTTTTAGAGCCAACGTCACAATCGGCAAAACAAAGGGAAAACTGGAAGCAGCCAATTCAAACCACCAGCACAGATTCGGCTACATAAGGAGCATAAAGTGTAATCTTGTTGTGTTGTTAGGTTCCAGAATCAACGGTGTAAAGGCTCCAATTTTCCATCACCTTAACCCTAACCCGTCAAGATGTAGTTGTTTGTTCTGTTTACAATGTCCCAAGCCTGGTACATGGTCGTTTTCTGGCCTTGGCACTGGCTAGGCAGAACTTGCGAATTTTTATGCCGAAACATTCCTGAGATCCGTGTCGATAAGGGCCGCGATTTCTCCCATCCTCTGAAGGAACAGTTCGACCCTTACCTCCACAAAGTCTTCAGCAAAGCTTCCCAACTTGTATCATTTGAGCGTTTCATTTATTATTTGAGAATTTCCTTTATCAATTTAGAATTAATCATTTGAGAATTGTATTAATCATTTGAATTTTGACAGGAATGATCTTTCATAGTGTTCCATAATGCTTCTATATTTTAAGTGGAAGTTGTGAAAGATTTAAAATATTTTGCAAGTATATTTCCATATTACTCCTTATACCTGACACACACTGCATACTATTATCAGGGATTTGACATCTAAAAGTATATGGGTTAATCAGTTTTGTTACATTTTCTAGTCTTAGAAAATATGTCTATCATTCTGGATTTAAAGAATTGTTATGTGTTAACTTACAGAGGACACCTGTGAAGTTTTGCAATTACCCACTTGTCAATCAACTCACTTTTTTTGAACAGATGGTGTTTGTTCCCTGTTGTTGATTTTCATTCTTCATCAGTAATTATTAAATTTGGTTTGTAATTGGTTGGTTTGTCACATCCACTTAGACCAGGGGTCCCCAAACTACGGCACGCATTTGGACCGGCCCTCTGAACAATGCCAGACCTTTTTTTTTTTTATTAAAAAATAAATAAATAAAAAGAAACGTTCCAGGGTTCCTTAAAGAAACGAACGTCATTACGATATGTACATTCACATTTATTCATTTAGCAGATGCTTTTATCCAAAGCGACTTCCAAGAGAGAGCTTTACAAAAGTGCATAGGTCAATGATCATAAACAACGAGATAGCCCCAAAAACATTGCGGGTAACCAAAACATGAAGCATACATTGTGAAAAGCAAATAAGTGCCAATAGGAACAAATATAAGAACCATAGGAACCAGCAAAGCATGTAGTTAAACAAATTACAAATTAAACAACATGAACCTCAAAAGTGCGAGAGTGTACCTGTAGGAAAGCAAGCAACAATAATATAATTTACAGCGAGTACAAGTAGTTAAATCAGTTAAAAACTAACTAAGTGCAGCAAGTCACTTAATAAGTAACATTGTGTTCCTGGAGGAAATAAACTAAACTAACATCAGTCTTTAGCTTACGATAGTAATAATGCTCTTTTAATAGGCTATATATCCCTTGATATGTATGGTGCATAACAAAATAATAAACTAATCTAGCATAATGAATACATTTAAAATCAAAATAAAATCTCCACAATAATACTGGTAGTCACTCCGGCCCATGTAATTTTCTGTTACAGACCGACCCGGCCCCACATTAAAGAAAGGAAAAATGATCTGGCCCTCGCAGAAAAAAGTTTGGGGACCCCTGCCTTAGACAGTAGTAGCCATTATTTAATGGCGGTTAGGGAATCAGGATAGTAATCAGAAGGTTTCCGGTTCGATTCCTGGCCGTGAAAAATGACTTTGTGTCCTTGGGCAAGGCACTTCACCCTACTTGCCTCGGGGGAATGTCCCTGTACTTACTGTAAGTCGCTCTGGATAAGAGCGTCTGCTAAATGACTAAATGTAAATGCAAACTTACTTCTAAAGGAAGTTTTTGAAGAGGCAGTGTTATGAATTTGATGATAAGGAAATGTGACAAGTTTGACATGTGACAAGTTTTCTTTTGTCTTTTTTGCATGATTGAATGACATTGGAACCTACTTCCGTTCACTTCTCGTGATCGTATGGACAATTCTAGAAAA
Source organism: Osmerus eperlanus (assembly GCF_963692335.1). Taxonomy (NCBI): domain Eukaryota; kingdom Metazoa; phylum Chordata; class Actinopteri; order Osmeriformes; family Osmeridae; genus Osmerus; species Osmerus eperlanus. Next base: position 9,681,790 of record NC_085018.1, read on the forward strand.
TAAACAGTGACGTGGTCACCAACCCATGCAAAAACAATTCACTCATTCAACTATGATTGTTACTATTCAGAGAAAAGTCATCTTACATGATTGTAGTCAGAGTTAAGAAGCAGGAAGGATATGAATGCAGATGGAATGCTTCTCATGAAGGAAGTCAGTAGATACTGCTGTGTGGAGGCTTTTAGGAAGGACTGTGTGTGTACCTGTTGTTATAGCAGTCCCCTAGCTGTGTTGGAAGGAATTTCTGCACTCATCTATATTTAAGATTTTTTTTCTTATGAGATCTGTCAGCCTGGCTTTAATCACCCCACAGTCCTCACACTCTGGAATGTTATTTCACTCAATCGCCTACTTCAGAAAAGTGATTATTTTAGTGTTAGAACTTAACAGCAACATCATGGTCTTTTGATTACTTCTTAGAGAAAAAATGTCACTGTAGTTATCATTGAAGTAACACCATACAAAGTTTTGACAAAGATTTAGATGGGATGGATAGAAGAGAGATAACTTTGAATTTTCCAATCAGGCAGGTAAGAAAAAAACAATTGGCCTAAATTAGATTTCTTTTTTTTCTTCTTTTTTTTAGTCACTCGTAAATAATTATCCCAAATTTCTATGATCAATTTCTCGAAATGCTTCCTGACACAATCCTTCTGATAATTTCCTTGAAATGAAAAACCTACAAAGATACCGCAACATCTAAAATAGGCTTATTAAATGTTTAGTTTCCTGTTCCTTTCACCTCCTACCTCTGTGATCATATGAGGTTCCTCTTCTCTGATGAATCATTTTGTTCTATTTAAAGTCATGTATAGAAGGTAGTGCCAGAAAATGACTCAAGCCCAAGGGCCCCCAACGGCCTAAGTCTTGCCCTGGACATGCTAGTCAATAATCACAGCCCTAAATGTGAATTCTTGTAAGAACCATTTCCTTGTGGTGAGTTCCTGGTGACATCCTTGTTTCTTTGCACAAAGTAAGACAGCTTTTGTATCAGCATACGGTTCACGCCTCCGCATTGTCCATTATACCCCTCGATGACGTGACCAAAACGTGGTATCAAGTCAGTTAGGACTTTCTTGACAGTTTGGCAATATTTAATAAAGATGTAGGCTATGCAAATAAAATATTTGCAAGTTACCTTCAATGACAATACATAAAAGGTATGAAGAGATTAAGTTACAGTAAAGCTTTCATATTGGAGATGTGAATACATTTGATGTTTTAGGCGCTGGGATAAGTAGCATACATAGGACATCAGTTTGTTTTTAATGAGTTATTTGACAATATAAAAAGGGGTTAGTGTGTGCTTGTGATTGGGTCGGTGAGTGTATGGGTGGGTCCTCAATACCGTGTTTCGACCACCCGATTACTACTGCGCAGACTCTGGGTCCAAATGACATCACCAGCACAAGATGGGAGCGTCCGTATCTGGAATATTTTCGCTTCATTTTTGTACAGTTGGAGGAAGCAGAGACACACAATTTCTCGAAATGCTTCCTGACACAATCCTTCTGATAATTTCCTTGAAATGAAAAACCTACAAAGATACCGCAACATCTAAAATAGGCTTATTAAATGTTTAGTTTCCTGTTCCTTTCACCTCCTACCTCTGTGATCATATGAGGTTCCTCTTCTCTGATGAATCATTTTGTTCTATTTAAAGTCATGTATAGAAGGTAGTGCCAGAAAATGACTCAAGCCCAAGGGCCCCCAACGGCCTAAGTCTTGCCCTGGACATGCTAGTCAATAATCACAGCCCTAAATGTGAATTCTTGTAAGAACCATTTCCTTGTGGTGAGTTCCTGGTGACATCCTTGTTTCTTTGCACAAAGTAAGACAGCTTTTGTATCAGCATACGGTTCACGCCTCCGCATTGTCCATTATACCCCTCGATGACGTGACCAAAACGTGGTATCAAGTCAGTTAGGACTTTCTTGACAGTTTGGCAATATTTAATAAAGATGTAGGCTATGCAAATAAAATATTTGCTAGTTACCTTCAATGACAATACATAAAAGGTATGAAGAGATTAAGTTACAGTAAAGCTTTCATATTGGAGATGTGAATACATTTGATGTTTTAGGCGCTGGGATAAGTAGCATACATAGGACATCAGTTTGTTTTTAATGAGTTATTTGACAATATAACAAGGGGTTAGTGTGTGCTTGTGATTGGGTCGGTGAGTGTATGGGTGGGTCCTCAATACCGTGTTTCGACCACCCGATTACTACTGCGCAGACTCTGGGTCCAAATGACATCACCAGCACAAGATGGGAGCGTCCGTATCTGGAATATTTTCGCTTCATTTTTGTACAGTTGGAGGAAGCAGAGACACACAATTTCTCGAAATGCTTCCTGACACAATCCTTCTGATAATTTCCTTGAAATGAAAAACCTACAAAGATACCGCAACATCTAAAATAGGCTTATTAAATGTTTAGTTTCCTGTTCCTTTCACCTCCTACCTCTGTGATCATATGAGGTTCCTCTTCTCTGATGAATCATTTTGTTCTATTTAAAGTCATGTATAGAAGGTAGTGCCAGAAAATGACTCAAGCCCAAGGGCCCCCAACGGCCTAAGTCTTGCCCTGGACATGCTAGTCAATAATCACAGCCCTAAATGTGAATTCTTGTAAGAACCATTTCCTTGTGGTGAGTTCCTGGTGACATCCTTGTTTCTTTGCACAAAGTAAGACAGCTTTTGTATCAGCATACGGTTCACGCCTCCGCATTGTCCATTATACCCCTTGATGACGTGACCAAAACGTGGTATCAAGTCAGTTAGGACTTTCTTGACAGTTTGGCAATATTTAATAAAGATGTAGGCTATGCAAATAAAATATTTGCAAGTTACCTTCAATGACAATACATAAAAGGTATGAAGAGATTAAGTTACAGTAAAGATTTCATATTGGAGATGTGAATACATTTGATGTTTTAGGCGCTGGGATAAGTAGCATACATAGGACATCAGTTTGTTTTTAATGAGTTATTTGACAATATAAAAAGGGGTTAGTGTGTGCTTGTGATTGGGTCGGTGAGTGTATGGGTGGGTCCTCAATACCGTGTTTCGACCACCCGATTACTACTGCGCAGACTCTGGGTCCAAATGACATCACCAGCACAAGATGGGAGCGTCCGTATCTGGAATATTTTCGCTTCATTTTTGTACAGTTGGAGGAAGCAGAGACACGCAATTTCTCGAAATGCTTCCTGACACAATCCTTCTGATAATTTCCTTGAAATGAAAAACCTACAAAGATACCGCAACATCTAAAATAGGCTTATTAAATGTTTAGTTTCCTGTTCCTTTCACCTCCTACCTCTGTGATCATATGAGGTTCCTCTTCTCTGATGAATCATTTTGTTCTATTTAAAGTCATGTATAGAAGGTAGTGCCAGAAAATGACTCAAGCCCAAGGGCCCCCAACGGCCTAAGTCTTGCCCTGGACATGCTAGTCAATAATCACAGCCCTAAATGTGAATTCTTGTAAGAACCATTTCCTTGTGGTGAGTTCCTGGTGACATCCTTGTTTCTTTGCACAAAGTAAGACAGCTTTTGTATCAGCATACGGTTCACGCCTCCGCATTGTCCATTATACCCCTCGATGACGTGACCAAAACGTGGTATCAAGTCAGTTAGGAATTTCTTGACAGTTTGGCAATATTTAATAAAGATGTAGGCTATGCAAATAAAATATTTGCAAGTTACTTTCAATGACAATACATAAAAGGTATGAAGAGATTAAGTTACAGTAAAGATTTCATATTGGAGATGTGAATACATTTGATGTTTTAGGCGCTGGGATAAGTAGCATACATAGGACATCAGTTTGTTTTTAATGAGTTATTTGACAATATAAAAAGGGGTTAGTGTGTGCTTGTGATTGGGTCGGTGAGTGTATGGGTGGGTCCTCAATACCGTGTTTCGACCACCCGATTACTACTGCGCAGACTCTGGGTCCAAATGACATCACCAGCACAAGATGGGAGCGTCCGTATCTGGAATATTTTCGCTTCATTTTTGTACAGTTGGAGGAAGCAGAGACACGCAATTTCTCGAAATGCTTCCTGACACAATCCTTCTGATAATTTCCTTGAAATGAAAAACCTACAAAGATACCGCAACATCTAAAATAGGCTTATTAAATGTTTAGTTTCCTGTTCCTTTCACCTCCTACCTCTGTGATCATATGAGGTTCCTCTTCTCTGATGAATCATTTTGTTCTATTTAAAGTCATGTATAGAAGGTAGTGCCAGAAAATGACTCAAGCCCAAGGGCCCCCAACGGCCTAAGTCTTGCCCTGGACATGCTAGTCAATAATCACAGCCCTAAATGTGAATTCTTGTAAGAACCATTTCCTTGTGGTGAGTTCCTGGTGACATCCTTGTTTCTTTGCACAAAGTAAGACAGCTTTTGTATCAGCATACGGTTCACGCCTCCGCATTGTCCATTATACCCCTCGATGACGTGACCAAAACGTGGTATCAAGTCAGTTAGGACTTTCTTGACAGTTTGGCAATATTTAATAAAGATGTAGGCTATGCAAATAAAATATTTGCAAGTTACCTTCAATGACAATACATAAAAGGTATGAAGAGATTAAGTTACAGTAAAGCTTTCATATTGGAGATGTGAATACATTTGATGTTTTAGGCGCTGGGATAAGTAGCATACATAGGACATCAGTTTGTTTTTAATGAGTTATTTGACAATATAAAAAGGGGTTAGTGTGTGCTTGTGATTGGGTCGGTGAGTGTATGGGTGGGTCCTCAATACCGTGTTTCGACCACCCGATTACTACTGCGCAGACTCTGGGTCCAAATGACATCACCAGCACAAGATGGGAGCGTCCGTATCTGGAATATTTTCGCTTCATTTTTGTACAGTTGGAGGAAGCAGAGACACGCAATTTCTCGAAATGCTTCCTGACACAATCCTTCTGATAATTTCCTTGAAATGAAAAACCTACAAAGATACCGCAACATCTAAAATAGGCTTATTAAATGTTTAGTTTCCTGTTCCTTTCACCTCCTACCTCTGTGATCATATGAGGTTCCTCTTCTCTGATGAATCATTTTGTTCTATTTAAAGTCATGTATAGAAGGTAGTGCCAGAAAATGACTCAAGCCCAAGGGCCCCCAACGGCCTAAGTCTTGCCCTGGACATGCTAGTCAATAATCACAGCCCTAAATGTGAATTCTTGTAAGAACCATTTCCTTGTGGTGAGTTCCTGGTGACATCCTTGTTTCTTTGCACAAAGTAAGACAGCTTTTGTATCAGCATACGGTTCACGCCTCCGCATTGTCCATTATACCCCTCGATGACGTGACCAAAACGTGGTATCAAGTCAGTTAGGACTTTCTTGACAGTTTGGCAATATTTAATAAAGATGTAGGCTATGCAAATAAAATATTTGCAAGTTACCTTCAATGACAATACATAAAAGGTATGAAGAGATTAAGTTACAGTAAAGCTTTCATATTGGAGATGTGAATACATTTGATGTTTTAGGCGCTGGGATAAGTAGCATACATAGGACATCAGTTTGTTTTTAATGAGTTATTTGACAATATAAAAAGGGGTTAGTGTGTGCTTGTGATTGGGTCGGTGAGTGTATGGGTGGGTCCTCAATACCGTGTTTCGACCACCCGATTACTACTGCGCAGACTCTGGGTCCAAATGACATCACCAGCACAAGATGGGAGCGTCCGTATCTGGAATATTTTCGCTTCATTTTTGTACAGTTGGAGGAAGCAGAGACACGCAATTTCTCGAAATGCTTCCTGACACAATCCTTCTGATAATTTCCTTGAAATGAAAAACCTACAAAGATACCGCAACATCTAAAATAGGCTTATTAAATGTTTAGTTTCCTGTTCCTTTCACCTCCTACCTCTGTGATCATATGAGGTTCCTCTTCTCTGATGAATCATTTTGTTCTATTTAAAGTCATGTATAGAAGGTAGTGCCAGAAAATGACTCAAGCCCAAGGGCCCCCAACGGCCTAAGTCTTGCCCTGGACATGCTAGTCAATAATCACAGCCCTAAATGTGAATTCTTGTAAGAACCATTTCCTTGTGGTGAGTTCCTGGTGACATCCTTGTTTCTTTGCACAAAGTAAGACAGCTTTTGTATCAGCATACGGTTCACGCCTCCGCATTGTCCATTATACCCCTCGATGACGTGACCAAAACGTGGTATCAAGTCAGTTAGGACTTTCTTGACAGTTTGGCAATATTTAATAAAGATGTAGGCTATGCAAATAAAATATTTGCAAGTTACCTTCAATGACAATACATAAAAGGTATGAAGAGATTAAGTTACAGTAAAGCTTTCATATTGGAGATGTGAATACATTTGATGTTTTAGGCGCTGGGATAAGTAGCATACATAGGACATCAGTTTGTTTTTAATGAGTTATTTGACAATATAAAAAGGGGTTAGTGTGTGCTTGTGATTGGGTCGGTGAGTGTATGGGTGGGTCCTCAATACCGTGTTTCGACCACCCGATTACTACTGCGCAGACTCTGGGTCCAAATGACATCACCAGCACAAGATGGGAGCGTCCGTATCTGGAATATTTTCGCTTCATTTTTGTACAGTTGGAGGAAGCAGAGACACACAATTTCTCGAAATGCTTCCTGACACAATCCTTCTGATAATTTCCTTGAAATGAAAAACCTACAAAGATACCGCAACATCTAAAATAGGCTTATTAAATGTTTAGTTTCCTGTTCCTTTCACCTCCTACCTCTGTGATCATATGAGGTTCCTCTTCTCTGATGAATCATTTTGTTCTATTTAAAGTCATGTATAGAAGGTAGTGCCAGAAAATGACTCAAGCCCAAGGGCCCCCAACGGCCTAAGTCTTGCCCTGGACATGCTAGTCAATAATCACAGCCCTAAATGTGAATTCTTGTAAGAACCATTTCCTTGTGGTGAGTTCCTGGTGACATCCTTGTTTCTTTGCACAAAGTAAGACAGCTTTTGTATCAGCATACGGTTCACGCCTCCGCATTGTCCATTATACCCCTCGATGACGTGACCAAAACGTGGTATCAAGTCAGTTAGGACTTTCTTGACAGTTTGGCAATATTTAATAAAGATGTAGGCTATGCAAATAAAATATTTGCAAGTTACCTTCAATGACAATACATAAAAGGTATGAAGAGATTAAGTTACAGTAAAGCTTTCATATTGGAGATGTGAATACATTTGATGTTTTAGGCGCTGGGATAAGTAGCATACATAGGACATCAGTTTGTTTTTAATGAGTTATTTGACAATATAAAAAGGGGTTAGTGTGTGCTTGTGATTGGGTCGGTGAGTGTATGGGTGGGTCCTCAATACCGTGTTTCGACCACCCGATTACTACTGCGCAGACTCTGGGTCCAAATGACATCACCAGCACAAGATGGGAGCGTCCGTATCTGGAATATTTTCGCTTCATTTTTGTACAGTTGGAGGAAGCAGAGACACACAATTTCTCGAAATGCTTCCTGACACAATCCTTCTGATAATTTCCTTGAAATGAAAAACCTACAAAGATACCGCAACATCTAAAATAGGCTTATTAAATGTTTAGTTTCCTGTTCCTTTCACCTCCTACCTCTGTGATCATATGAGGTTCCTCTTCTCTGATGAATCATTTTGTTCTATTTAAAGTCATGTATAGAAGGTAGTGCCAGAAAATGACTCAAGCCCAAGGGCCCCCAACGGCCTAAGTCTTGCCCTGGACATGCTAGTCAATAATCACAGCCCTAAATGTGAATTCTTGTAAGAACCATTTCCTTGTGGTGAGTTCCTGGTGACATCCTTGTTTCTTTGCACAAAGTAAGACAGCTTTTGTATCAGCATACGGTTCACGCCTCCGCATTGTCCATTATACCCCTCGATGACGTGACCAAAACGTGGTATCAAGTCAGTTAGGACTTTCTTGACAGTTTGGCAATATTTAATAAAGATGTAGGCTATGCAAATAAAATATTTGCTAGTTACCTTCAATGACAATACATAAAAGGTATGAAGAGATTAAGTTACAGTAAAGCTTTCATATTGGAGATGTGAATACATTTGATGTTTTAGGCGCTGGGATAAGTAGCATACATAGGACATCAGTTTGTTTTTAATGAGTTATTTGACAATATAACAAGGGGTTAGTGTGTGCTTGTGATTGGGTCGGTGAGTGTATGGGTGGGTCCTCAATACCGTGTTTCGACCACCCGATTACTACTGCGCAGACTCTGGTTCCAAATGACATCACCAGCACAAGATGGGAGCGTCCGTATCTGGAATATTTTCGCTTCATTTTTGTACAGTTGGAGGAAGCAGAGACACGTCGCCATCCATATACAGTGTATATGGATATACATGTGTTAATCACATTAAGAATCCAGTTTCCGCATCATCGCAGGTTACTCATTACAGAAGTAAGATAAGACTAGGGAGTCAGGTGGCTGAGCGGTTAGGGAATCGGGCTAGTAATCTGAAGGTTGCCAGTTCGATTCCTGGCCGTGCCAAATGACGTTGTGTCCTTGGGCAAGCCCAGTGGCCCCCACCGCCCTAAGTCCTGCCCTGGACATGCCAGTCAATAATCACAGTCCTAAATGTGAATTCTGGTAAGAAACATTTCCTTGTGGTGAGTTCCTGACTGCATCCTTTGACTACATTGTTTCTTTGCACAAACTGATTTCACCCTCTGCCAACAGATACTAGAGAACAAAACTTGTATTATACCAAAAGCCTGCCAGTTGAGAGAGATCCTTTCATCTAGATCCAAGCTACTTTCCTCTGTTCACATTAACAACAACCAACAAAAAACGGACAACTTAATGAAGGCCATGGTTGACCTTGACCTGCTCTTTTCAGTGCAGGTCAAGGTTATAGCTAACATCCTGTGCATCCTGTGAACCCAACATCCCCAGATGCAGATATATGAGGCTGATTATCAGACAGAATGCAAGAACCACGCTTATGCAGAACCAAAGACTGGAAGAAGAAGGGGGAGATGAGATGACAGAATGTGCTACTGCAAGAACAGGTCTGCTAGCCGGCCAGACAGACGTTGTGGAATGGCCATTCATGCACATTTCTCTTGGTTCTTAACCACCCATAGCAAATTGTAATATTGTCCAGCACTTTTGTCACCATCATCAAGTGACCACAACCTTGACTAATATAAGAACAACATCTGTTCTATCTGACCAGCGACCCAGGAGCTGGATGGTGTGGTCGGCGACGACGAGGAGGCCGCACCGATCCTGAATGAATGTGCGGAATATAGAGAGAGGTCGATACCTGATTTGGCGAGGATTAGGCGGGGCCAACACAAACTTGCAGTTCAGAATGAGTCTCAATGGGAGATTATGGGAGTACATGGCTTTGACCAAACGGTATTGGTCAAATGGTTCTATAGTTCCCCATTTAGAGGCGTTAAATGACCAGATGGCCCTGTTTGACATTCTACATTGCTTAAAATCCGGTGTTTGACAGAGTCTGATTAATTTCAGTTATGTGCACGATAAATTCTTCAGTCAGAGTAAGTCATTTAATCAATTGATATATTTTGTCACAAAACTAGCACAAAGCGCTTTACAAAGAGATAAATGATATTATGGGGTACCGATCTTTATATTTACACACATCCCTTGTTCTCTTGTCTGCTCACTACTAAGAATGGAAGAATGGGGCATCGCAATCGGTAATCTCTATCTCTGTCTCTGTCTCTCATCCTCAGCTGAAAGTTTTATCAAGAAGACTTCCATAAGGATGCTCTGACAAGCAAGTACTGCTGCTGAAAAAGACTTCTGGTCCTACTCTGTCCCCATCGCCTTGCAACCCTGTCTTGATCCATAGCTGCAATAACAATCTCTTACAAACAGGGGGCAACAAAGACCATAGGACGAAGCAGAAAGGTGAGCATTCTCCTCCACATCGTGAACACCATTACCCACTGGCTTTTTATCAATCCACGTTTTTCTTCGTTCTTGTGTTCTTGCAAACTCGTTTGACGTCATCTTTCATTGCCCAAGTACGGTTCCAATCTAAAGAACACAAGTTACCAAGAACCCCCAAAATACCTGGAAGCGTTCTTTATCCGGCCTTTTTATCGAGGATGCATCGGATAGTGACTTGGTCAGCGAGAATGCATCTGATTTCCCAAAAGTCATTGCAAGAACACGCATCTCAAATCGTTCTCCGTCCTCGGGGTCTTGCAAGCGTTCTCGCAAGGATGCTTGCAAGAACATTTACATTACATTTACATTTATGCATTTAGCAGACGCTTTTATCCAAAGCGACTTCCAAGAGCTTTACAAAAGAGCATAGGTCACTGATCATAACAACGACATATAAAATAAAGCCAAAACTTTATTGTGACAGACATAGAAAGAGTGAGAGATAGAGAGGACAACATTCAACCCCTTACCTAAGGGTTCACAAGATGTGCTAAAGTCCATAAAGATTGACTTAAAAAAATATTTTATCATTCAATAACTTTTATGTCTTTACACAATCAATGCCTTCACTTCTTTCCTTTCTTCTTTACTCTTGCCTTTCCATCCTCCTTGATTCGTTCCGACAACATATTGTGTCAAGCAATACATGTTAACCCTTTGATACACAACATGGGTCTAAAGTGACCCGGGAGAGTTAACATTTTCTATATCTTCGCAAAAAAAATATTTAATCATTCAGTATTCCAGGTATTCCTCAATTAACTTGTTTTTGGTCATCACAAGTCCTTATTTTCATTTTTTCTTTCTTACTTTTGGAATAAAAATAATTTTTGTAGCACTACCCCTCTAATGCACAACATGGGTCTAAAATGACCCGCATTCATTTCCTATGATATTTCATGTATGGCTGAGTGTGTCTTTGCCATATCTTTAGAAATCATCTAATTTCATAATTTAATATTCCAAGTATTCATTAAATATCTAGTTTTTTATTGCCACAAATACTTATTTTCCTTCTTTTTTTCTTAATTTATAAACAACCATTGTTTTTGTGTTACTACCTTCAGTTTACAGACATGGGTCAAAAATGACCCATATGTATTCCTATGGAGTTTTATAGGAATTTTTGATATTAGTTAATTTTTGCAACTTGGAACATATTTACTGTGGATAACTATTCACCTGTCACACATTTCACAACTCAACACAGCTGCTTTTAGGCTGGGAGATGTTCACAAGTGACATTATTGATGAGGTCCTGAAATGCAACAACTTTGACACGAAGAGCTGCAACAGCAAAAGGGAAAGAGTGGAGAAGTATCAAACAGGAACTCATGACCTCTATCAGTTTGACCCTCCTTGCAGGGGAGGACAAGAGCCTAGATGTGGCTTTTTTGGATCCAATTGCAAAATCCAATGTATAGCCACCATGGGGCTAAAGAGATATGATATCACCAGCTTGACTTTTGATGACAAGAGGAACAGGGCTTTGTAACAAGAAAAACATCTCATAGCAGCATTCAGGTATGTGTGTGACTGTTTCCTGGCTAATTGCAGAAGACGGTTCATTCCCAGTAACTTTGTCACCAGAGATGAGCAGTGTGTGCCATACATGCCCAGCAAGCCAGCAAAATGTGGAATTAAAATATTCTGGATGTGCGATGTGAGGGTCCCATATGTGGTAGACTGAGTGTTCTACCCTTCCAGTGTCCCTCTGACTGGAAAGCTTATTGACAAAAACCTGAACATTGTGGGGACTCTTCACCAGAACAAGCCGAACATACGAGTCACAAAGACATCCAAATGAAGGGAGATGCCAAGTTCCACATTTTTTCATGGTCATGTTGCCATTTAATTTGGATTCAATGGCAACATGACTGGTGAGCTATGTGCTGAAGAAGGGAAAGGCTGTTGTCCTTCTGAGCACCATGCATGATGGCAAAGCAGTGGATGACAACCATTTTGTGATCCAGTACTGTAACAAAATAAAATCAGGAGTGGACACAATGGATCAGATAGTTTGCACCTACTCATGTAAGTGGAGAACACGGAGTTGTCTGGCACAATGTGCTGGATGTTGCCACCCTCAATGCCTACACTAACTTTTACAACAACACCATGATTAAATGGGTGGTGTGACCAAGCAGCAGTTCATCAAGGAGCTAGACAAGGACCTTGTCATGCCACATAAGAGGCGCATGAAGGCCAAGTCCCAGCTCCAAAAGTATATTAAAGAGGTGATGGAAAGATGTGGAGTAAAAACTAAATGCAACTACGACCCAGCCACAAGAAGAGCTCTTATCATCAAACTTTATGAAGCTGAGGATATCCTCAAATATCTTTAGCCCCATGGTGGCTTTATACATTGGATTTTGCAATTGGATCCAAAAACTCTCCCGCAAGGCCACATTTAGGCTCTTGTCCTCCCCTGCAAGGAGGATCAAACTGATAGAGGCCATGAATTCCTGTTTGATGCTTCTACACTCTTTCCCTTTTGCTGCTGCAGCTCTTCATCTCTAAGTTGTTGCATTTCAGAACCTCCTCAATGATGCTGTCACTGATGAACATCTCACAACCTAAAAGCAGCAGGGTTGAGCTGTGAAATGTGTAGCAGGTGAATAACTATTCACAGTAAATATGTTCCAAATTGCAAATATCCAAAGTTTCTATCAAATTCCATAGTGAATCCATATGGGTCATTTTAGACACATGTCTATAAAATTGATGTAGTACCACAAAAGGTTTTTGGTCAGAATGTAAGAAAGACAACAATTAAAACTAGAGAGGGTACAATTTCTGGGGAAATTGTAGGGTGTGCTTGCTTGCGTCGGTTGCACAGTGGTCCGTTTTTGAATGACATTTTTACAACTGATTTCTGTATATTTTATATGAAAATGCATACTTATTATTTATAAAGATTACATAGATTTAAAAGCATATATTTGTTGCTGCTCATTTACAACTCAAAATACGAGTGAAGTGTAGAATGAAATAGATGTCTTCTCATTTCCCCTGCAAGAGGCAGCCTCATAGCTGAATCAAAACGAATACATTTGGCAGAGCGGTGTAAAAATTGACCTAATCTCTATGATTTAAACGTCCTTTTAAGTTTTCCCTTCTCGTGATATTTTCAGGCATTTAGCCTACTCATTGCATTCATTCATTAATAAAGAACCCCCTTTGAAGATTATTCTACGACGTTACCGGCAGTAGAAGATGGAATCGCGATTCAAACAGTACCATCTGCTAACTGAAAATATGCCCCCAAAAACGTAAATAAGCTTGACATTTATTTAGTGGAAAATCGCTCATTGATAAAAAGCTCACTGGTAGCGATCATTGTCAGTAACAACGCAAAATGCGATATAGCCCTGTGTGGAGAAGCTGCCCCGGTAAATTCTACTACGGTACAGTACTAGACTACTGCTGTGTTCGTCTTGGTACTGTAGCGATTGCGTTGGTTGAATTGGATGTAACGTTCCGTTGTACGGTTTAGGCTGAAATTAATAATTTTCATGAACAGATTGACAACGTTTAGGCTGTGGCAATGAAGTTCAGGTTAGTAGTTAGATAGACTTTTGATTTAAGTAAGGGGAGTGCCGAACATGTTCTGTCGCCGTTTGACTTCCTAAACAGCTGTGTAAGTTAGATGTTTTTGTCGTGTGTCTCGCGTAAGCTACAGCGTTGCAGTGAGCTACACTGGTTTGAAACCACAGGTAATGGTAATTTCACCAACAAATCGTTTACTAATGTCAGAATAAATCCTACAACGAAAATGTATATGTGAGGAATGTTTATTTTAACGATTGAAAACAGATAACGCTACATCATAGACCACTGTAGTATGTGTTGCCCGGGCAACACAGGCTAATGTCATGATGCTAATACTTCAGTGAAATAGTAGACTACTGTTTCCGAAAGTAGATGTACTTCCTTAATAATATCAGCTTATACTGTACATTACACATGACAATTGTGTGTCATATCACAAAGTAAAATGAGTAAATAGTTATCACCCTGGCCTCTTTGCTTGTGGCGTTTCTGCAGCTGCCTTGCAGTAAAGCTATAGTTAGCCTAGCTATCCCCCAAGTTAACAGATGCGAAACGAATGTTCTGCCAAAGGTAGTCACGCGTGTTTTCGTGACGTTAGTGACGTAGTGACGTTAGTAACGTCAGTGACTGTGGCTAGCAAATTAGCCACCGTTAGCTTCACTTTTCGCCACAAAAACTTAACTTCAGCCTAAACCATGCAACGGAACGTAAATTCCAATAGAAGCAACTCAATCGCTACCAAGACGAAACTTTTGACACCTACGTTGTCTATGTAGGCCAAATATTGACTGAGTTTTAGGGGGGCAAAAAGAAATAAAAATAATAATAATAATAATAATAATATATATGTGAGAGAACAAAGGTTGTGCTCTCGCCGAAGGCTTGAGCACACCCAATAATGATTTGTGATACTCAAAAACAAAATAAAGGAATAATTGGATTATTAAATAATGAAATGAATTGATTTTTAAAGATATAGCAAAGAAACACTCAGCCATACATGAAATGTCATAGGAAATGAATGCGGGTCATTTTAGACCCATGTTGTGCATTAAAGGGGGTAAGCATAGCTTGTGTATCAAAGGGTTAAGGAACAATAAGATGGCCAGTAAGAAGAGTAAGAACAGAGTAAGAGTATAGCAATGCTAACATTTCACCCTAATTCTGTCACAGCCATGGCACATGGAGTCAAAATTCCAAAGAATTCAAAGAATGAGGACAGTCACGATCACAATCAGAGCTCTTATTTCACCTTTCATTACGTGCTGATGATGTTAATCTGGAAAGTTTTAGGAGTCAGCCTCTACCCATAACCACAGTATAAGAGGGCAGTTAGACAAGTGGACGTGTATCACTCACACGTTGGAGGCCCTGGTGATAGACAAGCAAGAAGAGAAGAAAACAGAGTGCCTGGCTTCGAAGGTATGGAAGAGAGCAAATAGTTGTCTTTGCTTCATTCACTCTCTGTTTTCTCTCACTTTTTTACTCTTTTTTACACGCTTCTCTCTTTTCTTCTCTCTCGATGTCCTTCTCTCTACTATGCCCTACAGTAAATCCTAACTTTAAAAAGAGCCTATAATATAGAACTCATCATCTTTATTTATTCCCAGGTAAGCGTGTGTATATGTGTGTGCATGTGTTTGTAAAATACAGATGTACATGAATCCCTTGTGATGCAGAACGTCTCCTGGTCATGACTGGAGACCCTTTTGCGGCATTCTTCCTTTTTTTCTTCTTTTCTTTCTACATAAACAACTATATCTGACTACTCCTGTAGCAAGAACAGGAGTCAGGACAGAGTTTTAAGGAGAGTCCCTCTCCTTAAAAATCCCTCACACACTCCCCCCCCTCTCTCTCTCTCTCTCTCTCTCTCTCTCTCTCTCTCTCTCTCTCTCTCTCTCTCTCTCTCTCTCTCTCTCTCTCTCTCTCTCTCTCTCTCTCTCTCTCTCTCTCTCTCTGCAGGTTATAAAAGCTGTCCCCATCCAGTGGAGTTGACAGAGTCAACAGAGAGAGAGATTAGGACTTCCATCACAATCACCATCACTAGAACCAGCAGAGATGTCCACCTTAATGACAGAGCTGAAGGAGACCTACAGGATGCAGGGCTACCTCTCTGGCATCCCAATCCTAGATGAGAAAGAGCTGAGGCAGGCCAGACTGGCCTTCGCAGAACTAGAGAGAGAGTTGGGTGAGTGCTAGGAGGCAAGAGAAGGAGTAAATGGATTATGAATGTGGATTGAAGGGAAAACAAGGATACAGGAGGATGAGAGGGGGAGGATTGGGGCGGAAGGTAGGAGAGGGGAGGAACACGAGATGGGGAGATTTGAAAAACCTTTTTCACCACATTGCCATGTGTGTTTGTTTTTTATGTGTGTGTGTTCAGGAGAGGACTACACCCAGTACAGTCTCCACAATGTCCACCAGCAGTATGATTGGGTGATGAGTCTGGCTAAACACCCACGTCTTCTTCAAATTGTAATGGCTTGCCTGGGCCCTGATGTCCTGCTCCTTGACTCTCGCTTCATCTGCAAGTACCCTGTAGGTAACCAGGCAGAAAGTGATGTGGGAGAGGAGCAGGAAGTGAGAGTCGAGGCAAAGGAAGAGAAGACTGGGCTGCCCTATGTTGCCTGGCATCAGGATATGAGGTTTGTTAATGCTACCATAATGACTGTGTTTACAAATGTCTACACATTTGTTATTAATATGCTTGAATTGTGAAAAATATTTTTAACATATTAACAATATTTGATTTGTTTTTTTAAGGTATTGGGGCATAGCTGGTGGTCCAGTCCTCTCTGTTTGGCTGGCCTTGGATGACTCACTACAAGACAACGGTGCCTTGCAGGTTATCCCAGGTATTAAAATCAGAGATTATATATTAAGATTTACCCTACACTGTGGGTTCAAAGGAAGTAAATGTTTGTTGATGGTATTACTGCCATCAACAAACATCTCACACTACAGTACAGTATGCTGTTTCCAAATGCAGTCTTGGACAACTAAATACATCAACTGACTTCTCGAAAATATTTTGTTTAAACTGTTGTGAAAGGACTGTACATCAGGAAGACTAACAGAGAGAAAATGTGTCTGAGTTTCCATTCTGTGTCTGAGTATGCTCTGTATGTGTGTGTGTGTCTGCGTGTGTGTTTTGCAGGAACCCATTTCTCCGGCCTCCTGCCCCACCGCCTTGCCAGCCGTGCTGGGAACATGCTGTCTGTCAACCAAGAGATTCCTGAGGAGCTGGTGCAGGCAGAAAAGGCTGTACTATGCCCCCTGAATGCAGGGCAGATGTCGGTGAGTTACACTCTACACCAGTTTACCAAGTTTTACATGATGATGATTAATGCAATGACTTCTGTGACGGCAGCTATTTGAATCCCCAAAACTTCTGGAATTCATTTACATGTATTTATTTAGCAGACGCTTTTATCCAAAGCGACTTTCAAGAAAGAGCTTTAGAAAAGGTGCATAGGTCAATGATCATAAACAACGAGATAGCCCCAAAAACATTGCGGATAGCCAGAACATGAAGCATACATTGTGAAAAGCAAATAAGTGCCAATGGGTAGAACCAGCAAAGCATGTAGTTAAACAAATTACAATTAAACAACATGATCCTCGAAAGTGCTAGAGTGTACCTGGAGGAAAGCAAGCAGCAATAAAATAATTCACAGCGAGTACAAGTAGTTAAATCAGTTACAACTAACCGACAAGTGCAACCAGTCCCTCAATAAGTGTCATTGTGTTCCTGGAGGAAATAAACTAACATCTGATCCAAGAAATCTTTCTTAAGTACCATTGTACTCCCGGAACAAGTGCATCTTTAGACTTTTCTTGAAGGTGGGGAGACACTGCTATGACTATTGATGCAGTTCTAGTGATAAGGATTTTTGAGTACATTTCAACAATGCTGAATGCGTATACATCTTAGATTGGTAGCTGAGTATAATTTATTATGATCTTGAACTGATCTTTTGCCTTTCTTAATATTGTTATAATGTTTGTCTGGACAGGTCCATGATGGCCTGCTGGTTCATGCCAGTGATCCTAATACCTCGCAAAGGAGGCGTTGTGGTTTTGTCATTCGTTATGTCCCCTCCTGTGCCTTCCCCATTCAGGCAAGACCCACTGACAATTTGTACAAGCACTTTTTTGTTTACTATCTATATCTTTGTCTCTTTTACTCCCTGTTCTGTGTTCAATGTGTTTATGTATCATGCTTTGACTATTGAACTGAATACCAATGCAGTTTTAATAATTCAGCAAACAGAAACCACTTGTATGATGTTACTTTCATCTTGTTATTTTCTCACTCTCTCAGGACACTGACCGCCCCAGGAAATTCCATGCAACAGTGTTGGCCACAGGAACAGACCAGTTCAACCACTTCTCCAGCAGCACTGTGCTTCCACTGGCATGAGGCAAAATGTGGAAACAACTCCCCTTCCCTGGGGACAATTATTTTCCTAATTCGAGCCATGGCAACCATAATACTATCTTGAATACTGTAGTATTTTGTTGCTTTCTGCAAAAGTATCCCACTTTATTGTATTTTTATCATATTATTTTCCATTACTTGAGCCATTCAATGCCATTCAACATGTCAAAGAAATTAAAGCAAGCTGTTACTTGAATCTAGGTGGAATAAGATGTGTATGTATCAAATGTGAATGGGTAAACAAAGTTCCATTTTAAAGACGTGCTCTGTATGGGTGTCAACTGACACAGTGGATGTAATCTGTAATACTGTAATATGTGTCTGTTAATCGGATATATATTAAATAAAAAGACTGTAGAAAATGTATTTTTTTGTTCAATCTTTACCATTTATTCATTATTTGCAACCAATGTATCTTAATACCCCTAAACTCTCGCTGAAAAACAAATATCAGTGGCCTGACATTTCATACTCAAATCATGGCTCTATCCATTATCATTATTCGATTAAAAATGTAAGTGCTTGTTTTCCCTAAATCATCTCCATAAATCTTGATAAATAATACAAAATTACATTTTATACTGTCAATGAATGTGAAACATTCATTTAAAAATGTATATTGTTAGACATTTGTGAGGTGGGGGAGAGGGGGTTGGGCTGGTAGATCTAAATGCATTCTTGAGATTGTTCCATGGGGACAGTGCAGTAGGCTTTACGAAGTCTCAAATGATCCAGGACATCAAGGGTCAATGAGACCTGGGTCATAGTGTTTTTATGGGCTGTGTGTGTTAAACATGAATACGGAGATTAGGTAAAGGGGGATAATTCCAAAAATATATTTTAAAATATTGTCACAATGGATGCAAAGCACAGTGCTTTGGTACATCAATTATCAATGCTAACCCAAACCTGCCCACCACAGGCACACAAATAAATAAAGTATATACACCTGTCTATGCCCTAAGAGGCCATACATTCATACCTTTTATTCACTCAGTTTTCCTGTGATCAAGAATGAATTAAATGAACCTTCTCCAGATCTCGGCTTATCATTTTGAAATAGCACGTTGGTTCCTGAGATGACAGAATAATACAGTGTGATGACTATATTACTAATCTTGAATTACTCAAGATTACAAGAAAACGAATTAACTTATCACAGGAAAACAGTATTCATGTATACATTTATTTATCAATTTTATTCATAACAATTATTAATAAAATAACATTTATGAATTTCTGTCCGCTTAGGGTGTGAGTATTTTTCAAGTTAGCAGACCTTCAAAAAACTAATTTCAGGGAGGTTACAGAAGGGACATATTTTGCATTAACGATATGAAGGCATTAACGATATGAAGGCAGAATGGAATAAGGTAATTTTAAATGTTAAAACGTCCTGGGTTGCCTGGAAATAATGTAATGGCACTACTTTAAAGATAGGATGTGTAATCGTTTACAGATTTTTTTGTTTGTTGCTATACTGGTTGAAGGTGGTCAAAATGAAGTGGAAAAAAACGTCTGTTGAAGAGACAGGACTATAAATTGATCAACCAATCCTTGCATTCGAACCGAATGTAATGATAAGATGTCCTTCATGTCTGTCAATCTGTATTTGCACACCGCCACACAACTTGTTCATGCAGACAATCACACGAACATTAGCGCGGGTTCCTTGTTGCTGTGCAGAGGGGACGTGACAATGGAGGGCAAACCACAGCAACCTTATGTTAGCCCCTCCACAACCCCCTCCACACCTCCCCTGTGGTGTGGGGGGTTGAGGTGTCAACATCTGCCTGGTCGCCGGTCTGCCGATGTTAGACCTAGTCGCCAAGTGGACATTGGTCTCCTCCTTTGACGGACAACAGGGAGTTCCTGATCCCTTCCTGTCTACCTGGCTGTCCTGTGATGCTGCGCCAATCACATGCCCGGTTAGGGAATTGGGCTAATAATCAGAAGGTTGCCGGTTCGATTCCTGGCCGTGCTAATTGACGTTGTGTCCTTGGGCAAGGCACTTCACCCTACTTGCCTTTGGGGGAATGTCCCTGTACTTACTGTAAGTCGCTCTGGATAAGAGCGTCTGCTAAATGACTAAATGTACCACTGCTTAAACTGACATTTGCCAACTCTGACCCAACTTAAACATTGGATTTCTGTGTTTCAACGCCCATTGACATTTTTCATGATGTATGACTATGTTTAGCCTATGTTCTGCACCTCTTTTTCACCAACCGTCTCTGGAGGAGGGGATCCCTCACTGAATTGTTCCTCCCAAGGTTTCTTCTTATTTATTCTCAAATTAGCTTTTCTGGGAGTTTTTCCTTGTCTTCCTTGAGGGTTTAGTTTGGTTGAGGGGCAGTTCTATGGGCATATGTGAAGCCCTCTGTGACATTTCTTATAAAAAGGGCTATACCAATCAGTTTGATTTGATCTGAACCACAAGTAAAAGGAAAGACTAAAAGTAAGAGCGTCTTAGAAACATCAACAAATAAAAAAAGTCTGGATCAACAGCGGTCTAAAAACTGAATCAACATATGCATTGCCGGAATCGAAGGATCAAAAATTGACGCCATGATTGCTGTTTTCCTTTTGGACAGGTAATTACATTACAGTTTTATTTGTTTTTTATATATTTTGTTAATGTAATTAAGTATTTAGACTCTGCTCTGTGTGTGTGTTCATGTTTTATAGAGGAAGCGTGGCTTTGGAGACACCTCAGAATCGAGGGCAGGCTCTATGCTTTCAAAGCTAGCTTGCTAACTGCTAGCCTCTCTGGATTACACATACTAGCTTTAATTGCAACCATTTCAGCTAAAGTTACTCAAATTGGCCTTGTAATTGGGACTGTAATTGGGCTTTCCATACTAAAGCACAACCAATCTCCAAAGAGCAGCGATACTTTGCCATTACGCAATGATCAGGATCGGGTAGGTTGCCTATGGTGTTCGGGTCCGCTCTACAGAGAAATGTTGATGTTTTAGAGCCTCCATTATGAGAGGTCTAACGGATTGCATTTTCATGATTGAATTTTGTCCCTGAAAGAGCGTAGTGACTTGAAAATGGAAATGCCATTGACAGGGGGCGCTGTTTAGCTTATTGCATTTGAAGTTTGTCCGCTGCACAAGTTGTTTGTTTTCATTTCCATTTCCAAATAGTTAGAAAGTGCTTTTTTATTGAGACTCATTAATGCTCGCACAAATGGAAAATTATTTTTATTTTCACATTTGTATATTGAATATAGTCCACTGTAAAGAGGGGTACATAAAAATTAAAAATAAGTCAAACTGTTATTCCATTTTAATTTTAATATTGTCAATGTGACAATGCAAATGCAGTTTGGATTTTCATTTGAATATTGTCCCAAATAACACCTACATATATTGAAAATTATAAGGCATTTCTGAAATTGCATTATCGTTTCAATATGGTCCCCTATAGGCTTCCATAGCTTCTGATAAGATTGTGCTATTATCATACAATAAGTAAAATGTCTCAAAGTAAAAATGAACTTTTATTTATAATTTAAAACAATACAAGCATATGACATCAAACAGTCTGAATGTCCAACTTAACAACATAAAAGAGAATACCTCTCTAGCAATTAAGCAATTTGTTTAAAATAACACATTATTATTTACATTTCAATCTTAAGCTAGTTTTAGTACTTCTTTAACCATGACACCAATCCCATCATAAATTTCATGAATAGGAGCATTGCACATAAAGGCACTGGTGCTCACCAGTTTATTCTTGACATCGATGTGTGCCTGTCCCACATCTGTATTGACATGTTTGCAGCCCATCTCTGTCATGGTACCTGCAGTCTGAGCATATGGCCACCTAGTGGTTGAAGAGAGAATAAACGTTTGAGTTAAAAAGGCACAAATATGATGCATCTTAACATTTTTGAAAGTACACCCACACAATTGTTATCACATTTACACTACTCACACACATTACTCATCACACACACTCTTCTACTCCTCACACAGTGTGACGTACATCTTACACTCCTTGTCCTGTCCCACGGTGATCTCACAACCTGGTAGGACCTTAGCTGCAAGGACTGGAGAGATGCAACACATTCCCAGGGGTTTGCCTTTTACATTGAACTCCTTGATCAGTCGTTCTACCTGGGGCTGGACGCTGCATTCCTTCCCCTTCATTGTCCAGTCACTCAGGTTCTTAGCCACACCGAATCCACCTGAAGCAAATGTAGCAGAGAAATACAAAGTGGACAACAAGAAAATACTTTCATGTAACTGGGACCTGGAGTTTTATTTGGATGAGAGGATCAATGGATGGATGGATGGATGGATGGACGACTGGACGGATTGAATGTTTGTTATCTGAGTCATAATGACACAGATAAGCAAAATAGGAATAAGAATAGTAGGCGTACCTGAACAATGAATAAAGGAATATTTTCCATTTCACCTCTTTATCTCACCTGGGATGATAATGGCATCAAAGGCAGTGGTTTCCAGCTTAGACAGGTCTTTCACCTCACCACGAGCGATACGGGCACTCTCCTGGAGCACATTGCGTTTCTCTTTGGAAGGTTTGCCCTCACAGTGGTTGATGACATGCATCTGGTCCATGTCAGGAGCAAACATCTGGACCTTGGTGTGTGGGGGTGGGGTGATGGGAGAGAGAGAAGAGCTTGATGAGAGAATTGAAATGGAAGAGAGAATGAGAGCCAAGAGCAAGATGGGAGAAAGAGGAGAAGAAAGGAGGATAGGAAAGAAGAGATAGGGGACCATGTGTCTTAATGGCTTCATGCCATGTGTGTGTGTAAGCAAGTCACATTTCCATTCAGGTATATGTAAATGTCACCTCTTTATTGGCAGAGGACTAGAAATATCTGAGTCTAGAATGTAATGGCAGTTGGGTAGTCTACCTTTGCCCCAGCCCTGCTCAGGTGCACTAGAACAGCAGAGGCCTCGTGCACTTCTGTTCCATCATATACCCCACACCCAGCCAGAATCACTGCTACACTCTTTGCCATGGTTCCTGTTGGAGCACAAACATAGACACACAAATTCACAGACACACACACACACTGTTTATTTAATTTAATTTGCTTGCCAAGAACAACAGCAGTTGCCTAGATACAACTATGAAAACATTTCCCCTTCCTTCACAGGGTACTTGTGTGTGTGTGGTGTGGGTTTAGAATGACTCAGCATTTCTCACTAGAAGCCCATTAAACAAACAACTCCGTATTAAAAATTCAAATGGGTTGAATCTCAGGTGAGCTGCACACTGTCTCCCGGTAACCCAATTTCCATCCACTCTGTCTCATAAACAAACACATCCAGCCCACAACCAACAGGAGATACGGAAGTGTTGGGAAGCTAGAAACCTCTGCTGTGAAAAGGTTGCATTACTAGCTAATCTAGAACAGTGTGGGCAACAACATTTAAAAAAAAATTTTTTTGAAACCTTTAAGTCTTACAATATCACCTTTCAATGTTATGATACAGGATTGAGAAATCAAGGATTCTCCTACATGAAATACATAGACCCATAAAAACTGGCAGATACGTTATAAATATTGTCAGTATACATAAAATGATAGTCACCTTGTTAAAGCAGCTGTTGACATGTAGATGTGTAGAATTGGAGTGTTGCCTTTCAGATGAGGTGTGTTCAACACCAGCAGCCTCTTTTATAGCCTGCTCCGTCTCATCCCATAGGGGAGTGTCTGGAAACACACACTGACTCACAGTCACGCACTGACACATACTGAAGCATTCATTCACTGTGGATGCCTCACGTCTTTTTTTTTGTTAGTTTGAAACATTAATACTGTAATACTCTATACAGCTGTTGGTCTGTTATATCATATCACAACACTTCTTACAACACTGCCTTGTGCAAAATGCCAAAATGATTTTAAGACTCATGAAAATGTACAATTACATTTTACTCTCACTCTGTTTAGTTTTTGTGTTCGTTTTCTCTTTTTTGGGGGGGGGGGGGGGGTGTTACTCCAGTTAGGCTATTAAAATAAAATTAATAAATAACCTTCAAGTTATTCGTTCATTCATGTTTTCATAAGAAAAAGCTATTGTTTTTCGTGAGCATTATGATCTCACTGCTCTTTAGAGTAGTAAATTGCTTCAGGCGGAAAAGTTCCGGTATCCTGTAACAGGTAGGCTCTGAAGTGACGTCGGGGACGTGTGTGTATAAACCGCAGCGTCCGCTTCAGGCCATGCATTCGACGCTGCGATGGCTGAGATCGAGTCTCTTCATTTCTCTGTTGGAATCCTCGGAATCTCCGGCGGTGAGTGGCGTAGCTTGTTTATATAGTTTTCGATTACAGTCGAAAACTATATAAACACTATAGTCGATAACGATATCAGACATTTTTATTTACAGTCTTGTGATTTTACTAGCCTAAAATGTCATTCTTTAGCATACAGACAAACAGGTGTCAGCAGTGTGTTAAACAATAATGTGCTAACAGTTGATTTTGAACAGATTTTGTCTGTATGTGTTTTATAATTGTAGGCTCCTTATTGCTTCTGGTAAATAACTATGCCAGTTCTACACAAGATTTCCTCCCCCATACTGCACTGGGGATACTGCTGCTTGTCGTAGCTGCACTTTTGGCCTATGTCGGTAGGTCTAAAAATGTACTTACTTTTGTTTTCAATAAACAAATATTTCCCAATATGAAGTTTCCACGTTCACACAAAGTATCTTTCCTTCTCTCTCTCTCTTTCCTATCCCTATCACTCTTTCATTCCTTGCCCCTTTTTCTCGCTCTATCTCACTCTCTGTCCCCTCTCTCTCTCACTATCACTCTCTATCTCTGGTTCCTCTTACCCCCGTTTCTAAGGAGTGTGCCGCAGCCTGTCCCAGTCCGAGCTGTTCTCTAATCTGTGTCTGACTGTGTCTGCCCTGTGGTTTGGCTCTGGCCTGATCTACATCCTGTCAGGGGAGGGGTTCCTGCAGGAGACGGATGGGCTCCGCTATGCCCTTATCCCAGGCCTTGCAGCCTTCACCCTGGCTCTCCTTATCCTGGGCGTTGTGGCCATCCTCCAAAGGAATATTTTCCTCTTTACCATCTCCCTAAGCATCAGCATGGCTTGTGCTCACCAGATTGCAGGCCTGTCAGACGCTCACTTTGGCCAGGGTGCCACAGCTTCCAACTACCTCCTTGTCTGTCTGGTGGGTCTATACTTTGGCATTGGCCGTTTGTTGTCCAACATCACTTGTTGTAAGGTTGAGCTCCCAGGCACCGGACTTAAAAATAAGTCAGGGCTCCGGCCGGGTTCTCTTACCCCGGCACACAATGATGTGATCTCAGTAGGCCTGGTAATGAACCTGCTGTCTGCCAGTGTGTTAGCCTGCCCTCTACTAGGCATAGTACCCCATCTGTTCTCAGGTCACGTCCCTTGGCTGTGGACCGCAGGGGTGTTCCAGACGGGCGTGTGCATCCTGTCATACCGGACCAAGGACCCACTCACCGCTACCTTCTTTGGTTTTACTGCTATGCTGAAGTTTGCAGAGGGCTATACCGCTCTACTCACAGCCTTCTCCCTCAAACCTTCCTCGTCCATCCCCTTCCCCATCGTCTTTTCTGTGCTATTTTTTATATTGGCTGTGTTCAGCTGCCAGATGAGTCTGACCGTGGGGCTCTACCAGCTCTTCTTTGTGCCCTACTGCATATCCATTGCTACCCACTCACAAGGCTTCCACTACAGGGGCACACAGGGTGTGCAGGGTGCCATATTTGTAGTTTCCACCATCATGCTATTCATCAGCCTATACAATCATGGCTCCCCCACACGTAAAATTCCCACAGGGGAGGGGTTATTCCAGTCCCTGGTGACGAGAGTTAGCAGCCTCACCCTCAAGCCCCACGACAAGCATCTCCATGCACCATACTTGGGCACCTCCAAGTATGCAGATGCCGAGGTTCTGGGCTACGGTTGCAGCGTTCTTGCATCCTTTGCAGTCACAACCAGTGTTGGTGTTGCAGGGCCCTTGTCTGTACTGGTCCTGCCCTGGGTGGTGGTGGCAGGAGGCCTGATGCAGCTGCTTTGTGGCTCTGTGGCTTTCTCACGAGGGAAGACATTAGAGAGCACTGCCTTCATCCTCTATGGAGTCATGTGGAGCATCTGGGGACTGACTCGTTACGGTGGCCTGTATGGGGACACACGGGGGTTGAACTTAGCGGTGGGAGTTATAGGCTTTATTCTGTTTAACTGTCTGGTGATCGTGGGGACCTTGTTCCTAAATGTGGCCTGGTTCGCCTACGCCCTGACCTTTCAGCTTATCTTGATTAGCTTTCTGTTGGATGCACTGGGCGTTCTCCCCTATGGCTACGACATTGCGGTCACCATCATCTTTGGCCTGGTGAGTTTCTACTGCTTCCTGGCTCACATCTTCAACAGCACCTTCCAGATCCCCCAGATCCCCTTGGGAGAGCCAATCATGAAGCTCCGAGGGGTGGGAGGAGCCAGGCACATCTGTCCTCATGTCCCCGCCAGGAAGGCCTTTTCTGTGCTGCAGATCGCTGGTGAGAATATATTGCATTAGTAGCTGTCAGTCAATTTATCCACTTGTCCATATAAAACTTATATTAAGAGCAATCAATCTAAGCTACTGCTGGTACCATAATGCAAAGTTAATCTGAAGAAAATAATAACACAGTGCATGAAAATTGTAGGCCAGCAGCAACAATCATTGTATGATGTTGTCAGTCCTTCAGAAATAAACTAAAATAGTACTGGACCTCTCTTACCCCATCCAATTCTAAGACCTTTCCATTTACTTACCCATACACATACCCAAGAGCACAAATAGTTCTAAAAACTCTTACATTTCTAAAGCCCTTTAGCTCAATAACACTATGCCAATTTGCAATAGCACAGTATGATTTTTGTATTATTTTGTGTAATGGTGTACCTGAATGTCTGTCTGAAGACCTTTTCCAAAAATGAATATATGTATCTATATGTATATTGATACATACTTCCAGACATCATTCAAATTGTATGCATACCTGTTCATCTATTTCAATCATTACTGGATGTAGGGTAATTAAATGATTGGTATGTATCTCTCTGATCCAGAAATCATGATGAATGGAGGCATTTGTGGGATGCCAACAGACACTGTCTATGTGTTAGTGGCAGCCTGCAACAGGCCTGAAGCTGTGCAGAAAGCTTTCAGGTAAGTTCTGTTTTCACTTTAGGTTTCAAATATGAAAGTTAAACAGAACAGCTGCCTAAGAAACTGTAACATGCTAAATCAATCCGAAATGATCTCTCTTTGTTCTGTGCGTTTGTGTGGGTAGAGTTAAGAAGCAGGCCCAGGATCGTCCCATGTCAATGTGGGTATCCTCCATCCAACAGCTGGAGCCTGTCAGACACCTCCTGAGTCCTCTACTCTGGGACTTTATGCAGGCTGCTTGGCCATCCTCCATCAGCTTAGTCATCCCCAGGGGTAGGTCCAGAGTTCACATGCCTGTGTGCATGAATGTGAATTATGTATTGGGTCATTCATTGTAAAATCTTCTGATTCTCACTTGTTCAGGCCAGTGGATGGATAACTTTGGCTTGGGTGAGGCAGCCAAACACATTGGCACCCCTCAGAGCATCGCCATCAGAAACCCAGACTGTGCAGTGGCCACACATCTTATGAGCCTGGTAATCTCTCTTTGGGATCATGAAAAGTACTCAGATGCAAGATTATTTAGCAAATTTCCCAAACATAAGACTAATCCCAAACCTTTCATTTAATGGAATCACCATGTTGTTCTCTTTTTGGTAGGTGGGGCCTATTGCTGTCACCTCAGCAAACCCCACAGGAGAAGCAGATACCACCCACCACAACCAAGTCTATGCCAAGCTAGGAGACAAGGTAATGGTACATACATTGCTGTAAAAGCCATTAAAGCCAGTCCATAAACACTGAGCCTGACTTCTCTGACTACATTTAGATTAGAATGGTGTATTTTTACAAATAATAGCCACAAACAGTTTTATGAGTAGCTTAATGGAGTTTGTTTGTGTGTGTATGCATGCATGTATGCATGCCTACATTTGTGTCTGTGTTGCTGTGAAGGTGGATGGGGTGTTGTGTGATGGTCCATCCCCAGAAAATATTGCCTCCACGGTGGTAGACTGCACCAAGATTGAGAGCGGTCACATTGGTTTCTTCAGAGTAGGAGTCATTCCCAAATCTAAGGTAAAATGTGATCTGATGTAACAGATGAGTCTCTGAGAACACATCAATGTGTATTTATTCTTATTTGATGACAAAGTCAGGATAAATTAACCATCATTTAATCGTGGCCCTCTTTCAACCAGGTGCTTCAAATCTTCGAGAATGTCCAGAGAAGACACATGCATGGTCATATTAATACAGCTTTTGAAGAGGACCTTGCATATCCAGGCAGACAGACTGACCTGGGAGCAGATTTCAGCTCAGCGTCCTCATCAGACTCCTCTCTACCCTCCTAACGTGACAAGCGTCCAGTCCCTGGAACTCTTGCGCACCTCTCCAATATGATCGAGCACAGCTGCTCGATCATAACTGTTATGTTGTATTAAAACAATAAGTGTGTGGTCTCTTAATGGAAATCCTGATTTGTGTGTATGTGGGAAGGGATGAAGAGAGAATGAGAGAGAGACGTAACATAGGGATAACTATGCAAAGCATAAGCATAACTGCAGACCATTCAGTAGATATCATGTCTCAAGTTTTTGTCGTTTCTATAGAACAAGGAATTCATGAAGTAATTTAATATGTAAAAACAAAAAAACAAAAAATAACTATGATGTTATTAGCACAAATGAAGATCTGTTCTTTTCTATTTAGTATTTAAAGAACTGCGAGAATGAAAACCAAATATTTAATGGTTGTATAAAATGCATTGAGCAAATAATGCATCGTATGCAGATGTAAGAATTTCGTGTTTTTTACAATAATAAATAAATATAAATAAAGATATGATGTTCTATGCACCACTTACTAGCATTCTAAAACATAAATATTACATTATACACCTGTTATTTGTATCAAAAGCCAGTTATCGCACTATAAGTCACATGAAGTTATGAGATTAAAAATCTAACAAAACTTGGCAACACTTTACATTACATTAACTACAATGTAACTATACCTATAGTAACAACATTGTCATTACAGAATAATTTCCATGTAGTTGCATAGATAGATACATAGATAGGCAGATCGTCCAGAATGCAGCTTCCTGGCTAATCTCTAAAGTCTCAAGTACTCACACACAACTTCCCTGTTGAGATCGTTCCATTGGCTGCCGCCTGCCGCACGGATCAGGCACAAATCTCTGACACTTGCCTACTTTGCTCTGCGATTTTGGGTTGTCTTGCGACCCCAAAGCAAAGAAAGAAGGATGCTTGCACTAAATTTAATGTAAAGTGTAGCCCAAAGCCTTAATTGTATTCTAAATTCTAAAGGGAGCCAAGTCATTATCTGAGAATTCACATTCAAAGATCAGAGCATTGAAGGTAGACCTCACAGTTGCTAGGTAGTTTAAGGATTACTCAAAGAATAACTGTACAAAAGATGATCTTGCCCAGCCATGTCACTGACTTTGGTTTGTTGGATCTTGTGTGATTTAAGGAAGATTATTCCTGCCAAAATTCACAAATGATTCATGAAATTCTCTAATGATAAATGAAATTCTCAAATGCTAAATAAAAACCTCAAATTATAAATGAAGCCTTGACATAACAGGGTATAGATGGGTACTGAGTAAACACTATGTCACGTATTTGCTTCCATAAATTTCAATACTAAGTATTTAATGCCTTTTAAAATCAAAATGTTTTGTCACTTATTTGCTTCCATATTCAGTACCCATCTATATCCTATGTCAAGGCTTCATCATTGCCAGTAGGTAGCCCCGTACATACACTGACACAACTGTATAACAGTCGGCTTATATAATTAAATAATAATATCAGCCTCTTTTAGAGCCGACATCACAATCGACAAAACAAAGGGAAAACTGGAAGCGGCCAATTCAAACAATACGTCTAATCATTCTGGATTTTAAGAATTGGTCAGTTATGTGTTAACTTACAGAGGACACCTATGAAGTTTTGCAATCCCCCACTTGTCAATCAACTCACTTTTGAACAGATGGTGTTTGTTCCCCATTGTTTTTGCATGATTGAATGACATTAGAACCTACTTCCGTTCACTTCTTGTCATTGTATGGACAATTCTAGAAAATAAACAGTGACGTGGTCACCAACCCATGCAAAAACAATTCACTCATTCAACTATGATTGTTACTATTCCGACAAATGTCATCTTACATGATTGTAGTCAGAGTTAAGAAGCAGGAAGGATATGAATGCAGATGGAATGCTTCTCATGAAGGAAGTCAGTAGATACTGCTGTGTGGAGGCTTTTAGGAAGGACTGTGTGTGTACCTGTTGTTATAGCAGTCCAGTTATAGCAGTGGAAGGAATTTCTGCACTCATCTATGTTTTTTTTTCTTATGAGATCTGTCAGCCTGGCTTTAATCACCCCACAGTCCTCACTCTGGAATGTTATTTCACTCAATCGCCTACTTCAGAAATGTGATTATTTTAGTGTTAGAACTTAACAACAACATCAAGGTCTTTTGATTACTTCTTAGAGAATTTTTTTTTTATTATTTTGTTCACCGTAGTTATCATTGAAGTATACATGACTTTAAATAGAACAAAATGATACATACACAAGCTATGTATATAATTCGCAGCCTGTGTAAGCTTATTGAATAGCAAATGGATGTGAGATGATCGCGTCAAAGTTGACATAATCTTCAAACAGTAAATATAATTGTACACTATGTTTAACAACAAGACTAGCCAGCTGTCCAGCCATGTCATTGTCCCCAAATCAATATCAAGATTTTCACCGACAAAATAATCGGCCATGTGTAGCCTAACGCCTGGGACACACTGGCTGCGAAGCGCCCGGAAGCGCCACGATTGGCTACGAATGGCGTGAGGCTCACACCAGACGCACATTTCTGTGCTTGGTGTGGTGTCACAGAAAGGGTCAGGGCACTAGTCAATCAGGAAGCTCCGATGAGAAAATACATGCAATGAATGTCCCAGATTACCCACATTTATACTACCGCGGCATCTAAAATAAGCTTATTCAATGTTTAGTTTCCTGCTCCTCTCACCTCCTACCTCTGTGATCATATTATCCTTCCTCTTCTCTGATATAGACATGCCAGCCAGTAAAGTCCTAAATGGAAATTCTGGTAAGAAACATTTCCTTGTGGTGAGTTCCTGACACATCATTGTTTCTTTGCAGGAACTAAGACAAAGCTTTTGTATCAGATTTCAACCTCTGACAACAGTTACTAGAGAACAAAACTTGTATTATGCCAAAAGTAATCTTCTAGATCTAATCCATCTAGATCTAAGCTTTCCTCTGTTCCCATTAACAACCACCAACAAAAACCGACAACTATTGTTATATCTTGGGGTGGCAATTTTTTCTCTTGCAAGGAGGGAGGAAACAAGTTCTTGCATTCAAGTGGCTTTTATTTCGAACTGCGTGACAACTAACAATGAATGCTTAAATATTCCAGTGCCCCTGGATAACCCCACTACGGTATACCTGCATGGACAAACGTAATACACAACAACTATCTGTCAGTTTACTGGCATATTCACATACTTGAGGAGTTTGTGAGTTTAAAAGGTATTTAAAGGTCCCCCCAAAAGGTCCCCAAAAACATTGTCACGCTTAGCCTACAATTGATTTACACTTTGAAGACCGACGAACGAAAATGCGAAATACTCAGATACGATTTTTTCATACCGAAATCTTTTCTACCAAGTCCGATACGATTTTTATAGCCCAAGACGCCTCGATGACGTGATCAAAACGTGGTAGGCCTATCTTAGTGGTTGGTCAGTTTATAGTTAGCCGAAATTGGATAAAATAGAAATGCGTAATGTTTTATTCATTACGCATTGTTGTAATATGCTACAACAATGACGGACCTGGTGTGCAATAGAGATAGCTGGCTTCGATTTTAATAATTGACGTCCTGATGTATTATTCAGACTTGTTCTGTAAAGGCCTTAAGCCTGAATTTGTTTTCTCCGTCGGGAGAGTGATCAAACCCCGATTGGATATGTTTTATCATTCCCTGATGAATATATTGTAGCGCCGGCTAGCGTTCGAGAATCGAGAAGGAATTTTGCTCACAACTGTTTATTATCACTGACACACTTTCACATCGGACAGATTGTATAGCCATCTAACTAGCCAACATTCACAATCACAAACACTCACATTATCCAAACTACAGATCATCACATTACACATATCAAAACAGAACGAACACACCAATAAAACTCTAAACAATTCTTATTTAACTAAGCTAAAACCTTATACTTCTTAGCTTTTCTGCTTGCCGCGGGACATTCTGGGTGCCAAGAGCATTGTCGCTACATGGCCCCCTCTAGCGCGTTGCCTGTCCACAGCAACTAAACGCTACTCCAGAACAAAGTCAGTAAAGCGACAGGTCCTTTCCTGACGCCAGTTCTTGGGCACCAATAGCTGCCAGTAGCTGTGAGTAGTAAGCCTTGGTCTCAACAGATGAAGCGGAGGTATCTTGCCAAGGAGGGCGCACTCCAGCGTCAACCCAGTGTCCTACCACAGCTAAGATGGGGTCATCTGCTGTGCTGCTTGCCACTCCGGGTCACTCACCACTGAAAGACACCCTTCTACTGTCTCATCCGTTCTGAGTCGTGGCCACCCGGGGAGTTTGGCGATCCCGTTCCTCTTGGCGCTGACAATGGCGGCAGTCTGCTTCTTCACAGGGGCAGCGGGAGAGGGCGTCCGTGTTGCTGTGTAGTCGTCCCACCCGACGCTGCATCTCCATGACGTAGCTCTGCAGTGCCTCAATCCACCTGGCTAACTGCCCTTCCGGCTCCTTGAAGCTGAGCAACCAGGTCAGAGAGGCATGATCAGTTAGCAGTAGGAAGGACTGACCATAGAGGTAGGGTCAAAAGTGATGAAGTGCCGAGACCATCGCCAGCAGTTCTCTCCGGGTAACACAGTAGTTACGTTCAGGGCGGCTCAAAGCCCGTGTAGTGAGGTCAGCAAGACCACACAGAGCCAACATCTTGCCACACCTGAAGAGTGATTCAATCACATCAGACAAACCTAATCAGCCCTCGTGACACCCTCAGTATGCTGATTACCCACCAAACGCCGATGCAAAGGAACCATAGAATTGGGGGGGGGGACCTCCCCAATCTACCTAATCAGCCCTCCTGCTAGCTTGCAAGCTTAAAAGGGCCTGCTTGAGACAACATGTCTCCAGCAACCATTTGCTATCCGTTTTGGCGGCAGTTTGAACAAAGAACATACCTTAATCAGAACTTTTGAGGAAAGTTCTTCAGACTACACCTTTACCACAAGAGTACAAGGTGGAGAATTATGAGAGGGATATTTGTGTCATGTTTGTTACTTTGTTTTAATGTTGTGTTTACTGAAATCTTGATTCTAGTAACTACTCCTTCTTCCTGAAAGATAACCACGTCATTCTTGGTATCTACACAAAGCTATCGTAATAAAACAATCATTCATATTTTGAATATATCCTATATTTTGTAACTGTACCAAGATGTCCAGAACAATATTTGAACAATCTTATGAACCAGCCAGAGACCATATCACACCTTTGGTAGGTGTGAAGGAAGGAGGGGGGAGTTGACAACCCAGCTTCCCCCAATCAACGTCTGACCCCAGACAGGTCCTCCCTCGAACTCTGAACTGTATAAAGCTCTAAGATGACCATCAATCTCTGACTCCAACCATGGCATGAACACCATCAGGATTGGCGTTCCAAAGGACGTCGCAAAGCTTCTCCCGAGATTCAACTTCATAGTGAACGCATCACTATCTAGACGTTTCAACTATTCTTCAAATGGACCTTTGGCGCAAGTGTGAGTGTATGGGTGGGTCCTCAATGCCGCGGTTCCAACTCCTGATTACTACTGCGCAGACTCTGGCTCCAAATGACATCACCAGCACAAGATGACAGCACCCGTATCCGGGATATTTTGACTTCATTTTTGTACAGTGGGAGGAAGCGGAGACACGTCGCCATCAATATACAGTCTATGTGTTAATCACATTAGGAGTCCAGTTTCCAGTATGCATCATCGCTGGTTACTCATTACAGAAGTAGTCACGCATATGTTAACTTGTCTAACTAGGAGTTTATTGAATTCTGCATAATGATATCTGATAGGCCTATATCCGAAGTCATTGCATTGCATTCTTCATCCTTACAATTTTGGCCCCTGCCTCCAGTTCTTTCATTATAACAGATATGAAAGGACATTCTTTACCAGATCTTTGACTGAGGTTTTAACAAGTATAGATTCATGCATTCTCGAGCTAACTTCCATGAATTAATTAAAACATAAATCTTTCTGTAATTACTTTAGAGTTCTGACATTTTAGCTAACGGTATAATAGTCTGTTCTTTTCTGAAATAATATTGTGTGTGTGTGCGTGTGTATGTATGTGTGTGCAAATAGTCTCATGTGTCTAGTTAGTTCACTGTCAAACTGAGACCCACCAGCCCCTACATTCTCACATTCTCAGACTGTGTGCTGATGTCTCGTCATGCCTCCAGGACACCAGCAGCATCCTGTACACTGTGTGTGGATGTGTCTGTGCCACTATATTGTGTGAAGTGGATGAGAAGTGCTTTACTTCTTTTTCTTTTTTTCAAGTCTTAGAAAGGTTGTCTTCTTAAAGTTAACTATTCACCCTGATAATCTCGAAATGCCCACGTTTCCCATCACCCAGTGTCCTTTACCTAGTAATTATTAACTCAAAAGTACTGTTCATGTTGAATGAATGGGGAAATTCAGAGAGTTATTGATTCGGTAAACACACACACACCCCTACACAACACCACAGTACTGTTGTGTACATCATGAAACATCAGGCTGGATATGAACATGTGAGAATTAGTGACCTTTGGTTTTATTTCTTAATTTATGAGAATCTACTTCCTTGTATAGAGGTTATGAGAAAGGGACTTCACATTTACTATATTACTGAAATTCTAATGAGAAACTAGTTTCCATATTTTCTTGACTGGTCAGGAGACAGTAATATCACACAATTAATTATTTATTCCCTTTATGATCCAGAAGGCCGAATTCGAAGCGGCTGGGATGGGAATCAGCACCTCCAAATCTGAGGCCATGGTTATCGACCGGAAAAGGGTGGAGTGCAATCTCCGGGTCGGGGAGGAGATCTTGTCCCAAGCGTAGGAGTTCAAGTATCTCGGGGTCTTGTTCACGAGTGAGGGAAGGATGGAGCGCGAGATCTACGGACGGACCGATGCAGTGCCCGCATCACTGCGGATCGGTGCGGCGTCCGCAGTGATGCGGGCTCTGCATTGGTCCGTCGTGGTGAAGAAGGAGCTGAGTCGAAAGGCGAAGCTCTCTATTTACCAGTCGATCTACGTTCCTACCCTCACCTATGGTCACGAACTGTAGTGACCGAAAGAACAAGATCGCGAATACAAGCGGCCGAAATGAGTTTTCTCCGCAGGGTGTCCGGGCTCTCCCTTAGAGATAGGGTGAGAAGCTCGGTCATCCGGGAGGGGCTCAGAGTAGAACCGCTGCTCCTCCGCGTCGAGAGGGGCCAGTTGAGGTGGCTCGGGCATCTGATAAGGATGCCTCCTGGACACCTCCCTGGTGAGGTGTTCTGGGCACGTCCCACTGGGAAGAGGCCCCGGGGAAGACCCAGGGTCCCCCAGGAAGAGCTGGTGGAAGTGGCTGGGGAGAGGGAAGTCTGGGCCTCCCTGCTTAGGTTGCTGCCCCCGCGACCCGACCCCCAGAAAAGCGGCAGATGATGGATGGATGATCCAGAAGGGGGAAAAATGCACTCAAACCATGTGCATAATTATAAAATACGATTAAAAAACGAATATATTAGACACTAGCAGCTATGAAGTATAAGAATAAATGGCATCTGCTATGGAATTTAATACAAAAAAATTGATAAGTATGTAAATCTTCTTAAAAGCAGATGGCATGGATTGCTGTTGCAGTAGGATAAAGATATATAGAATATTGCTATTAATATCTGTTTAATAGAAAAGGATGGGTATAGAATAATATCTAGATAGAGTGTAAGTAGATTCAGAAATGCAATGACTTAATCCCACAACCACACCTGGATTTAACATCTCCATCATTAAAGAACTTGGACTTTTTGGACGCCCTCGTTACATTCATAGAGGATCCGGTTCCAGTCTGCGTAGGGTGGACTTTAATGTCTTGCGACCTGTACAGAGATTCACCCACAGTCATTGGCTCTGGACTGACTGTTCACAAACAGGCATACAGGGAACACAAGAGGGTGTATGCAGAAGCTCTGAGGGATGCACAGTCCAGGTTTTATTCCACTATCATCAACAACAGCCCCGGTAACTCCAAACAGCTTTTTTCAACAATAAATCACCTTCTCAACCCCCCCCCCCCCCCCCCCCCACTTTCCCACTCTGAGACCAGAGAGGAGAGGTGTAACATGCACATCACTTTTTTCAAACAAAAAGTTAATAACATCTGCTCACACCTCTCTGCCACTGCTGTCCTGCCCCTCCCAATTGCCGACCCACCGTTTGAGATTGGCCAGCCCCTCTGCTCTTTTTCCGATACCACACAGGAAGAAGTGGAGGACTTAATTAAAAAAATAAAGCCGTCCACCTGTGCCCTGGACCCTTTCCCTTCAGCCCTGCTAAAGGCCAACATCTCTGTTGTCTCTCCATTCATCACCAAGATAATAAACCACTCCCTCCTGGTCGGCCATATCCCATCTGCCACTCTGGATCCAGAAGTTCTCTCCAACTACAGACCCATTTCCAATCTTCCTTTCCTATCAAAGGTCCCAAGAGAACGTCAAATTGTGCCATTCAGTGGTGATCCAGGTAAAGATGGTCAAACTGTAGACTAATTCATAGACGAACGTGTAATCAGGGTGAGGGGTTTAAACACTGAAGATCAAGTAGATTTCATTCTTTCTCATTTAAGGGGTTCAGCATTAGATGAAGTAAAGCTTTGTATGGGGAGGGAGACAAAACCACCTCAAGATCTGTTTGCATATCTGAAGGGAGCCTTTAGAGAGAAAAGTACCACCCCACAGTTGTTGCATGCTTTTTATGCACGGCGACAGCTGGAGGGGGAAGATTTTCGTTGAATATTCCCATGCTCTCTCCCAGTTGCTAAACTCTGCTCTCCAACAGTCCACTAATGTTGTGCCTGACCCGCAGCTCACCCTTAGGGATCAGTTTGTTGAAGGGGTAAGGGATGCCCTCCTGCGTAGGGAATTGCGCAAGCTTGTCCGAGAGAAACCACAGTCCACTCTCTTTGATGTTCGTGAGGAAACCATGCTGTAGGTGGTGGAAGACAGACCCCGTTGTGCTAGTGTGGCCAGAAATCGGAATATCGTTAGTACAGTCTGGGAAAATGTCTGAAGGTCCAAACCCCAGTAACAGACCACCAAGTGAGGTAGTTGGGGTTTTGCAAGAGGTAGTAAAACTGATCACCCAGCAGGGTAAAGCCATGGGGGAACTCGCTGCTGTAGTTTGCGAACTTACTCTACAGAAATCTGGTTCAAATGGTAGTAGGAGTGGGCAGTCTAGGTTCAAACCCAAGTATGCAGATGATGGCCAACCCATATGTTTAAGGTGTGAGGAGGTGGGGCATGTAGCCAGACAGTGTCCCGGGCCACGTAATTACAGAGACCAGTCCATTGCCACCACCAGCTCTGTGGTACAGGGAAACGGAGCCCCTCCATTGCAGTGAGCCGGGCAATGCGAGGGAAGTCAGAAGGCTCCACAGGTAGCTCGTTAACCAAAGAGCATTTCTTAGAGAACGCAGTTGGCAAGTGCCATGAAGTAGATATTTTCATTGGAGGTGTTCCAGTTAGATGTCTTTTGGACACCGGAAGTAATGTGAGTACCCTAGCAGACAGTTTTTTTAGAGAAAACCTCCATGGGGAAGATAAAGATCTCCACTGCACGGCTAAGTGGCTAAAAATAACTGCAGCCAATAAGTTACCCTTGCCGTACCTGGGATATGTTGAGCTAGATATTCAGGTGCTGGGGTTAACTCTCCCTGAGTGTGGGTTGCCTGGTAGTTCGTGATGGGGGTGCTGCAGAGTCAGACCCTTCTCCCCCGGGCATAATAGGAATGAATATCGCTCAAAAATGCAGACAGCTTGCACTTACTGAGTTTGACACCACCCTAGGAGGGAAACTGGACTCTGTATGGAGGGAAGCCTTCCATCGGGTACAGGGGGCTGAACTGGTCGAAACGACGCTGACCGCTAGAGTAAGTTGTGTGCACAAAACACGCGTACCAGAATCTTCTGTTGCCACAGTCTATGCTAGAGCATAGACTGTAGATGGCTGAGCGGTGAGGGAATCGGGCTAGTAATCTGAAGGTTGCCAGTTCGATTCCCGGCTGTGCCAAATGACGTTGTGTCCTTGGGCAAGGCACTTCACCCTACTTGCCTCAGGGGGAATGTCCCTGTACTTACTGTAAGTCGCTCTGGATGAGAGCGTCTGCTAAATGACTAAATGTAAATGTAAGGGGGAAGGGCATCCAAGGGTGGGCAGAATATCCAATGGGAGGACATAATATCCAGTGGAGGGACAGACCATCCCAAGGTCTGATGACGTCCAAGAGCAAAGGGTTACATCCTCCACCGCCTGCATAGTTCTTATCTCGTAATGATGACACTTTTACTCTCAAGAGTTGTGGGGCCCATTGTGCCCGCTCCAGTCCCATAGTGTTACCATTTCGCCTCCCCTGACAGCATGCTGATCTATTGCATTTCTCCTCACACCAAAAGGTACATTCCCCAGTATATGGTACACCTTTCACAGACTTAGAAACATCCTGGTGCATAAGTTCATCATTATCTGTTCTAATTGAAGCATTGATTACATTTGGAATATATGATCAGCATTGTCATTACACATTTATTGATTGTTCTTCATTAAACAGACACACAGAACATACAAAATAGCAGCATAGATTAGCAGTATATATTTCATTACTCCACATTACACAACTATATAAACAGTGGCCTACATCATGGGACTATACATCATCATACCATTTACTTTAAGGAAGTAAAATATTTTCCACTCCAATGCTGACACACCTTGCTGATAAAGATAATGCAAAGTAAAAAACATTTAGGGACTCATTTACTAACAGGATTGCGCCCATTTCAGGCGTAAAATAGCGGGTACAGACATAAAACCGTATTTACAAAGCAGCGCAATTGAGTAAAAACGCAGATTACCGCTGCTGGGAGGGTATAAGGGAAAGTGGGCGTGTGCCGCAAAGAGATGGGAGGAGAGGTGTATTTCTTCCTTGTAACATGTTTATGTTAGTTGTAACTTCGTGTACCAATATTTATATCTCCTGTTCGCTGAATCTTCTTTTTCTTTTCCTCGAATCACCCATGGTGGCAGTAACATGCAGGCGATTTCTCCCGTCTTTTTACGGCGCGCTAATTAACACTAAAGGGCGGAGTAAGGCGCTGATTGCCCGACGAGGATCTGGTTTGATAAATACCACGCAAAATGCGGAAATACACCGTGCGCTATTTGCGGTTGGGCAAAGGCGCAGATTAAGCTGCGGTCGCAATGTTAGTAAATGAGGCCCTTAGTGTCATAGAATGAACAAGTCACATGATTGGTGTGGGTGAAAGGGATATTAAATAATGAGGAATAAGAACATAATTTTGAACTAGTTACAGCACTGTGACTGCTATCAGAATGACAATCACTGTGACTGCAGCTTTGTCATTCTTGAAGAGAACATAAAAGAGTCTAACCCAAAACTCCAGAGGCCTGTTCCATAAAGCGAGTTTAACCGCCATGCTTATGTCAGTTAGTCAGACTCATTTCTAGTTCATTAGTTTCCATAAAGCCAGCTCAACGTAGTTCGAACTCAGTTATCATGAGCTGAGCGGACTAGAGATATCAGAGTTGGCTAACGTTGAAAAACGTTAGATTTCTGTTTCAACTTATTCTTCAAAACTAGCCTGGGGGGTGTTCCATCAATGTAGATTAAGGAAAAGCCAGACTTATTTCGACAAGTCTCGCTTACTTCAGCGAGAGTTACGTTCCATTAAGGTGACTTATTCTAAGTAACCAAGGTAACTTATACCTCTGAACTAGCTTGTTCCGTGTCAGGCTAAAAGTCGAGCTAATTTACGATGTGTTGCAATCATTTCATTTTAACAGGTAGTTCTTCCAAAAAAGAATTTTCTTCATCAAAGTTGATTATCAAATTCAGATTCAGAACCATTTACTGCTCTTATGGAAGGAACGAACACCACCCACATTCAGTAGATGGATTTGAGACACTATGTCTTTCTTGAAACTGGAGAAAATCAGATATACTCTGAAAGGTTCCATACAGAGCTTTGAGAGAACCTGGACCCCTTTTTTGTCGTACTATGAGAGCATACAAAGCCCACTACAAGAGAAAGATTAGATGGCAACCCCCTCCCCTCTCTCCCCCTTTTTTTTTTGCAGCATTGTTGTATGTAATTGTATTGTAATACTATTTAATATCTAAATTCTCTCTTACTGTATTTACTTCTGCTGCATGGGGTAGGCTGGATGGGGGTGGGTGGGTCTTATTGTGGGTAGGGGTATAACCATTAGATTTGTGATGTGTAAATTGTATAATTGTATTGATTACCCAAAAAACACCAATAAAAAGTGTTAAACAGAAATCTAACGTTTTTCAACGTTAGCCAACTCTGATATCTCTAGTCCGCTCAGCTCATGAAACCGGCTTTACTTAATAGAAAGCTAATAGGCTATGTATTTCCGCATTTCCATATTTAATTGACTGGTCAGGAGATAATTTTTTATTGCACTCAGGAAAAAACATGTGCATAATTATAAAATACGATTAAAAAACAAATATATTAGACGCTATAGCAGCTATGAAGTAGTTCGAACTCAGTTATTATGGCAACTTATTCTTCAAAACTAGCCTGGGGGGTGTTCCATCAATGTAGATTAAGGAAAAGCCAGACTTATTTCGACAAGTCTCGCTTACTTCAGCGAGAGTTACGTTCCATTAAGGTGACTTATTCTAAGTAACCAAGGTAACTTATACCTCTGAACTAGCTTGTTCCGTGTCAGGCTAAAAGTCGAGCTAATTTACGATGTGTTGCAATCATTTCATTTTAACAGGTAGTTCTTCCAAAAAAGAATTTTCTTCATCAAAGTTGATTATCAAATTCAGATTCAGAACCATTTCTCGGCCCCTGTCAAATCAATATGCAGCCCCTTTTACAGTTATTTTAAAGACTTAAGTCGTCCCTTCACTTCGCTATGTAAAGGAAACATTTAAAGTCCCTGTAAAGTTGTTTTTTTGTCTAAACACATTAAACATGTTAGAAATGTATTGCTTCAACACATTACAAAGACTGTGAACTATGTAGTCAGGGCAGGACTTAGGGTGGTGGGGGCCCCTGGGCTTGAGTCATTTTCGGGCCCTACCTTCTATACATTACTTTAAATAGAACAAAATGATACATACACAAGCTATGTATTAGAGCTTCACGGTTCTGGATAAATTGAGAATAAAATAGAAATCACGATTCTGAACAAACAACTAAACAAAATAACATAATTTATGTTAATTGCTAAAGTCTATTTAAAATGTTTCATCGTCAGAATTTCCAGCCAGTTTCTATGCCGAGCCAGGAGTTCTGGGCATGTTGGCCAATGGGATCAGTGCATTCCTTGTCGTTCTCCAGAACTTTCACACAGCATACACTGGCATCCAGCCTAAGGGGGTGGAGAACTTTTTAACAGGTAGTTCTAATTGCTGAAGTCTATTTAAAATGTTTAATTAATCTGAATAATTTAAAAAACTTGGTTTGAATGAATGATTCAATTACTCACTAAAATACTTCACTCAACGTTAGGCGTGGTTGCTTCCGCGGAGTGGCATTATTGGATGATATTGGAGGCATTATCCCGCTTATACCATGGTCACTTGCCAACAATTAAAAAAAAAAAACATGAATTTATGTTTTCATGAGTTTTGCAATAGAAATCTAACGTTTAGTTTAAAAGACATTTCAACCAATCTACAATGTCAATTCACTCCCCACTTGTCAATAATCACAACTTCCCACCCTCTGCCTTGGACTCAGCTTTTAAAATCTGGATGACAAAAGGCTTTACTTCCACACTTGGCCTGTTTCGGTTTGACCTGCCAAAATCACACTTTTTTAAATATCTCCAGGCAAGACATTTTGTGCAGAAAAAACATCCAAATCTACCATCAGATAACGCTACTGACAAGTCAGTCCTCTACACTCAAATCGGCAACATCTCCCCCCAGTCACTGCAAGACACTAGAACACTTTGGGAAGAAGACCTGGGGGAAGTAATGAGAGAGGATCAGTGGGAGGCTGCGCTAAACTTAGTACACAAATCGCCCCCATGCGCTAGACATAGCTTAAGGCAGCTGAAGAAATTCAACTTGCCAAAGACGTGATGCCATGATGGTGCACTTCTACACAGCCATCATTGAGTCCATCCTCACCTCTTCCATCACTGTCTGGTACGCTGCTGCCACTGCCAAGGACAAGAGCAGACTGGCGAGGAAGATTGTGGCCCCCTCCCACCCTGGTCACTCCCTGTTCCAGCTACTCCCCTCTGGCAGAAGGCTGCGGTCCATCAGGACCAAAACCTCACGCCATAAGAACAGTTTCTTTCCATCTGCTACTGGCCTCTTCAACAAGGCCAAGGACTCCCATTGACATTCATTCACTTATTTAACTATTATAAGTCTATCTAATGGCAATTTCAGTATGCATAAGTCACTTTATCTCAGTATACGATTGCACTATGTTGACCATTCACGCTGCTCATTATTCTTATTTTTATATATATTTTATTTTATATTTAACCTTTTAAGGAGTGAGTTCTAAATATTACCGACGCTTCCACCAGAGTGAGTTATTTTTCCAAAACGGAAGCTAGCTAGTTTTAGTTAGCTTCCGTTACCTAGCAACCTAGGATAATACTCGTAGCAATGCTACTACCTGCTAGTGTTACTTGTTAGCCTCCTAATTGTAAATTTTGAAGCCATACTATAGCGTTTTTCATATAGTTTTTGTCTATCGGAAAATAGTCGGTTGGAATGTTCAGAATCACACATGTGTGACGGTACTCTGTGGGGCCCGCTTTCGAACGATCACATATGTGTGACGCTACTCCTTAACGGCTTAAATTGTTGTATTCTTAGATTGTTTAGTTCTTAGAAATAGTTAAACTTTTGTACTTTTACTTAATTTAAGATCTGTATATGTTTAGTGTTTTGCACCTCCCTGCCACAGTAAATTCCGTGTTTGTATAACATACATGGCGAATAAACCGAATTCTGATTCTGATTCTGATTAATCCAACTTAAGCTATGTCGAGGGCAGGGCCCATGTTGTCATAGCTTTCACCTCTCTGCTTGCCAGACGTTTGATACTGCTCTTATGGAAGGAACAAACACCACCCACATTCAGTAGATGGATTTGAGACACTATGTCTTTCTTGAAACTGGAGAAAATCAGATATACTCTGAAAGGTTCCATACAGAGCTTTGAGAGAACCTGGACCCCTTTTTTGTCGTACTATGAGAGCATACAAAGCCCACTACAAGAGAAAGATTAGATGGCAACCCCCTCCCCTCTCTCCCCCTTTTTTTTTTGCAGCATTGTTGTATGTAATTGTATTGTAATACTATTTAATATCTAAATTCTCTCTTACTGTATTTACTTCTGCTGCATGGGGTAGGCTGGCTGGGGGTGGGTGGGTCTTATTGTGGGTAGGGGTATAACCATTAGATTTGTGATGTGTAAATTGTATAATTGTATTGATTACCCAAAAAACACCAATAAAAAGTGTTAAACAGAAATCTAACGTTTTTCAACGTTAGCCAACTCTGATATCTCTAGTCCGCTCAGCTCATGAAACCGGCTTTACTTAATAGAAAGCTAATAGGCTATGTATTTCCGCATTTCCATATTTAATTGACTGGTCAGGAGATAATTTTTTATTGCACTCAGGAAAAAACATGTGCATAATTATAAAATACGATTAAAAAACAAATATATTAGACGCTATAGCAGCTATGAAGTAGGCTATAAGAATAAATGGCATCTGCTGTGGAATTTAAAACAAACAAATGGATAAGTATGT
Source organism: Osmerus eperlanus (assembly GCF_963692335.1). Taxonomy (NCBI): domain Eukaryota; kingdom Metazoa; phylum Chordata; class Actinopteri; order Osmeriformes; family Osmeridae; genus Osmerus; species Osmerus eperlanus. The sequence continues at coordinate 9,726,045 of NC_085018.1, forward strand.
ACAGTAAATCTTCTTAAAAGCAGATGGCATGGATTGCTGTTGCAGTATAGGATGGAGATATATAGAAAAAGACACATTGCTATTAATATCTGTTTAATAGAAAAGGATGGGTATAGAATAATATCTAGTTAGAGTGTAAGTAGATTTAGAAGAAATTGCATCAGTTAGATGGCTGACAGTAGGATATTATTGTCTGTTAGTGTCTTTGTATCTAGCAAATTTCCAACATTCGACTGTATGACTGCATGTGCTTTCAATCCATGTTAAGAGTTAATTATTCCCGTCAAAGGACCCCGCCCCATTTTTGTGTAACCTATTGTCACTTGTTCCCTTAAACTATTTTCAGTTTTCATTACCAGCATTGTTAAAAGTAAGCTCTGGGTCTATATAATTCACATTCACTGTCAATCATATAGGTGTTTTCCCGTGAGGTTAGGTTATTGGTTTCGTTTGCTGTCAAGTGTTGCTAATCTAGGTGGAGATTATCAGAAGGTTAAATGCCAGACCAAGTTCTTTGTAGTTTATTGATAATGATGCAATAAAACAATGAGTACAACACACCATTGTTTGTTTTCTCTACTCTGTGAAGCGAAACTGGTAACATCAACTGGTATCACTGATCTAGAATGAGACATCAATGGTGTTCAAGTCTTTTATTGTCAGATGCACAGAACAACACAGGGTCAGACTGGGCACTGAAATTCTTTGGACAAGACAATGCAAGACAACCTGGCACAGCATGACATATGTGTGGCGGCCTGCGGAAACCCTTTACATAGTGAAAATGTGACTTTCTGGGAATTGGGGCGATTGATTGCAAAACCGATTTTACCTTGTCATAGTTGAAAAATGACAGTTTGGTGTGTAAAATAGACATACAGTGAACCTCAAAGTCCATTGAAACCTCTTTCCTATCAAAATGTCACTTCTCACTACTATTTTGAAACTGCAACTTGCAAACGCTAGCTTTTGAAACAGTGCAACTTGTGACGTCACAAGTTGCAGCATCAACTTTGTCACGCCCCAAAATTTACATTTACCCGCCCTCTGGTTTTCTGGTCCAGGAACATAAACGGAGGTCGCGTAGATCTCCGACACTTTTTTAGCTAGCTGCGCGCTGCTCTGTACTTCCACAGGAATTACAAATAAGAAAGTTAATAAGTTTTCAAGATATTGAAAATGTCTTGAAAACTGCTTTAAAGCAGTGTTAGGAAGACTCTGAAAAGTGTCAGCATTCCCTGTACAGCCTGGAACACTGCATTTACGATGGTCCATTTTCAATATCCTTTAAAAAATTCCAAACTTTCTCCTTTTTAAGTCCCGTGGAAGTACACAGAGCAGCGCGCAGCTAAACTAGTGTCTGAGATCCTGGGCCAGAACACCAGAGGGCTGGTCTGTATGTAAATGTTGGGGCGTGACAAAGGTGATGCTACATTTGTGACGTCACAAATTCAGCTTTTTCAAAACCGATCGTTTTACAGCTGCAGTTTCAAGTCGTGAGATTTAGATAGGAAAGAGGTGTCAATGGACTTTGAGCTTCACTATATGTCCATTTTACCCACCGAACTGTCGTTATTCCAAGGGCTTAGGTTTGCATAGGGTCCATAGGGACTAGTCACGACAAAGTTTGGGAAAGACACAATTGTCCCCACCAATATTATTTGTCATAGTTATTCAACTATGACAAGGTAAAATCGGTTTTGCAATCAATGACCCCTTTAACATGGTAAATTGTAAGTGGGCTGATGAATAAAAAACGTGTTTAACAAGTCCCATTTACTTCAACAGTCGAAAGTTAAATGTTCAGTAGAACAATAGTCCTCATTAGGCTACAGTATGGTAGCTAGCATAGCCATTTCTATCTGCTTCACAATATTGCTGCCTAGTGTTATAAATTAAAGATCCTGTAAAGTGGACATGGAAACGAGTTTTAAGTTCGCCACACCACAGAATAATGTGTTATTAACTACCCATCCAAATTCGAATGAAAAAATAACACTGACAAGTATGTTAAATTAGGCTTTGAAATCGTGAAAAAATCAGCAGTCTTCTGCTGCTTGAGACTGGGGGGGCGTGTCACCTGAAGGAGCTGAAGCTCCGCCCCTCGCTGCCTAGTGCCTACCTCCGACCCAGATAATGGACGCTATGTCAAGCCGAACAAAACCGTATAAAATTCGAATTTATTTGTTCAATGAGTGAAACATACAGATGCATGTAAATGAAATGTTCCCCTGAGCTGTAACAGTAAAAATGGACACCAGAGACAGCAGACAGTGAGCTCTCCAACTAGGCTACTTCTAACACATTAGCTACCATTTCACCAAAATACCATCATTCTACACCGAATAGCCTAATATCAATTTAGCGGTTTGCACTTACTCATAGCAGAGATACCTCTGGAAAAGTTATCTAGTATAATTATAACAAGCACACAGAACTGAGTGATGAACTGCCGGCGGCGGTGGATGGTCCAGGTGCGACCGGAGGATGAACGGCCGGAGGGGCGATGCTCGGTACGGCTCCGCGCTGCAAGAGAAGCCGTGTGTTGGTGAACCCCGTATGTCTCTGGTCCATGTTAAAACTGTCCGCCGTGAAATGGTCAGTGCAGAGGCGGCTGTTGGAGTTAATCCGAAGCTTTCCATGAGCGTGGCTCTTCACAAAATCTATCCACCTATTTTTCCTTTTTAAATGGCGTTGCAGCGCAGCTGGAGTTCTTGCATCCAGGGAAGATGCAGTTGCGGGTGGTGGGAGACATCCTGAAGCTAGCTAGCTAGCTGATGTAGGCTACAGTACAGCAGGAGGAGCCATTCAGTGATCTGACGTAGATAGGGCGAAATGACGTAGATAGGGCATTTTTTGGCTCCGCCCATTAAAACCTGATCTGAAAACGGAAGAGAAACTGTTCTTCGGTTTAACTCCACATTTCAGGGTGACAAAGTTTTAGCGCTTTGCACATGCTTTCAGGAACTCATTTCACACGTATATAATGTACTTAGAAGCAAAACATGGACTTTACTTTACAGGATCTTTAATGTAATACATACATGTTAATAAAGTATCAGACATATATATAATACAACACACCAGTAACCAATTGATATTATGTGTTACCGAAAATGTCAGTAAATCGAGATGGTGCTGCTGTCTGTCCCGTCGAAAACCATTCAAACAGGTTGACAGCAGTGGGTTTTTGGAACTACAGCGAGCAACTTGAACCACGTGATCACGTGTCGTCGAGATCAAAGAGTGTCGTAACTCTCTTCTTATATGGCTCTGGCCGCGATTAGCTGCGAAGCGCTTGGAAGCGCCTTTTCTCGCCGCCTTTTCTCGCTAGATTATAATACTGGCATGGTATAATGGTGAGGCTAGATAGCTATGCTAGTGTAGCCGTCTGTTTATGGGTTTGTTTTAGATCACTTTATGTTGTGTAAATAATTATATACAGACACGGTCTTCAAGCACAACTTGTATTTTACTGCTTCTCTTCTTGACATAGCATTCCAACTCAATTCACTTTCTTCTACCGACGCTTACCCCAGCACCACGCACATGGCAACTCCCGAGGGACAAAACACCCCCTTTCCCGTAGAACATAGAAAGGTCGTTACATACGTTCCCCCCTCAATATGGAACATCCCTGTTCGAAAAGAAAAGGCATACAAAAACGTCACAAATCCTGGGAACAAATGCAACTGTATGCAGCAAACAACAACAGAAACCAGACACCCATGTCCACCCCAACGCATACAGATGACAACCCACGCACTCCCCAAATATACTAGATGACACATTAAACAAGGAGTTGGATGCCACCCAGAAAGAGTTAGAACTCTACAGAGTTAGAACCCACAGAGGTAGACTCTCCAAGGTAGAACCCACAGAGGTAGACTCTACAGCACACGATTGTAACGTAGCTTTACTTGAATGCCCTCACTGATAACGGAAGATAAATAAAACGTTTAAGCATAAAGTGTAGCAGCTTCCCTAACGAGTAAACATCAAATGAAACCTCTCTCTTCAAGCCTCAATACATCCTCCAAAAGTAACATCCTTCTTTTCAAACCCAACACACAAACTGAACATGTACAGTATGTTTCGTATATCCAACATGACTTTGTCGCTCCTCTAGGAGTTCCGAAGCGCACTCCTCGCCTTCTTGGGTCTTCATCACAATAAGTCTGTCCTCCAAAACTCGGGCTCCGCCCTCCGGGTGCACGGCTTCTACCTCTCCCCGATCTGTACATGAAGGGATCCACATTTCCAAGCCACATCTTGTCTGTGGTGCCTCTCAGTAGTGTTATGTGCAGATTAGAATGTATTTATTTGATTATTCACTTCTTTTCTTATCTGTCTCTCGTATACCAGACTCTCTCATGGAAGAAAGTCTCAATCTTCGGCGCACGTGTCACCAGCTAAGCTAGCACTGCTACTAGCCACGCCATTTACTTATCACAAAACAAAGAAAACTACTCGCAGTATCCGTTTAGTCCGGACAATCCCACCGCTGTCACCAATGTAGCCAAGCTTTTTGTAGGTTCATTCGAGATAACTTTATGTGGTCATGTGGACAATAAACACGGACACGGTCTCTTTGCACAACTTGTATTTTTCTGCCACTTCTCTCTCAGACATAGCATTCGACTAGCCTGGCTCTGCCCTCCTACGTACTTCCGCTCAATTTAGATTTTGCTTCTGTACTAGGTCTGGCCATGAGGTAAGTAAGTCAGATGTCTCCAGTTAATTTTCTACCGGCCAATCAGCGAACAGAGGGAGTGGCTGTCGTGCGCTAGTTTGTGTTGTAGTTCCGTAATGGCGGCGGAGAAAGATGCGAGCGAAGCCATTCGGTCCGTTGTGGCAACGCTGCCGAATATCAGCCAATCTAAAGCCAGAGCAAGAACAAGTTTTGCTGAGTTTTGTTGGTGGCCATGATGTTGTGGCCCTCCTCCCCACGGGGTTCGGGAACAGTTAGATTTTCCAGCTACGGCAGCTAGCTCTGTTACAGTAGTGGTGAAGGAATTGGCTAAGGCGAACGCTAGCGATTGGTTATGGCAGATCAGAGTGGCTCTGGGCAGATCCAATAGTTTTAAACTTCAACAGAGTACCCGCCTACAAGGAAGTCAACGCTTGTCAATGGAGCGAGGCCAGACTCTCTGTACGAATGAAATGTACGAGAGTCTGGTTAGGACCAGGCTAGCATTCGACCTCCACAGAGAGAGGCCGTCCGAATCAAAAAACCTTGGCACAATAAAAGCTCTGTAGCTATATTATAACTTCTGTCAACTGAGAGGTTTCACAATAAAATACTTTACACTAGCTTCTTATCAACCTAGCTATCCACATAATGGCAGACGTAGCGGTGGCAGTGATTGTCTGCTTTGCAGACGTAGCGGTGGCAGTGATTGTCTGCTTTGTTTGGCGTAGCGATGGTTGAAAGCTTTGTTAAAATTACCTGGCACTAATCACCCCCCATATCACACAAGCTAATGCAATGCTTACAAAGGTAATGTCGCCGCTACGTCCCGAATTCAAGATTCTATTGAGCTTCTGAATTTGTTAAAGAAGTGTCCTTTAAAATTGTACAAAGGATATGTTCACTGAAACACCTTTTAAATAGATTTAAATATAAATATTATGTAAATATGTATTATCTGGCTTTTTTCCTTCTTTGTATCTCCTTTATTATGTAAGTGACTATTTCTTTGTTGTATGTTTTCTTGCATATGTGACAGGTATGTAACAGATGTGGCCACGCTCCGTCACCAAGGTCTATGGACCGATGTTCGCCACTCGCTGGGCTCGAACACGCCACCTCTGACTTGCCAAGCGCGACCACTACTAGCTACGCCAACGTAAAGCTAGCTCTTCGTTGACACGGATGGCCTGTTATATACTTGAGGAGTGAGTTTCATGGATTCACACCCGTTACACATAATCTTAATTAAAAAAAAACGTCCCCGCTACCAAAGTCCCCACACGTAGGCTTACTACGTTGCTATGTCGCCGCCATCACCCCCATTGGGGACCAATGATAAAAAGTCAGAGACAACACGGACATTGTGGGCAAAGGTTGTCTACATTATATGCTTTTAGGCCGTGCAAGGGCACTTGTCACCCCCCCTTTACTGTGTCAGCTTTAAATGTGATCACAAAAGTGCAGAGGATGCTATGCAAAACGCTATGTCAGACAAAGAATAGACGCCATACAAAAAATTATAGTACATATGAACATGTTCCTTTAGCGGATTCAAATGTATATGCATAAAAGTTACTGGGTCACAGTCTTTTTAATTAACTTTTGTTTATTGATCATCATTATTTTTCTCACAAATTGACAATGTGAAAGCGCTCATGTTGACGTGCAGTACAAAAAAATATACAAACATCACCATCCACACCGAAACCACAACACAAACAGACTGTTTGGTCATATTCCACATAGTAAACAATAAAATCCAATAAATGTTACTAAATAAATAACAACACCTTTGACTAACTAAAAACTGAGAAAAGCAAGAGAATTTTTTTTTCCAACCAAACACACAATAAATACTTAATTTTGTATTTATAGATGAGTGGTTTGGAGCCTCTGACTCCTGGTGACCATGATAAGAAACAGGCAAAGACAGGTACTGGAGGAATAGATGAAAGAGAGAATGAAGGGATGAATCAGATTATCACAGCATCCTGCTCTTTACCCTTTCAAAGATCTGGTGAACCTTGGCAGCAGGAACACAACCTTCTCTCAGGATGGTGATAATACCTGAGGTGGAAAAAAGGACTTAAACAAAGCATTGCCTTAAAGTTGTGTGAGTACTTATCATGTTTGTGATGTAAGGAAGAACTAACTTGAATAGTTAACATACTTTCATCAATCTTCAAGCAGTTGACTACAGTGGAGGCTACCACCTCATTGGACTCCCCATCACACAGAACACCCTGGATCTTATGTCCTAGTCGGCTACAGCAAACACAGACAGAAACACATTTAGTCATGGATCAAATCATGACCCAGATAGCCGATTTAATGCAATGGTGTGCCACTATTGCTCTGAGAGGTTAAAATAAGGCACTGCACAGCAGCTTGTTTTACTAGAGGGACTGGATCTTCAAACTGAGAACCTTTTGTTGGGTATTGTCTTAAGAGTTTTTGTCATTCACCAACACATTTTTTTTTACACAGATAATGTTTCCAGGACTGGATTGAACAGATTTTTTTTTTGTTTGTTTTGCATGAACAGTATAAACTCACCTAATGACCATATCATGATGTGTACTGTCCACTTCTCCACTAGGATTGGCAGAGGTTATAGCAAGAGGACCGGTGATGTCACATAGATGTCGGTTCACGGTATGGTCTGGGACTCTAATCATGATGCTGTCCCTGGTACCCACACGATCGTAGGCTGCGCCCACACCTACACATACACATGCAAGCATCAGTGAATTGGCAGCAGGAAAATTCTCAGTATATATTTTTTTAAGAAACCAGATATCATTCATGGATATTCAGTGAACTGTACACCACTTTAGATTAGTACTTGTTCGAACTTGTCTGAGACACACTCTTCCTCCGAATGCCCATATACATAAAATATTATGGAATTTAATATCCTCCATACCCAGTTTTGAGAGCCAGTCTCCCTTGCTGACTATACAGCTTATTCCCCCGGGGTAGACATTTCTCATGAAATCCCAGAGCAGAGGGCTGAAGGGGGGCTTAGTAGCCATCAGCTGGTCTATACTGGAGATGCAAATACAGATCGGCTTCTCTGCTGGACGTTCCTAAAATAGGTCACATAGACACTTTAATTTGTTAAAATGTTTCAAAGACACGAGGATCATCTGGCTTATCACTAAATGTCAGTTGTGTAATGAGAGGATTGTATTGATATTATTATGGTACAGAATGTTTTACACATCTTACACAATATGTAATTGTCTCTACTCCTCATAAACAGTATGTTTACTGTCCACCAGTTTGCACCAATGTCATGATGCTTCTATGTCATCCCTGCAAATCTTACCTTAATGGAGTAGATTTTCTCGATGGCCTGTGGGTTTTTACAGGATACAGCCAGAGCATAGACAGTATCAGTGGGGATGCCACAAACTCCACCCTCATCCAATACCTTGGCAATCTTTAGGAGACTGCTAGTCAGACGAGAGTCAGCCACCTCACATGGCAGCACTGGAGCATTCTCCTTCTTTTCATACTGATAGAAGAAGAAATATCATAAGATAAGAAAGTCACGGTTTAATAAACACTAGAGGATCTTTTATCATCCGATAAACGGCTTGCTGGTCTTCTGACTAGTGCCTCACCTTGAGAAGTGGAGGGCCAATAGGGAGCAGTCTCTGGGCAAATATGTTGTTAACCAGGCATGCCAGCCCTCCATACAGACATATAATTGAGAACACTGCCAGCATAGCAACTGCAAGAATTACAACAATTTGTTTCCAGAATCAGAGTGGCAGCTGCAAATTCATTATGTATAACTGTCAAACCAATGTGTTATGTGGTGTGAGATAGATTAGAAGTGTTCCATACTCTCCAGTTGGTAAGGCAGATTTTTGAGGGTGGAGAGAAGGAAGCAGACCAGGATCACTTCCATAATGGTGGTCAGGAGCAGCAATACTACATTCCTGTAAGCAGCTGATAGAGGAAGACATGGAGGGAGTATGAAATAGTAAATAGTACTAAACTTCTAAATAATCTTGGTCTGTTGTTCTGTCTGTTTGGTTTACTGGTTAGTAGGGTAGATTGTTGTTCTGTTTGTCTACTGTTCTGTCCAACTGTCTGTTCATGTGTATGTCCTCTGTCTTAAATCCAATAAATCCAAAATTACACTCACCAATCAGCATGAGGAAAGCATTGACTATCAGGAAAGCAATGGCTCCAACTGTAAAGCCATGTACTGCCACATCAGATAGCCTGAGCAGGTGGCCTGAAAGAGGTTGTAGACAGGTAGAAAAGTCTTGTTGCATAGGATCTTACTGGAAGAATTCATCACTGTATATTTCAATACGTGGATTTAGGAGATTTAAGGCTATTACAAAACTTTCCCTACAAGAACAATATCATTATCAATGACACTTTTATTATGTAATTATGTAAGATCATACCTGCAAACCTGAACCATGTCCAGGTGGCCCATACAGCTACATAAAAGGATGGAATGACTGACCCAAATCTCAGGCCACCCCTGACCTGAAGCCTGCTAATGTAGAGCTGGATGATGGCTCCTGAGATCAACACCCAGGGGATGGTCAGATGGAGGAAGAAGTTGTTCTGATTAGAGAAGCTGGTGTGGAGGGCTGACAGTGCTGCCACCCCATTGGTTAGGTAAAATAGAGCATCTGGGATTTGGTTAGGGATGGAGTGGGGCTGGGTTTCACCCTGTCTTCCAGCCAGAGCTGCCCTCAGTCGCTCACTGGACACAGGCTGTGGCCCAACAGGAATCAGGGTCTTCTCTGCAATAGTGTTGATGAGACGAGAGAAGGTTCCATAGAGAGAGGCTGCGGTAAAGAGAGAGCAGGCAACCCCGAAGAAGATGTAGTACCCCTGAAGGGGTATCTGGGGTATGGAGGAGATAGAGAGAAGGAGGAATAGAAGATTGTGGATCAACTCCAAGGTGTCTGTGTTCAGGCTCACCAGGATCAAAATCAGGGCTGATGCTACAAAGAACCAGTCGCCCACCATCGGTGACCGGCCAGCCTCTTTTGCGACGTCATGCACTATCAGAGTTGATGCCACAAACTCTTCCCACGACTTGATCAGCCAGTACGAGGCATGGAGGCCAAATTTGGTGGTGTGATACCCGTCGAGGCGCAGGTGAGCATAGTAGGAAGAGAAAAGCTGGGCAGTGGAGACAATGGAGATCCAGACGGCACCGAGAGCAAAGGATGACACATACCCAAAGCTATAGAAGGCCAGAATGAAGGATGATACAGTATCACAGAAGAACCCTAGTGCCATTGGCTCGGCATACTTTGTATTCTTCTTTTTTTCCTGTCCCAAACTTTGGACGCTGCCAACATTGGATGTTCCTAGGAGGAGCACATTGAAGAGAGGTGTGCCAAAGCCCTTAAGGATCAAACGTTGGCCCAGGCCTTTGACAAGCAGCGCTGCAGAGCCATACATGGCAAAAAGGAGGATCAGAAGCTCAAGGAAACCAGAGACCACAAGGGCCCAGCCGGCTACAAACCCGACCGCTTCAAAGAGTAAAGTAGCTGTGATGGCCCCAAATATAAAGGGCATGATGTAGTTGACGGTAGCAGAACAGAAGGCAAGGAGGAAGGAGAGGAGGATGTAAGGGACCAGACCTGATATAGCAGTCTCTTTGATTGGCAGATAGGACAGCCAGACTGGAGTAGCTAAGGTGGAGTTCAGAAGGGCAGTGGTCATGGACACATTGGTGGTTATGTTAGGGAACATAGGCATATTGTTCATAAGGCCAGTGTCTGTGGACACATTGAGAGTGATGTTGACAGGTAACAGGGTTGTGTTGCTTAGTTGGTCCTTGGCTCCAAGGAATATGCGTGTGGCACCGTAACTGCCCCACAGGCTGGCGTAGCCAATGAAGGCTGTCCCACTCAGGTGATCATACTTGCGGAAAGAGAGAAAACCAGCCACCAACTGGCATATGCCACCAATCAGGATTAGGTGCACACCTGCAATACAAACACCAGGTTAGTCCTCTTAAATACAGCCAAATGTATAACAATATGGCATTCCTGTATTCACAATACACTAGAAGTAGAATAAGAGCAGGATGTTTATGTGGTGAGTAGGATTTATTTTTTATTGTCTTCTATTAAAGTCCCTGTAAAGTGACAATAAAATATGTGTTGAGTTTGTCACACTACAAAAAAATGTGTTCCTAACCACCCAGCCAAATTTGAATGATAAAAAAAAATCTCCAAGTATCTCAAATAAGTTATCAAAATCTTGAAAATGCGGAAGGTGTTCAACTGTCAAATATCGCTATAACAAAAGGGTTAGACTCTACAACAAAAACTCTACAACTCTACAACAAAGATGGATGCCCCTAGCGGGAGTTTTTTTTTATAATTCAGTTAATTAAACATTTTAAATAGACTTCAGCAATTAACATAAATTATGTTATTTTGTTCAGTTGTTTGTTCAGAATCGTGATCTCTATTTATCCAGAATCGTGTAGCTGTAATACATTACATTACATTTACATTAAGCAGACGCTCTTATCCAGAGCGACTTACAGTAAGTACAGGGACATTCCCCCCGAAGCAAGTAGGGTGAAGTGCCTTGCCCAAGGACACAACGTCATTTTGGCACGGCGGGGAATCAAACTGGCAACCTTCAGATTACTAGCCCAACTCCCTCACCGCTCAGCCATCTGACTCCTTAATACATAGCTTGTGTATGTATCATTTCGTTCTATTTAAGTCATGTATAGAAGGTAGGGCCTGAAAATGACTCAAGCCCAGGGGCCCCCACCACCCTAAGTACTGCCCTGACTACATAGTTCACAGACTTTGTAATGTGTTGAAGCAATACATTTCTAACATGTTTATGTGCTTAGACTACAAAAATAAACACTTAAGGACTTTAAATGTTTCCTTTATATAGAGAAGTGAAGGGACGACTTAAGTCTTTAAAATAACTGTAAAGAGGCTGCATATTGATTTGACAAGGGCCGAGAAATGGTTCTGAATCTGAATGTGATAATGAACTTTGATGAAGAATTTTTTTGGGGGGAAGAACTACCTGCTAAAATGTTCTCCACCCCCTTAGGGTGGATGCCAGTGTATGCCGTGTGAAAGTTCTGGAGAAGGACAAGGAATGCACTGATCCCATTGGCCAACATGCCCAGAACTCCCGGCTCGCCATAGAAACTGGCTGGAAATTCTGACGATGACATGATGAATTGGTTGTCAAGCTTCTGATCTTGTTTAACTGAAAAAGACAAAATATAAGGCCACAGGAAGTCAAGTCAGTTTATTTATAGAGCACATTTAAAAACAGCCAATGCCGACCAAAGTGCTGTACAAATTCATAAAATAAGGCAAAACAACAATAATTTGGAACAACAGACAACACAATTACAATAAGCACGAGTGACCCTAAACTGACTCAAAAGCCAAAGAATAAAAATATGTTTTAAGACGAGACTTAAATGTCATTACCTTACCTAAGATCCTAGTCATTGCCCAGAATTCCTGTCCCTTTCAGTATAACATTGAAATTAGTATATTGTAGATGTGTGCATCTACAATATGGAGTTAAAATAGAGTTGGACTTAAAATAGGTTTCTGATGACTACTGTTAAAGGTTATACCCAGACCATACAAACAGATAGACACCATAATGCCACTTATATCATAGTTGATCAACTAAAACAAAGATGATAGCGCCCTCTACATCTCTATGTGAAAATAATGAAAACACAAACATTTGCTAAATCTGAATTACAATTAAAGAGGGTGAATTATGAAAAATACCCTCTTACACAAAATCACACTTTTTTGTACACACTTTCCTCTTTCCCTTTCTCCCTCAGAATGAACAGTAAGTCCCAGTTAAATTCCTTGCAGTGCTAAGTCATAGGTGTGCTGTCGGGTTTCACACCCTTTATGGAAGGGAGGGAGATGCCTCTTTTCCATCAATTCCAATAGGTGGGTTAGAGCCTCACAAAAATTAGTTTTTGATTCTGCTGTGTCAGACAATACAGTTTGATACCCTGGACATCTGAGTTGCCACAGTCCAAGTGTGGGACAAGCTTCTCTACAGACAGGTACTGTTTGTGTTGCTCTTATTAAACATTAAAATAAAACTGGAGTACAGGACTAAGGACAGGACAGAAACAGAAGAGAGAGAGTAGAGAGGGGTTATCTAAACTGCACTGAATGACATGTCACAGACAAAGAGAATATGATGTACTCACTGGGAGACATAGAAAAAAACATGACGAGCTTGTTAAATAACAGAGTAGGGACTTACCTGGTGAGGATGCTCTTTGAGCTGAAGTTTGGAATCAAAAGGAAAGTTTATGATAAATATGCTGATCTCTGAGTAGGGAGAGGAGGGAGGAGTTACAGAAATCCCCAGTGATCTAGACCACCCCCTTAGCCCCAGCCCCACCCCTTCTTCTCAGAGTCATGAGATATTCACACCTCAGGCAATCAACTTCCTCCTGTGAGGGTGATGGTGACAATGAGGTTGATGAAGGTTCTGAGAAATTCTTTAGATTTTTTTTTGGGGGGGGGAGTGTGTATGGCCTTTGTCTGTACAGAGTATAAAAGGCAGGATCTCACCTGGGAGACACAACATCACCTTAAGCATCCAACCAATTTCAAGACTCCAGACTTCGGCATCGCAATAAGTCTTACTTGAGAACACGGAGGACAAAGTGAAAAGGGAGGAGAAACTGACTGAAGCCAAAACAGACAGAAAAAAATAATCACACTTAAAACATCAACAATAGATACTGCAGATCAACATGCTCTCTAAAGTAAAGGTAAGCATCTATTGTTCAAATCCATTGTTGATTGCATAATGTGTTTTATTTATATTTATATCAAGTCCTTACAAAAACTGAGTTAATGTACAACAAGGGTTTCTATTGTATTGCCTGTGAACTTCAGTCTAGGTTTCAGTTTCTTAATGATGGATAAGTAGTTGTAGTAATTGTGTTTATAAGCCGGGTGTTGATTTGTGGAGTTTTCCTCGTACACCTGGCATGACTACAGTCTTATCCTCTGTCTCTATTTCTGACATCTGTTTGCTCTGCTGAAACACATTGTTGAGTTGTGTCAACAGCAGTAAATGCTTAGTCACAATTATGTCAAATGAAACAAATAAACAGGTAAAAAACAGGTGTTATTTATTATTATTAATAAACAACTCTGAGTATTATTGGGCCTAATCTTACAAGAACCCCCCCCAAAAAAATCCTAACAAAAGGCAAAGTTCTTGTTGAAAGACTCTTGTGACTCTGAAGTACTGAAGGGTCTTCCTGTGTTGATGAAGAGGATGTGTGGTTGTGCCAAAGCCTCTAATGACACACCTGTCAGCATTTTTGAAGGGGGCAGAGGGTCACTTTTCTCATCTTCCCTGTTTTGATTAATCTCTTACTCTAAGCACAAAGAGACATGTGAAAAATATTAAAAACTATGTTCAATCAATATTGTGATGTTCTTTATCAGCTTACTCTCTCATTCTGTCTTTCTATCCGTCTCTCTCACACTTTCTCTCTCACACTTTCTCTCTCGGCTCTTTGTCACTTGTTCTCTCTTTTTCAGAGAACCATCAGGCCAGTGTACTCTATGAGAGGACTCCACAAGTCAGCCCTGGACGGTAAACTATATTCTCTCCCCTGCTTTTCCCCAGTGTGATAGAATGAGTGACTGTCACTGTTTGCTTCAAATGAATCTTTAAGTCTTTCTTCTAGACTCAGCTGTAAGGAAGCTGTGCTTTGACAGTCAATATTAGTCTAATCTTTACATACATCAATGTTGGTTCTGCACTTCAACTTTGACTTGAGACGAGTAAATGTGCTGAGTATGTTTTAAACATTCCTCGCGACTATGCTCACTCTCCTATGTTAAACAGCTGTCAAATGAGTGCTCCAGGCATTTGATATAACCTATGCTTTGTGTGTGTCGCATTGTCCAGAAATGCATACAAAAAAAGAGACTATCTTAAAACTAACAGCATCAATTCTAATTCACTAGTTATTCTTATGTTTACTCTCCCTTCCCCTCTTTCCCTTTCCTCTTCAGTGATGGAGCACTCAGCCCCAGAGGAAACAGTGACAGCCAGCTTTGGGAGATTCATCCAGGGAGTGCAGAACCATCAACTTTCCTCCACCCTCCTCCATCGCAGTAAAAGGATGGTGCTGGACAGTATCGGAGTGGGAATCCTGGGAAGCACAACTGACGTGTTCCAGTTGGCCCTTAAACACTGCCAGGTGAGGTGACAGACAGACAGACAGATCAATCTATCAATCCGTGGTTGATCGTGACAGAATGGTTTGAGCTGGAACCAAAGACTTCATTTAATTGGTACTGCACTTTTTTGATCTTCTGTCTTCTCTCTCTTCCCTCAGCACATGTACGCCCCTGATAATGTCAGCTCTGTGTACGGACGCAGGGGCACCAGACTTTCACCCACATTAGCAGCTTTTGTCAATGGAGTGGCAGTGAGTAGAAACAAAAAATAACTACGTTTTTTTTAAACGACAAAAACATGTTAGTTTTTTTGTTGTGGTAAATTAGGGTTTATGGAAAAAGCCTTAAAAGATTAAACAATTCCAATGATCACTGCAACCATACCTCTACCGATTTTCCAGTGGTGGAATATTTACAATGTAAGCTGATGTTTCAAAGGGCTTTGCGGCAGATGTGACAGTAAATCGTTTTGTACACATTTTAAATGGTTTGAGTGCCGACCAAACCACCACCATGTCCGAAAATGTCACAAACATAAATTGATACAAGATTGATGCCCCAAATACATTTCATAATCTTTAAGTATAACATTCAGCAACTTCAGGAGGTATACCTCATATTCCAATATGTCTACACAATCAAAGTGCCTATATATTTAGAACAAACATGACTCCACATCATACGGGAATGTCTTCTTTGTCTATCTGTACATGTGCATCCCCTTGAAAAAGGTCAGTCATATTATCCCTTTTTAAACCCAGTTTCATTCAAACTCTGTCAGTCTAGCCTGTTATGCTAGAGGCAGACATTGTTCGTCAAATCCTCCACCAGCATACACACCCAGGCAAAAAAAAGTATAATTCTCCAGAAACATCACAGTAAGAGCATACCATCTGCTGGTTGGTGATGACAGATTAGGAAACTTCCCTCACCAACACCAGTCCCTGCACATTTTTCTCTGGTATTGCTTGCTTAAGCAACATCAATAGGGTGATTAATTGCACTGTCAAATTGTTCTGTTTTTGTGGCATACCTGGCTAAGGTGGTGTTAATACAGGGGCGGCTGTGGCTCAGGGGGTAGAGAGGGTTGTCTGTTAATCGCAAGGTTGGCGGTTCGATCCCCGACTCCTCCTAGGTCATGTGCCGAAGTATCCTTGAGCAAGACTCTGAACCCCAAGTTGCTCCCGATTGGCAGGCCGGCGCCTTGCATGGTAGCTCGCTGCCGTCGGTATGTGTGAGTGAGAGTATGAATGGGTGAATGAGAGGCAAACATTGTAAAGCGCTTTGAGTGCCGCTAAGGTAGAAAAGCGCTATATAAATGCAGTCCATTTACCATGTTAATGACAGGTGATTAATTGTGTGCATGGTTAGAAGATTCAAGATCAATTACTGGAGTGGGTAGAAGCATTAATGATGAGATATGTGATGACTCCTGTGACACTTCGTTCCAGTCTTCATACTTTGAAGCTTTCAAACGAAAGCGTTCCCCATGATGTTTACAATTATGACGCCAAATCGATACCCACCGTTTATAACCGCAAACACAATGTTTCCTCCTGTCTGTCTCAAGGCTCACTCTATGGACTTTGACGACACCTGGCATCCTGCCACCCACCCCTCAGGTGCTGTACTTCCTGCTCTGATGGCAATCAGCGACATGCTCCCCAAAGGCAGCAAGCCTAGTGGACTGGATTTCCTGGTGGCCTTTAACATAGGGATTGAGATTCAGGGACGCTTGATGAGGTTCTCCCGCGAGGCACATAACATCCCTAAGAGGTGAGTGTCTTCATCCAAAACCCTTATTGCAAAAATATTCTTTCACCCAAAGACCTATAAGACTCAGTTTAATCTGCATTATGGAAGTCAGTCAAGTGTCATAAATGTTCTGAGAAACCTAACAAGTACTGAGTGTCCAGCCAAGACAACATAGTATATTTGCCTGTGCTGAGCAGTGCATTGGAGTCTAGACAGGAAGGTTTGTGTAGTGTCCCTGTTGGTCTTGCGTCTTTAACTAGCGTTAATATGGGGTAAAGACTCTATGTGTTTGTGTGATATCCCTACGCCCAGAAACAAACTATATATGACACTTAACTAAACGTATTTGCCTGCACTGGGAGAGGCTGTATGCATCACCCCATCAGATTTGCCTCCAGAAATGTCACTGTGTTTACACACAGTCAATTGACCATCATAACCCTCTCTCCATTTATTTGGTTTATGAAAATAAACCACAGTGAAAATCTGTTATTTCCTTTCCATGCCCCTAAAATAATCTTCCTTGTGCATTTATGCACAGTGCCTTTATAGCAGAGCATGATGTTAATTTTGTACAGTGGGCACCTGTATTCACAAAGATGAATGACTGACATGCTGACACACCAAAGACAAACCTTTCCAAACCTGCAAAATAGTCATAGTTTTAGAATTGGTAGCTCCATAATATGACCTAACTTCTATCTCTCTCGTTCTGCTCCTCTTTCACCATCTTGCCACCACATCCAGGTTTCATCCCCCCAGTGTGGTGGGCACCATGGGCAGTGCTGCTGCCTGTGCCCGCCTTCTGGCTCTGGAGCGCACACAGTGTAGCCACGCTCTTGCCATTGCCGCATCTCTGTCAGGCGCTCCAATGGCTAATGCTGCCACCCAGTCCAAACCATTCCACATCGGCAACGCTGCACGGCTGGGCCTGGAGGCTGCCCTCTTGGCCTCCAGGGGCCTTGAGGCCAGTCCGCAAGTCCTAGATGCCATCCCTGGAGTTGCTGGCTTTAGCGCCTTCTATGAAGACTATGTCCCCCAACCTTTAATCTCCCCAGAGGAGGAAGAATATCACAGCTTCTTGCTGGAGGAACAGGATATAGCGTTCAAACGTTTCCCTGCCCACCTTGGGATGCACTGGGTTGCCGATGCTGCGGCCTCGGTCCACAAAATGCTCATGGGCGTGGGATCAGGCCCTATGGCCCCTGGCATGGTTCAAGACATCTTACTCAAGGTCCCCCGCTCCAAATACATAAACAGGCCCTTCCCAGAATCTGAGCACCAGGCACGTCACTCCTTCCAGTTTAATGCCTGTAGCGCCCTGCTAGATGGGGAGGTGACTGTACAATCCTTCTCACCTTCTGCTCTCCACCGCCCGGAACTGAGCGACCTTCTAGGCAGAGTCCGCGTAGAGCATCCCCACGATAACCCTGCCAACTTTGATCTTATGTATGCTGAGGTCCAGGTAACCCTAGTGGGAGGGGATGTGCTGAAGGGGCGGTGTGACACCTTTTATGGTCACTGGCGCAATCCACTGACGAATGAGAGCCTGAAAAGAAAGTTCCGGAACAACGCAGGGGCGGTGCTTTCTGAAGAGGAGGTGGAGCATCTCATTGAAACAGTGGATGATCTGGAGAGGCTGGGGGACTGCACTCCTCTACTCTGTCATATGCTGTAAGACTGGCCTAGGGCTAGAGTTAGGGCTAATGCCAGTGCCAGGGTTATAGGGGAAAAACACAGCTACAGTGGTAGAGCATTTGACTGGCATATCAAAAGGTTGGAGGTTGGAGGAGCATCTGCTACATGAATACTTAAATTACATTAAAGAGTGCTACAGAGCTTGGTGATGGTTGTGGTACAGCATATGTATCCGTCCACCTCTTTTTAAGCTTACTAGGGGAACTTTCCTTATCGCATATTAAACGTCAGATTTCATGTACAATAAACTGTAGCATTATACTGTATATATACTATATATAACAATATTTTAGTTTTTTATGACTGCAGGCATACTCCATATGTGAGTGGTGGGAAATCTGGAACATTAATATGACTTTGATATCTATGTTTGGTCTTGTGTTTTGTATAAGTTCTAATAAATATTTGAAATTGTTTTAAATATTTTGTTTGATTTTCTTTTAGAATTGTGGGCCAAACACCTTTCTATTTGTATGTTCATTCACAGGTTAACCACCAAAACTACAAAAAGGATAGTTTGTAGATAATATAAATAAAGTCTCTCCATGGAGGCTACATTATAATTTTATGACTTTAAGGTTTAGACAGCACAAACCCAGTCATTATATTTTTGCCTTTTAAAAAGCACACAATATTTTGGCACATTAGGCTGCTAACCACATTGTAAATACCTCACCAAAGACAAACTATTACATACCTATATCTATCAGGAAGTTAAGTTACACAACAGTAAAATACTTCATTGGGGGCCAGCCAGCAAAGCCATTGAGTTTCTGACTTTTTTTATTACTAAGCAGTGCCCGTCTACAAACGCGTGCACATTTATTTCTCCCGAGGTCCATGGCTTGATTGTTTAACTTACTTATGCAACCGTGTACTTGATTTAAAAAAAATTGGTACAATTGGATTCCTTGAATCAAACCAATTTCAACACTTTTGAGTCATTACCTCAATTTCCACTTTATTGGATTGGTCCGCCACGTTGGATTTCATGAAACATCCCCTGGGGGGTGCTGCAACAAGCAAAAATGTCATTTGGTTAATAACTGTTCAAGTATTTTGCATACAAATATATATTCTTTAGCATGCGAATACCTTGGTAAATATCAAAGCTGAGACAGACTTCATTGAGATGTCTACCATATTTGCCTTAATCAAAATAAATTAAAATACCAACATATTTTATCCAACCTTCACCAAACCCAGCACAGATCATCTTCAGAATAAGCCGTCACAAAAGTTCTCGGATGCATTTTTGCTTTTCATAAACATTCATCCATTACAACCAAATCAAAGGCAAACTACCCCAAACAGGATGTGAGCTCATGTCTGTTCTTTGGTCTTTGGTCAAAAGACAAAACTTCCTATCAGTGCTTATGGCCATGCTTTTGACATGATCAGATCAAGTTGCCATGGCGAATCTGCTCTGCTGAACTGCTTGCCCCCTTCATTGATGCTTGCAGCTGTATTTTACCACTTGTTTTTGCACTCTACAGTATGTAACTTTCATTGCTATAACATCCAATAGACTAGAGGGTACAATTTCTGGGGAAATTGTAGGGTGTGCTTGCTTGCGTCGGTTGCACAGGGGTCCGTTTTTTACATTACATTTACATTCATTCATTTAGCAGACGCTTTTATCCAAAGCGACTTCCAAGAGAGAGCTTTACAAAGTGCATAGGTCACTGATCATAACAACGAGATAGCCACAAAACATTGCGAGTAGCCAAAACATGAAGCACACATTGTGAACAACCAAAGTAAGTGCCCAAAGGGAAGAACCATAAGAGCATGTAGTTAAACAAGTTACAATTAAACAACATGAACTGCTATAAGTGCAAGTGTACCTGTGGAAAAAAAGACAAGCAACAATAATAAAAAAAACAACAATATATCACAGCGAGTACAAACAATTTTAAATCAGTTACCACTAACCACAAGAGCAACATTTTTTTATGACATTTTTACAACTGATATTTCTGTATATTTTATATAAAATGCATAGGGCCTACTTATTATTTATAAAGATTACATAGATTTAAAAGCATCTTTTTTTTGCTGCTCATTTACAACTGAAAATACGAGTGAAGTGCACAGGGGTCCGTTTTTGAATGACATTTTTACAACTGATTTCTGTATATTTTATATGAAAATGCATACTTATTATTTATAAAGATTAAATAGATTTAAAAGCATTTTTTTTGCTGCTCATTTACAACTGAAAATACGAGTGAAGTGTAGAATGAAATAGATGTCTTCTCATTTCCCCTGCAAGAGGCAGCCTCATCGTTGAATCAAAACGAATAAATTTCGTCAGAAATTAATTCGTGTAAAAATTGACCTAATATCTATGACTTAAACGTCATTTTAAGTTTTTCCCTTCTCGTGATATTTTCAGGCATGTAGCCTACTCATTGCATTCATTCATTAATAAAGAACCCCCTTTGAAGATTATTCTACGTTACCCGGCAGTAGAAGATGGAATCGCGATTCAAACAGTACCATCTGCTAACTGAAAATATGCCCCCCAAAACGTAAATAAGCTTGACATTTATTTATTTAGTTCATAAAAAGCTCGCAGGTAGCGATCATTGTCAGTAACAACGCAAAATGCGATATAGCCCTGTGTGGAGAAGCTGCCCCGGTAAAATGTACTACTACGGTACACTACTGCTGTGTTTGTCTTGGTAGCGATTGCGTTGGTTGAATTGGATTTAACGTTCCGTTGTACGGTTTAGGCTGAAATTAATTATTTTCATGAACAGATTGACAACATTTAGGCTGTGGCAATGAAGTTCAGGTTAGTAGTTAGATAGACTTTTGATTTAAGTAAGGGTAGTGCCGAACATGTTCTGTCGCCGTTTGACTTCCTAAACAGCTGTGTAGTGTAGATGTTTTTGTAGTGTGTCTCGCGTAAGCTACAGCGTTGCAGTGAGCTACACTGGTTTGAAACCACAGGTAATGGTAATTTCACCAACAAATCGTTTACTAATGTCAGAATAAATCCTACAACGAAAATGTATATGTGAGGAATGTTTATTTTAACGATTGAAAACAGATAACGCTACATCATAGACCACTGTAGTATGTGTTGCCCGGGCAACACAAGCTAATGTCATGATGCTAATACTTCAGTGAAATAGTAGACTACTGTTTCCGAAAGTAGATGTACTTCCTTAATAATATCAGCTTATACTGTACATTACACATCACAATTGTGTGTCATATCACAAAGTAAAATGAGTAAATAGTTATCACCCTGGCCTCTTTGCTTGTGGCGTTTCTGCAGCTGCCTTGCAGTAAAGCTATAGTTAGCCTAGCTATCCCCCAAGTTAACAGATGCGAAACGAATGTTCTGCCAAAGGTAGTCACGCGTGTTTTCGTGACGTTAGTGACGTTAGTAACGTCAGTGACTGTGGCTAGCAAATTAGCCACCGTTAGCTTCACTTTTCGCCACAAAAACTTAACTTCAGCCTAAACCATGCAACGGAACTTAAATTCCAATAGAAGCAACTCAATCGCTACCAAGACGAAACTTTTGACACCTACGTTGTCTATGTAGGCCAAATATTGACTGAGTTTTAGGGGGGCAAAAAGAAATAAAAATAATAATATATATGTGAGAGAACAAAGGTTGTGCTCTCGCCGAAGGCTTGAGCACACCCAATTAACTGTATGTAATATCAGTGCATCACTTAGTTCAAAGTTTCTGAATGTTATTATTAGCCTTCTTTTTTATTTTACACAATTGTAACAAACATTGATAAATTCCTGGAGTCCGATGGAATTGATTTTTCTTACTATAAATCCAAATAATTCTACAGTAAGCAAACAATTCATTACCCTGACTCATTAACACATCATGTGTTGTCTAACAATCTACTTAATGTGCAGGGTAACACAATCTGTTGTGAATTATTGTGAATGTTGAGAAATATTATTATTACAGTTAGCCGGTGAACCGCATACTGTCTGTGTGTTTTTCTTAATCAATCAACATCACAGGGTAACACACAACATAACTAGTTTATTAAGACTGTGAACAAAACTCTAACAGTAATCCAAAATACACACACTGGATGTATCAACGTCTCTCCCCCATTTTGCACTCAACAAGTGTCAAAGGGGAGCTGGAGGGTTGGATGATTGAAGACAACAAAACGTGTACAGCCAATCTAATAGGTAACCCAGAGGACTACTGCTATAAAAACTAAAACAAGATTAAATATGAACTTGCTACGGCAGACTTGTCTTTAACCTTCGATGGACTTGAATGTAACACCTTTTGCTAGGCCTAGAACCATAGATCCAAGTTACACAACAGCCAAGTTCAGGGGAAAATGTCCAGAGACATAAAAAGGGGAGGGATCAGGGTCAATGTTGTAAAGAGTACAATATTAAACTGTTGTGGGAGGGGGTGGGGTGATGGGAAGAGATGGTGAAACATTTCCTTCTTCCTTGCTGTCCCTTCTGTCCGAGTGGAAATATTTTTAAAGTCAATGTGTGACTATAAATCTAGACAGGAGGAAATGGGGGCACTTTCCGAACAGAATGAGTTTGGTCACAAGCTAGTGTGTCAGCCCTACCCCTTGTTGGGGAAAAACTAACACTGTAACAGGCCAGCACTACTAGACCACACCATGTTGGAACAGTTGTATCAACAAAGAGGTGCCCTGTGCAGCTTTAAGCTCATATTAATAAAGCAGTTAAAGAGCCTTTTATGAATGTTGGGAGAACAAACAGTGCTTTGCTGGGGTACAGGCAATGTTGGAAGATCCTCATACCTCCTTACATCTCTTTATACCCAGCCTTCACCTCCATCCATCCATCTCTTCATGACTTGGCTTGGATGGTCTGGCCTGTTAGTCTAATTTCCTGATTTCCATCAATTCCCTGAAGATTTTAATTGTAAAACAATACTGATAATCACAATTCCTTCAGTGGTAGGTAGCAACACAAGCTGAAGGCTGTTGTGCTGAGCCCCTCCCTCATCTTGTTTCTCACAATAACACTGCTGCATCCAGATCTCCGTTTTAATAGTGTGGGAGTTTCCTGGTAGTTTAAACTCAAGTATTTTTACAGTATACAATGACAACGCACAAAACAAAGCTTTGGATTGTGTGCATGTGCTTTGTCTTTCTGCAATTGAAGCTCAACCTATGACGTTTTATTTTCTGGGTCAACCATCATCAACCAACAGTCATTACTTATGATCTTCTCTGACATCATTGGCATTAGGTCATAAGTTCATATTGTTCATGGAACATCTTCCTTCCCACTGCACAACAAAACATTAATGAAAGTGTGGCTAATTGTGGGGAACAAGGAACAAGGAACACTGCCTAGCTGGATGACTGCTTGACTGTAACTGTTGTCTCATCACAATGTTTGACCAGTTGCTGTAGTCATTATTAACCTACCAATAATTTATTAATGGCTTCAAGGCTATATTCATGGTTCTGTGAACGCTGAATCCTTGAAACAGTGGCAACACAGAACACGTTTACAGACAAGGAGCAATGAATGATATACAAACGCTTTGTGTTTGTTCAGCCTGGAAGCTCACATTCCAATGTTACACACACACGTTGCATTCCATGTGTCTTTTCATAACCTAGAAGGCTTCTATTGGCTTCTATCTCTTTTCACCAAGCTCTTCAAGTGTTCAAGTACATATAATATTTGTATGCTACATTTTCATTGGCACAAGAGAGAACACACATTTTAAGATCATTTGTCACAATAGGTTCAACACAAACTGTCGTTGAAAAGGTAAACACACGACAACATTTTTTAAGGCTGACAAGGAATGTGGAACATTTATCTTTAATACAAGTGTATGTCAGTTGATCATCATACAGTATATTAGACACAACTAACACATTTAAGCTTTACTGTTCTTTGAGTAACAACGTTGGCAGAAGCTGAAGTGTCATGTTATATTCCAAAAATGCTTTTGGGACATAGTAATGACACTTAATAGTGTTTAAAGTAGGGCAAAAAAGCTGAAAAACAATGATTGAGTGAAGACTGCAAACATTTTATGTTTTGCAGTTGTTGCAAATAATTTAAGAAAGAAAGAAAATATATAGCTACACACTATACAGTCTGAGAGGCACCTTCACAATGCTGAACTGAGGATACTGGAAACGACAAAAACTGGAAACAACAAAACCATTTACTGTCAGAAAACTACATCAGTGACAGTCTAGTACACCGGTTCCTTTGGAACTTGTACATAGTTGGAGACCTCAATGAGGTTGTGATGTGGGTCTCGGAAATAAAGGGAGGTAATGGCCCCTACTGCTCCACTCCTCTCCACCGGTCCCTACTCTACTGACACACCACAGGCCACAGGCCTCCTGGGTGAACAACCTTTACACACAATGTAGGTATACATGATGTTATAGTCACAAATCAGCAACCTGAAGGTGTTTAGCCACAATGGTCAGGGGTGTTTTGGTGATGAGATACAGGTCAGCTGACCCAGAAGTGGGACACTTGGCCTTGGGTTCAAACTCTTTGCCCACCTCATGTAGGTTGAACTTCTGCTGCCCAAAACCTAAAGCCTTACGATTCCCCTGGAAGAAGTACACAAATATTGCCATCTAGTAAGTGTGAGAAAGTCAGAATGTCAATCATTTAAAAGGCTCAAGGTGGCTATTCTACAAATATTAATCGAATCCTACCACCTAGACTGAGAAATAAAGGCAGATTGCCAATCATTCAAAGGCTCACTGAGGCTGTTCTCTAACAAATACAAATCTTATATTGCCATCTTGTGGACATTATAGGTTGTTTTTACTATTCTTTAGATTTGTGGAAGTGATGGAGATGTATATTACCCACCTTACCGAATTGCAAATGGTAAAATGTTTTTTTTTGTTTACATTTTATTTATTGTCAATGTCACACAATGTCAACAATTCGTTTTAAGGTAACTTTGGAAAAAATAAAAGTTTCTCTTTTTTCTTTTATAAAGGACCGCTTTATAAAAAATGCATGAGATCATCACAGGTTAAAACATAACATGAAACTCAATGCTGACGTTTTTTATTTATTTAATCAATCAAATATTTATCTTCTGAGGGAGTGTAAAATCAGACCCTCTGGGATAAACATTAATCAGACAAAATTAAATGAGTCAGGTAGGCAGTGACTCCTCCCCCACTCTCTCTTTCCAGAACTACCAGTCTCTCTCCAGTACCAATGTATCTCCACATGTCCCCAGCATCTCTGTTCCTCCTCTTCAGTACTTCAAACATGTGACTGAGGTGGTCTCTGAGCTGAGAGAGAAACTAGAGGAGCTGATCCAGAGAGAGTGGTCCAACATCTCCACCACAGGTGAGCTGGTTAAACACAGCAGGTCTGGAGGAACAGCACATTAAGCATCACCCAGATATCATGTCTGGCTTAATAAGTATGACACAGTTATAACACACTAAGACTCAACACTAAGAATAGAGACCTATAACATGAGCACATGTTTGTACTAACTTGACTCTGATAATAAAGACTATGTGTTTGTTGTACTGTAGGTGTGTGTCTATGTATGCGTATGTTTCTCTGTGTGTGTATTTCTGTGTGTGTGTTTCTGTGTGTATGTGTGTCTGTGCTTGTCGTGTGTCTCTGTGTCTGTGGGGGGGATGACGTGTTTGTGCATGCGTGTATGTATATATATAAATATGTGTGTGTGTTTGTGTCTGTGTGTGTGTGTGTGTCTAGTCTCCACAGTGGATGTGTTCCTGTCTCCAGAGCCCAAGACCAGAGCAGACCTCTTACAATGTGAATCTCTGAAGTGTCCAGGTCTCTCTCCACTGACACATGTTGAAAGATGAATCTGATCCAGAACAACAGCAGCTTTAACATGGGGATACATGAATGGACGTGTTATTATCTCTGATCTGGTCTCTTCTCTGCTCCCAGATTCCTGTCAGCTCACTCTGGACCCAAACACGGCACATGCACACCTCTCTCTGTCTGAGGAGAACAGGAAGGTGACAGAGCAGTACCAGCAGCAGCCATATGCTGACCATCCAGAGAGGTTCACCGTGTTCAGTCAGGTGCTATGTAGAGAGGCTCTGTCTGGACGCTATTACTGGGAGGTGGAGTGGAGAGGTGACTATGTTTACATAGCAGTCTCATATAAATGCATAAGCAGAACAGACGAGAACTCTTACTTTGGTTTCAATGACAAGTCCTGGATGTTACGCTGCTGTAGTGGTGGTAACAGGTTCATACATAACAGAGTTAAAACTGCAGTATCAGGCCCTCAGTCCTCCAGAGTAGGAGTGTACCTGGATCACAAGGCAGGTACTCTATCCTTCTACGGTGTTGTCTCTGACACAGTGACCCTCCTCCACAGAGTCCAGACCACCTTCACACAGACACTCTACCCTGGGATTTGGCTTTACTATGATAACCGTGCAGAGATTATGAAGCTGTGGTAGAGGGTCTTGTAGAGGAGTGATACCTTCATACCATCATACAGAAACCTGTTTCTGGTTTAGTTGGTTTATAATCATTGTTATTTTGTTCTTTAATTACAGCTGTAAATTATTATATTGTGATTGTATGTGACTGCTGTTTATGTGATCAGTTCATAGTTGTCTCTTTGCTACTTGGTGGACCTGAACAGCTGAATAAAGACGTGTGAAACAAAGACCATCTCTCATTATTTAGACTGTTGAAGAAGGATTTGTGTTTCTGACTCCTATTCATCTACAGTCTCGCTCCCTGTCTCCATCCCTCCCTTTCTCTCCTGTTCTCCTTTTCTCCATCTTTTTTAATTCCTCTTCATCACTCCTTCTTTCTCTCTCAATGCAATGTTGCACATTCACCACCAGAGGGCAGCGCAATAACACAGGTCATTTGGATTGATTTCACTCTGGAAACACAATATCTGGACCCTCCCAGCCCTCATCCCTCTCACTCCTTACCTTCATCCCTCTCCTCCCTCTTTACTTCTTGCCCTCACTTCATCTGTTGGTCTTGCAAGGTGCAGACCACAGATTACTGAACACAATTACGTAGTAAGAATGGAGACAAAAGTAAACACTGCTTTGATTGGATGGGGAAACACAGATATTCAGAGTACTGAATTAGTAGAGCTTTTGCAGTGCTCTGCATCTATGTTTGTGGTCTTTGTTTGGTCAAGTTTGCTTTATTTACCAACAGGTCTGGACGACGCAGTCAACCTGGCCCTCCAATTCACACTACAGCACCTGGACTCCCCAGCATCCTACGCCAGGACCCTGTTTGTGGACTTCAGCTCTGCCTTCAACACCATCATCCCTGCCCTGCTTCAGGACAAGCTCTCCCAGCTGAACGTGCCCCACTCCACCTGCAGGTGGACCACAGACTTCCTGTCTGACAGGAAGCAATGCGTTAAGCTGGGAACACAAGTCTCTGACTCCCGGTCCATCAGCACCGGATCTCCTCAGGGCTGCGTCCTTTCCACTCTGCTCTTCTACCTGTACACCAACAGCTGCACCTCCAGTCATCCATCCGTCAAACTCCTGAAGTTTGCGGACGACACCACCCTCATTGGGCTCATCTCTGGTGAAGATGAGTCTGACTACAGGTGGGAAGTTGACAACCTGGTGACCTGGTGTAGCTAGAACAACTTAGAGCTCAATGCTCTTAAGACAGTGGAGATGGTTGTGGACTTCAGAAAGAATACAGTGAAGCTAATGGTGGTTAATTAGCTGGCCACAGTAAATAACGTCACAGACCCACGCTCGATTACCTCAGAGCCATAGAAAAAGATTTGTCTTATGTCTGAACCCGCCGCCCGCCCGCCCTTCCGTCCCAAAAGTGAAGAGGAATGTGGGCCATCAGATTAATAAGGTGACATGAGACAAATCTAATAAGGTGAGGTGTCCTTATTAACCCTTGTGCTGCCTTCGGGTCATTGTGACCCATCGTCGTGTTGTGACAACTTTTCATAATACAAAAATAAAGTGAAACATTTTCTTTTATTCCTCGCGCTGTCCTCGGGTCGATGTGACCCTCAGCAGTGTCTGCGTTGTCTATTACGACACCGCCACCCTCGCGCTGTCCTGGGGTTGTTGTGACCCACCACCGTGTCGCAGCGATTTTTCACATACTGGACTTATTTTAAATGGAAAAAATAAAAAATAAAATATATTTTTTAAATCAATAAAAAAGGGGGTAGGGGATTATTTTTTGGTAGGATATTTGTGACTCAGCGTCGGGTTAAGTCTTCATCTACTGCGTTAGCCAGTTTGAGGTAATGAGGATGTTTGTTGGTTGAAGAACAGTTAACCTTGGGTTGAATAGCTGTCCCTGGGGGTTGACTACAAAATAAATAATTTGTGTTTTTGCTCTTGATGCTTTGAGGAGCATGAAAGTTTGGGAGTCATTTGCATGTGGGAGTGTGAAGAACAGTTTTTGTAAGCATTTAAAGGAAATCCCAGCTGCTCCTGCATATAGTCAGATTACTTTATTCGGTTCATGATATAGCATGAGGTAATGGTGTGGCCAGATGTTAACACTGATAGTGCTTGTATTTAGTATCACATGAACTAATTGCTGCAATGTTAATTTAGGCAAAACTGTCATAAGAAAATGCTAATCCTAGATGTTCAGATTTCCATTTTTCACTGGTTCTCCCATTTCCACTTGCATTTCACAACGGCTATACACTTCTTTAGACCTTGGTGGGACTGTGAGGCCAAGTTCCTGAAAATGACCATCAAAACACCTCATCCAACATCCAGTATCATTCATGATTATCTTCAATTACACCACAGATGTTTCAATATTTTCTCACCACCAAAATGATGACCACAAGTCATTAATTTCCCATAGTCTTAAAAAAAGAAATGCACAGCTGTTGCAGTGATTTACTCTTCCTCAAGGAAATGATTCAAACATTTGTGAGAAGCACCACGTGGCAGGCTGCAAGGTTTACTAAGAGACTTGTAACATATCCTCTAATTTATAATAAATTGCTGTCATCTTTTACACAGATATGTGGTCATTGTGTAAAGGAGAATAATTGGATGCCTATCATTGAGAAAGGGGTTGAAATAAACACACACTTATGATCCATTGTAAGAACACAATATGTTCATTTTGAACACATCTAAACTTCAACAGTGTATCAAAGATGTGGTAACAGTTAGTCTTAAAAATAAAACATTTATTTCACCATTATGAAGATCACATCTTTCAGAACAGCCTTAAAAACCTCATGCTCCATTTTAGGCTGGACGGAACAGTTTAGCCTTGATGGCATAAAAGGTAAGTTGTGATTTATAAACATGGCGTCAATTATTTTTCAACAAATAATATTGTTTGCATCATCAAAGTTTTTGATCCACCTCATTAATGTGCACAATTCAGCACAAATGGCCATTATTTAGAAAGGCATGCCTAGCCAATGTACCGCAAAAGTCGGAGCTTGGACTTTCTTTCTTCCAGTAAATTAAAATGTAAATTTTTGTATACATATGTAGGCTATATTATACAAAACTGAATATCTGGCAAAATATTTGCATATTCTAAAAATTCTAAAAACTTCCAAGTTAAAATCCTTAAATCTCCATCAGAGCATTCTCATGTAGCCTACTTTTGATCTGAACTCACTGCCTGCAATTTAGATATCACACACATTGTTTTCATTGCTCATTTTAGTAGAGAAGACTTACTGTTCTGTTTTGTGTCACTGTGTGTGTACCAAGCATGTTAAAAATAAAGAAAATAGTCTGAGGTCAGACACTGTAGCCATGTATCATGTTCCAGTTTAAGGAACCCTGGAAAAGTTTAAACTAAAACTGATTAGCAAGACTGTTCTGAAGGGTCAAGCAATCAGGTCAGATATATTGAAAACTTGTGGAGACATCTCGAGAGAAAGCACTCTTCAAATCTGGAAGAATGGGAGCACTTTGCTCTGGGGATCAAAATGCCAGTAGAAAGGTGCATGAATCTCACCCATCCCTGGATACAGGAAGTTCTTGGTTGCAGTTAGGTTTGGCTAAAGGCTGTCCTACCAAACATTAAGTTAGGGGTGTCAATCATTTTGTCAATGTAGGCCTACATTTAGGAAACACTTGCAAGGATTCTTAAACTTGCATGTTAAATAGCAAAAGCCTACCTACAGTACAGTAAAAACTTTGAAGGTACATAAGAATGGTTCATTAAGAATCAATAAATGCATGAAGTGTTAGCAGGATTGGTTATTGCAAAAGTGTAAGGAAGCACGGTATAGGGAAGGTTTCAGGAGGATGTTGTAAAGAGGCAGAAGATAGTTGTTTTTACCAAAATGAGATCATTTACATTCACACACCCAAGGAAAGGCTAACCTTCTTAACACCAAGTTTCCCTTCTTGAGGCCTGCCGCTAAACCGTAATGAAGTGTAACTAACTACACATAGCAGTTATTTACATTTTAGTCATTTAGCAGACGCTCTTATCCAGAGCGACTTACAGTAAGTACAGGGACATTCTCCCTGAGGCAAGTACGGTGAAGTGCCTTGCCCAAGGACACAACGTCATTTGGCACAGCCAGGAATCTAACCAACAACCTTCTGATTAATAGCCCGACTCTGTAACCGCTCAGCCATCTGACCCCCAGTTCCTATGTAACTATAAATGTGGGTACGAGGCAATAACATGGTAGTTAACATTAATGGAAAGTGGTGCCCAATTTATTTTAATGTTCTGATTTTAAAGGGTACAAGACCTTGGTCAAGTAGGATTACCAGCTAAGGACAGCGGCCACCTGTGTGGTCCACCGACATGACCCTCGTCTCTGAGAATACCCCCTGCAGTGTTCAGGACCTTAACCCCCCCCCCCTCACCTCCAGCAGGTGTGTAAGTTATTGGTGTACCTCCCACCTACTAACCCCCCCACCCCCCCTCCCCTGTCTGACCAGGAATCCTCCTGCCCAAAACCGTCATCGGCATGTTTGTGTTTGAACCCTGGAATGCTGACTGGACAGGTTGTTTGTTGGTGAAGAGTGTTTGAGGGGCATTCCTCCATCGACTGAGCTCAGTTAATGGAGCTGTCCCGTAGTATAGCCTACAGTGAGTGAGTGTTAATGTGTCATTATTATCAGAATCATTATCACTTCTATAACAAAGGGAAGTACACTGCGTGTGTGTCGGGGTATGTCTGGTTTGGTGGAAATTAACACAATAAAAAATAAAAACATCTTCAAATAAACCATTAATAATACATGTTTTGAACCCAGTAGTAATCTGGCCAGCAGGCCAAACTTTTAAAAATACACAGCTGGCAGTGTCTAGATTGAGATATAAACTGTACTGTGTGTGTGTTTGTGTGTGTGTGTTTGTGTGTGTGTGAGAGAGACAGAGAGCAAGAGGGGTGGGGGTAAGTGTTAACATGTATATTTATCAGCCTGACCTATCCCTTGCACGAGGCACATAGAGCGCACCAGTGGATGTAATGGATCTGCCTGTGTTCACAAATGTCTGTTTGTGTGTGCATCTTGCCAGCTTCCTTAGGTGTTCACATCGAGTGTCAGCTTGAGTGGTTGCTTCTCTCCTCTGTGATAATAGAGCTATCAGGTGACTGCTTTTGTGTTTGAGCTTGTCAGCGTGCTTTTAATTCTGGCAGTAAGTGTCACCGCCGGCTCTAGTGCACCAGGTAATCTCTACTTTGTGAACGAATGAGTGAGAGCGGTAGTAGCTTCGCACATGTTTGTGTATTTGTTGGTTCATCCGAACAGTGAGAGCTGTGTGATGTTACCAGTGGAGGTGGAGATGCTTTGGAAGGGGAGGTTGAGTATTCGCTCTCCCAGTCCCCACCCCCCATCCTGGGGCTCTTGACTAGCAGCTGGCCCCCTCTTTGCCTCCCTGGAGGTCTCTGATCTCCATGTGACCCACCCACCCAGGGGGGGGGCCCTCTCCCCAGGCTAGCTACACTATCCGCCAGACACACCACCAGTTATTATTTTTGTCTTGAATTATAGTTGGATTCATGACCAAATGTTTTCTTTGGCATGTTTCATTATTGATGTCTCGTGTCATGTTCCAGTGGGAATGTCTAAATTTCAACTTTTTATTCTTGCACTTAAATGTTTTTCTTTTTCATTTGTCATAATTTATGACAACTTTTATCTTGTCTTTAGGTTTTGTCTTCAGGAAAGCAATTTACATGATGTTTAGAATAAAAAAAGAGCCTGAATTAGCCTCATGTCATATCCTATAAATAAACCATTTCAAACACTAACGTCTTCCCCTCGGATTAGGGATAAGAATATGGTTTACAAAGACCTTATTGTTCCAGAGTTTTCCTCATTCCTTCCTTCAAGCATTCCCCTTAAATGCATATTTTGTCTAGGAAAGAGAGTTTGAGGGGAAGCACAAGGGGTTGTGTGTGCATGCGTGCGTGTGCATACGTGCTTGTGTGTATGCTGAAGTTGGGTGTTGGTGGGTGGGTGGGGCATGTCAGGCAACTTAAATCAAAGATCTCAACAGAGCCTAACGTTGTTGTCAATTTTGAATGAACGGAAGGAGTTCACTCGAAAGAACGAATGAAGGAAAGAAAGAAAGAAAGAGGGAGTGGAGAAAAAGATGACATCAACGTTGCAGTCCCATCCATGTTCCTTCCCTGGGTGCACAGAGGAAATACGGATGTTAGGGGCTTTCACGTCTCTCTCTCAAGACAAAGAGACGCATTTAAAGAGGGAAAGAAGGAAATCCTAAGGAAAGAGTAGTGTTCAGTGGAAGTTCTCTCCCTGAGTTGAGCTGTGGAGTCCATGTCCGCAAGGTCTTGTGTTTTCTATTATGCCCCCCCCCCCCCCAGAGAGAGAGTAAGGGGTGGGCGGGGAAAACTGATTATTGCATCTCTCTCTCGTGTGTGTTCACCCGTTGCATGCAGAAGTCACGGGGACTGGGAGGACATGGTGTTGGAGAGAGGCGCAATCTAATCGCTCCCCCATGAGAGAGAGGGAGGAGAAAGATAGAGAGTCCGAGCTCGGGCCAACGAATACGGGGGGGAGGGCCTGACGTCAGCGGGTCAAAACAGCTGCCCCCTTCTCCCATGTGGAGAGAGGGAGAGGGGGAAAACAGGGAGAGAAAGAGTGGAGAGTCTGTGTGCGCCCGCAGGCTGAGAGGGGAGAGAAGGGAGAAGGGTGGAAGAGAGAGTGCGTTGAAGGTCTGTGAAGGTAGAAAAGAGAGGGCATTTGAGACGTGGGAGAGAGAGAGAGGAAGAGAGATCCCGGGATTAGCAAGAGTGCTAATGAAGGGCAAGGATTGAGGTGGCTCGTTTATGCACGCAGAGAGAGAGAGAGAGAGAGAGAGAGAGAGAGAGAGGACTTCCCGAGTGAGAGAAGGGAGTCGGTGGGGTGAGGGAACAAGAGAGAAAGAGTGGTGACTCCAGGCATGGGGGAGAGAGAGAGCGTGTAAGAGGAGAGGAGAGGGTGTGAGAGCCCTGCCTGCCGACTGAGGGCAGAGGGGTGTGTGAGAGGACTCACTGGGGGGAGAGGGAATAGGTTTGGAGGGGCCACGGAGGAGACAAGTCTAAGTCTAAGTCCAAGTCTAAAGCCCGCCTCGCAATGAACAACTGAAGGGTCAGAAGAGAAAAGAGGAGAAGGAAAGGAAAAGAGGACCCCCCCACCACCACCACCCCCTGTATTAAAGAAAAGAGGGTACCTGACAAGAAAGGGAAACTCACCAGATTCCGGGGATCACTTGCAGATTCTTTTTCAACGAGAGAGAGCCGTTGATTGGATTCATGGGGTGCGTTCACAGTTCCCGGGTCCGCGGGGATAAGAAGCTGGAGCCCAAAACTGAACCTGAGGGAATCCCAGACGTGGAGGTCCACGATGTCCCACCAGAGTTCCTGCAGCTGGCTGAGGTGAGACAGGAGACGGCTGGTAAAACGTAGACTCCCTTTACAAAG
Organism: Osmerus eperlanus; assembly: GCF_963692335.1. Lineage (NCBI taxonomy): Eukaryota > Metazoa > Chordata > Actinopteri > Osmeriformes > Osmeridae > Osmerus > Osmerus eperlanus. Next base: position 9,760,321 of record NC_085018.1, read on the forward strand.
CTTACTTTGCCTGTTGATTAATGCACATTTATCAAGGGTATGAAAAATAGCAGCACTGACCCTAGAATTCTGCCATAAAGTTGCTCGGCATCTTACAAGTGTTTCTTCAAGGTGACCATGCGCCAACCCAGATTTTGCCTGGTAATTTCCGGTTTGTGTGTGTGTGTGTGAGCTATCATCTGTTTTATCATGGTATCGTAACATACAGTGTGTGTACATGGACATGTACATTGTCTAGTGTTCAGTCTACATAAACAGACTTGGCATCGGAAGGTGATGTCTTTGACAGTTGGTCGATGTTAAGAATCGGTAAGGTACTGTATGTCTGGGGTTGGGCTTCTACCATTTCTTCTACCTCTCTCATGCGTGCACTCTCTCCCTATTTCGATTTACCACTACGTAAACGAAACATACACACAAAAAAGACAAATTGAATTGAATTAAAGTGCTGCCGGCAACGGAACAACAACGGAGATGGTGTGAGGCAACAACCTTGGGATCCCGAGCCCTTAATAAAGATAGGGAGGAGGTGAGAAGAGGGTGAGGGAGATTGAACTGTAAGGGTGTGAATCCTGTCTCTCGGGGGGGTCAAAGTTGAGGAGGAAGTGGTGTATGTTACTGTCCTGTTGAGTCCTGTCGTCTGAGTGTCTGCTAGCTGGATTTAGCTCCATTTGCTCCATTGCTTCGTGAATGGCACCAGTTGGCTGTTTACTACAGTCTCAGAACCCGCATGACCCACACGATCGGTGGTTTAACACCAAGGCAGGTTTACATGTGCTTTCGCCTACTGCAGGGATTGTAATGTTCTGATGGAAGTTTGAGTTTATTCGCTTATATAAACATAGTTACCATGGCGCTGCCTTTGTATCATACAACTTTCTATTGGGCGCAGTTCATGTGTAGACTACTAAACTGGGACATATAGCTTCCCAATAGAGCAAAGATCCGGTAACAGCTATGCAGGTGTGCAAAAACATATGAAGTGGTATTTCTTGAAGTTAAACTGTGTTACACTGTAGGGCAAGATGTATACTAACCAAGTTTAGTTTGTAGGGTGATGTAAAGGTTCCTGAATTAATGGTTCAACTTTACTTTGAAAAGAGGAACTATGTTGTGTACTCACACACCTTACCAGTTCTGGGTTTTTATTTGCCTCTAGAGGTGGTTACACACTCCAACAAACATAAACACACATCCACACACAAACACTTTTCCCAAACTTATATTGAGAGTTTCATGGCAGTTTAAAGGTGACAGCCCTTACTCTGGGAAAGCAAGGATATAAATACTCTGTCATCGTAGAAGCATACCTCAGGCCCCACACCTGCTCCCGTCCCTTGCTGAGTGGAATGTGTGTGTGTTTTTGTGTGTGTTTGTGTGTGGTTGTGTGTGACACCCGAAGCCAAGGCTTGTGTGTACCACGGCAGGATGTCATCGTCAGTACCTTCTCACTGAGGGAAACACACACACCATCTTTGTTGACGAAGGGGTGTGTCCGTTTCAAGCTTTAGGCATGGGGTACCTGTGCGCCTGTGGATGTGGTTTTACGTTCATATGCTTGTTATGTGGATATGTGAGGGTTTATTCCCACGTTTGTGGATGTGTGACTGTATATTACAGTAAAAAATATGGTGTGTTATTAGGAGTTTTATAGGCGCAGTGGTGTTTTAAAATACCTATGGTAAGTAATAGCATAGACATTTTACAACATAGATGTTCAATTTTTTTGACAGCTACCAAGAGTTGTCTTGAGTGAATGTAATAATGTCAAGCAGTATCGACATTTCCTTTTCATCTGGTGCATGGATTATGTGCAAGTTATGGACAAACATTCAGACGGTCTAGAATGTTCCTTTACCTAAAAATTGTGATTGGGAAAGGGAATGATGCACAGAACAAACACAAGACTCACCAACTTCCTGGTAAACTGCAACAGCAGTTATAATAGTACAATTCTGTCCAGTTTACCAGTACAAATTGTCATGTGAGCATATAGACAATACCCCATTTCCTCGGAATTTCCAAAATGTAGCCCAAGCAGTAAGGGAACCTAAAGACATAGGCAAGCACTTCTGAGTGTTGACGCAACCAGAAAGTCATAAAGACATCCATTTAACATGACTCATAGCCCAATCTTTTCCCATCCCCATATTAGAGCCGATCTGCTCTGGAGCTTGAGCTGTCTAAGATGCCTGGGGAATGAGCAAGACGTTGGCCAGAGCATTAGAACTGGGGTGGGGTGCACAAATTGGCCATTTTACAAACATCTATGCAAGGCTTTCTGAACAACTTGGGGCCTCTCCGGCAGAACACAGTTTTTAATGTCTCTGTGTCTATCTCTTTCTTTTTATTTGCCTTTCTTTCTTTCTCTTTCAGTCTCTCTCTCTCACACAGACACACACACACTCATACTCCCTTATACTTAAGTTTGATCAAATTTGACTGTTTCGACAATGTAGTTTATTTTACGTGTAGAGATGACGGAAAATGAGTGTCAGTTTGGATGGTATACTCTAGTCTCTATTACAGAAGTGTCTCCTCTCCTGTTGACGTTTTAGAATGTATCCGTCATTTCAACTTTTTACCAGTAGATGTCACTATTGTATACAACATATTTTCAGGAAAGTTGAAAGTTGCTGTGACAACATTTCCTATTTTGTTGTTGTTTACACAATACAGGCACAATTGGGCAACAAGCAGCAGTATGTTCGGCTTCCATTATTTACTTAACTTAGTTAATACATTACGAGATTTGAATACATAATTAATACCGCTTTTGGCAAATATGCTATCAGAAATTGCTTTGGCCTTGACCCCTCCTACATTGGTTAAAGATGTTGAGGCGCACACAAGTAGTTCATTTTGAGATAATTGATGCCGTATGATAATAAACTGTTTTGGACACCAACGCACAACATTACTGGGGGGGAAAAACACCAACGTGAGAAGATGAGTAAGGTAGGAAGGGTTGTTTAGCATTACACTAATGTAATTACGTTATTTGGATTCCGCATTGATATCATTGAGTGGACATACCACGTAGGCTAGGCTACACTCAACAGTTTAACCGTAAAACATATTTATACGATTTGTTTAGGCTGTCCCTGATCTCAACCAGAAGCAATTAACAAGTTTGTTGGTACATGTTTAGCGGTTTCTTTAAATTTGATTTCGGTTTCTTAACGTCTGTTTAAGTTTCAATCATCTTCCAGCACATCGGAGTTGTGCGCACTTTAGGATAATAGTCGGAGTAACGCGCAGGGATTTTTAGAATATGTTCTTATTCGTTCACGTCTCACCACAAGCCCGTTTTTCTTTAAAAGCCTGACTGTTCCTATGCAATTCAGTGTTTGAAATTAATTCAGTGTTGCAGTTTTTTCTTTGTTTTTGGACATCGTTTTCTTTATATTCTATAGGCTACGTAGGTATACGTAAAGTATTGCTTTAATATTTGCTCGCTGATAGCACGCTGTATTCTTTAGCAAACTAGAGGGGGTACAATTTCTGGGGAAATTGTAGGGTGTGCTTGCTTGCGTCGGTTGCACAGGGGTCCGTTTTTGGATGACATTTTTACAACTGATATTTCTGTGTATTTTATATAAAAATGCATACTTATTATTCATAAAGATTACATAGATTTAAAAGATTTTTTTTTGCTGCTCATTTACAACTGAAAATACGAGTGAAGTGTAGAATGAAATAGATGTCTTCTCATTTTCCCTGCAAGAGGCAGCCTCATCGTTGAATCAAAACGAATAAATTTGGCAGACCGGTGTAAAAATTGACCTAATCTCTATGATTTAAACGTCCTTTTAAGTTTTTCCCTTCTCGTGATATTTTAAGGCATTTACCCTACTCATATTGCATTCATTCATGAATAAAGAACCGCCTTTGAAGATTATTCTACGACGTTACCGGCAGTAGAAGATGGAATCGCGATTCAAACAGTACCATCTGCTAACTGAAAATATGCCCCCAAAAACGTAAATAAGCTTGACATTTATTTAGTGGAAAATCGCTTTCATAAAAAGCTCACTGGTAGCGATCATTGTCAGTAACAACGCCAAGTGCGATATAGCCCTGTGTGGAGAAGCTGCCCCGGTAAATTGTACAGTACAGTACACTACTGCTGTGTTCGTCTTGGTAGCGATTGCGTTGGTTGAATTGGATTTAACGTTCCGTTGTACGGTTTAGGCTGAAATTAATTATTTTCATGAACAGATTGACAAAGTTTAGGCTGTGGCAATGAAGTTAAGGTTAGTAGTTAGATAGACTTTTGATTTAAGTAAGGGGTGTGCCGAACATGTTCTGTCGCCGTTTGACTTCCTACAGCTGTGTAGATGTTTTTGTAGTGTCTCGCGTAGGCTACAGCGTTGCAGTGAGCAACACTGGTTTGAAACCACAGGTAATGATAATTTCACCCACAAATCGTTTACTTGTAATGTAATGTCATAATAAATCCTACAACGAAAATGTATATGTGAGGAATGTTTATTAAGTTAACTTAACACCGTTAACCCTCGTGCTGCCTTCGGGTCACATGACCCAAAGGTTCATAACGAACCATCGTTGTGTTTACCCAATTTTACCCAATACAAAAACAAATAAAAATAATTTTCTTTTAACCTTCGCAATGTGGGGGGTCTGAGACAGCCCAACGGTTAAAAGAAAATGCTTCACTTTGTTTTTGTATGCGGTAAAGTTGTCGCAATACGACGGTGGGTCACAATGACTGATGGGTCAGAATGACCCGAAGATAACACAAGGGTTAAGGAGTAGCGTCACACATATGTGATCGTTCGAAAGCGGGCCCCACAGAGTACCGTCACACATGTGTGATTCTGAACATTCCAACCGACTATTTTCCGATAGACAAAAACTATATGAAAAACGCTATAGTATGGCTTCAAAATTTACAATTAGGAGGCTAACATGTAACACTAGCAGGTAGTAGCATTGCTACGAGTATTATGCTAGGTTGCTAGGTAACGGAAGCTAACTAAAACTAGCTAGCTTCCGTTTTGGAAAAATAACTCACTCTGGTGGAAGCGTCGGTAATATTTAGAACTCACTCCTTAAAAGGTTAACGATTGAAAACAGATACATCATAGACCACTGTAGTATGTGTTGCCCGGGCAACACAGGCTAACGTCATGATGCTAATACTTCAGTGAAATAGTAGACTACTGTTTCCGAAAGTAGATGTACTTCCTTAATAATATCAGCTTATATTGTACATTACACATCACAATTGTGTGTCATATCACAAAGTAAAATGAGTAAATAGTTATCACCCTGGCCTCTTTGCTTGTGGCGTTTCTGCAGCTGCCTTGCAGTAAAGCTATAGTTAGCCTAGCTATCCCCCAAGTTAACAGATGCGAAACGAATGTTCTGCCAAAGGTAGTCACGCGTGTTTTCGTGACGTTAGTGACGTAGTGACGTTAGCAACGTCAGTGACTGTGGCTAGCAAATTAGCCACCGTTAGCTTCACTTTTCGCCACAAAAACTTAAGCTCAGCCTAAACCATGCATCGGAACGTAAATCCCAATAGAAGCAACTCAATGGCTACCAAGACGAAACTTTTGACACCTAGGTTGTCTATGTAGGCCAAATATTGACTGAGTTTTAGGGGGGCAAAAAGAAATAAAAATAATAACTAGAAAAGGCTGTTCCTGCGAAACAGCTGTGAGAATGCTGAAAACCGGAATGGGGATAGCTGACCATGCTAAAAAAGCTGGAAATAGTGAAAATTTAGTAGAAAGTTATAAGCTGAAGCTTCAAAGCAACCGAAAAGTATTTTTGAAAGGGGCTGGAGCAGCATTCCAACAATTATTTGAAAGGATTTACCATTACTTTTAAAGGGAGAATAATTTGCACAAAAACCTTTATATTTTAAAAAGTATAAAAGTGAGAAATGAGAAAATACCCGCAAGCTGAAATGAATTTCAAAAATGTGTGAGTGACACAAAAGAGGCAGTGTGGAAGCTGAACTGCATCATCTGCATCATCTTAACAAAGCTAAGAGCTAAAATAGCCTACAATGCGGGAGAAGCTGAAAGCTGAACTGTTAAACAGAAGAAGTAGGCTAGCTAGTCGGAACAAGAATATTATCGTTTTAACAGCTGAAATTATAGTTGGGATAGTAATAGCAGTAGCAGATGTAGCCTACCATTGAGTGCGTTTACTCGGCTTTCTTAGTAGGATTCAATGTGTTGATGGAACGAAACATACAGCAGTAGAGCCGATACAGGAAGACACGGCGACACTTTGTTGCAGAAGGATGATGGTGCAAGTTTTGTCCGTGGAGCATACAACGCTTAATAAAAAAGAATCATGTAGACGCGTTTATTGAGTAATCGCATAACTAATTACACATGTAAACGGAGTAATCGTATTATTGGCATAAACCGACAATTGCTAGTAATCGTGTTTCTCATGGTCAAGTAAACGTACCAATCACCTGTGTGAGAGACTACGTCCAATCCAAAATATAAGGATATTTTCCGAGACCCAAGACTCTGCCGAAACCAGAGATGTCCTTTATATGTCTGTGCGGTCAGAAATACGACTCTATCGGCAGTTTCAAAATCTTGTTCCTTCTTGCTTTCTCTGACTGATTTTACTCACCTCTCCATTGAAGTTAGTGAGAGAATTTGAAAGGCTGCTCTCGCTTCAAGGCTCATAGCTGAAAATCTGTAAATGTGAGCTCTTTAGTAGTTACATTGGCTGAAAGAGGACAATATTTCCTACATTTTAAGGTATAACTTGTTTCTGTAAGTTAAACTATATGAACGTTAGAGGAATTTGTTTGACAAATTAGTTGAATATCAGAAAAAGAGCAGCAAGCAGAGTGGCACTCTGCTTGCTGCTCATTCATAAAAATCAAGAAGAAGCAAACATTTTAATGTATTTCAAACTGTCATAATTCAAAATTGGCTGAACATTTGAAAAAGCTGAATCATTTGGGAATAGCTGAATGTATTGTGAACATTTTAAAGGTTGAATGGTGTCTCTAGCTGAAAGTAAGCTGAAGTAGTTACGTTTGAAAGAGGAGGAAGCTTTTTAATGATTTGAAAGGATTTACCATTACTTTTAATGGGAGAATAATTTGCACAAAAACCTTAATGTCTTAAAAAGTATAAAAGTGAGAAATACCAAAAGTCATAGCCATCATCTCCTGAAGGAGCTGAACGTTTTGATACAAAAGTTGTAGGAATCGGTTAAAGTATGCAAAACGAGTTAAAGGCCAAAAAACGGCGGAAGAACTGAGAAGTTGAAAAGCAATAGTGAGAATGCTTAACAGCATTCTCACAATAAGAATAACTAGAAACGGCTGTTCCTGCGAAACAGCTGTGAGAATGCTGAAAACCGGAATGGGGATAGCTGACCATGCTAAAAAAGCTGAAAAGTGAAAATTTAGTAGAAAGTTATAAGCTGAAGCGTCAAAGCAACCGAAAGGTATTTTTGAAAGGGGCTGGAGCAGCATTCCAACAATGATTTGAAAGGATTTACCATTACTTTTAAAGTGAGAATAACTTGCACAAAAACCTTAATATTTTAAAAAGTATAAAAGTGAGAAATGAGAAAATACCCGCAAGATGAAATGAATTTCAAAAATGTGTGAGTCACACAAAAGAGGGCAGTGTGGAAGCTGAACTGCATCATCTTAACAAAGCTAAGAGCTAAAATAACCTACAATGTGGGAGAAGCTGAAAGCTGAACTGTTAAACAGAAGAAGAAGTAGGCTAGCTAGTCGTAACAAGAATATTATCGTTTTAACAGATTAAATTATAGTTGGGATAGTATTAGCAGTAGCAGATGTAGCCTATGCGTTTACTCGGCTTTCTTAGTTGGATTCAATGTGTTGATGGAATGAAACATACAGCAGTAGGGCCGATAGAGGAAGACACGGCGACACTTTGTTGCAGAAGGATGATGGTGCAAGTTTTGTCCGTGGAGCATACAACGCTTAATAAAAAAGAATCATGTAGACGTGTTTATTGAGTAATCGCATAACTAATTACACATGTAAACGGAGTAATCGTATTATTGGCATAAACCGACAATTGCTAGTAATCGTGTTTCTCATGGTCAAGTAAACGTACCAATCACCTGTGTGAGAGACTGAGTGGTGCGTGTCTGTCGTTACGGTGGTGGTGCAGCTATGATTGCTAACGCGCTAGTGATGGGTCGTTCGCGAACGATCCGGCTCTAGGAGCCGGCTCTTGAAGGTGAACGTCGGGAGCTGGCTCGCATATCTGAAGAGCCGACTCTATTTTTAATAGATTAATACAGCCTATAAAAACTAAATGATTATGAAATAATGAATTTTAATTGTATTTAAAATAATTGACTAATTCAAAGAACAACGAAAAAATACTTGTAGGCTTAAAGGCGCACACGATCATCGTCTGTTCCTGTCAATCCTGCATGAGGGAGGGCCGAGCCAACTCACACAGTCAGAGAGTAGTCAAAACTCGGAGGAGAGCCATGACAAATCAATGCATTTTTAAAGATATGTGGTTACGGTCGAGTATGATTTCATTTAATAATTTAATCGAATTGTTTTCACACCTATCATAGTCAAATTCATAGTTAAAACATGTATTTTTTAAAGAGCCGTTAGGGAGCCAAAAGAGCCGGCTCTTTTTAGTGAGCTGAGCCATACGAGCCGGCTCACGAAAAAGAGCCGGAATGCCCATCACTATAACGCGCTGAGGGCAGAGAATAAGAGAAATGTAGCTAGAATCCACACCTCAAACAAGATAACCTAGACGCAAAACTGTACGTCCAATCCAAAATATAAGGATATTTTCCGAGACCCAAGACTCTGCCGAAACCAGAGATATTCTTTATATGTCTGTGCAGTCAGAAATACGACTCTACCTGCAGTTTCAAAAACGTGTTCCTTTTGCTTTCCTGGTGCTTGTTTGTTTGGTTGCCACGGTGATGGCGCAGCTGTGATAGCTAACGAGCTAGGCAGAGAGAAAAACGAACATTTACCTAGCATCCACACCTCAAACAAGTTGACCTAGACGCAAAACTATAGGTCCAATCCAAAATATAAGGATATTTTCCGAGACCCAAGACTCTGCCGAAACCAGAGATGTCCTTTGTATGTCTGTGCGGTCAGAAATACGACTCTATCAGCAGTTTCAAAATCTTGTTCCTTCTTGCTTTCTCTGACTGATTTTACTCACCTCTCCATTGAAGTTAGTGAGAGAATTTGAAAGGCTGCTCTCGCTTCAAGGCTCATAGCTGAAAATCTGTAAATGTGAGCTCTTTAGTAGTTACATTGGCTGAAAGAGGACAATTTTTCCTACATTTTAAGGTATAACTTGTTTCTGTAAGTTAAACTAATATGAACGTTAGAGGAATTTGTTTGACAAATTAGTTGAATATCAGAAAAAGAGCAGCAAGCAGTGTGCCACTCTGCTTGCTGCTCATTCATAAAAATCAAGAAGGAGCAAACATTTTAATGTATTTCAAACTGTCATAATTCAAAATTGGCTGAACATTTGAAAAAGCTGAATCATTTGGGAATAGCTGAATGTCTTGTGAACATTTTAAAGGTTGAATGGTGTCTCTAGCTGAAAGTAAGCTGAAGTAGTTACGTTTGAAAGAGGAGGAAGCTTTTTAATGATTTGAAAGGATTTACCATTACTTTTAATGGGAGAATAATTTGCACAAAAACCTTAATGTCTTAAAAAGTATAAAAGTGAGAAATACCAAAAGTCATAACCATCATCTCCTGAAGGAGCTGAACGTTTTGATACAAAAGTTGTAGGAATCGGTTAAAGTATGCAGAACGAGTTAAAGGCCAAAAAACGGCGGAAGAACTAAGAAGTTGAAAAACAATAGTGAGAATGCTGAACAGCATTCTCACAACTAGAAAAGGCTGTTCCTGCGAAACAGCAGTGAGAATGCTGAAAACCTGAATGGGGATAGCTGACCATGCTAAAAAAGCTGAAAATAGTGAAAATTTAGTAGAAAGTTATAAGCTGAAGCTTCAAAGCAACCGAAAGGTATTTTTGAAAGGGGCTGGAGCAGCATTCCAACAATGATTTGAAAGGATTTACCATTACTTTTAAAGGGAGAATAATTTGCACAAAAAACTTTATATTTTAAAAAGTATAAAAGTGAGAAATGAGAAAATACCCGCAAGCTGAAATGAATTTAAAAAATGTGTGAGTGACACAAAAGAGGCAGTGTGGAAGCTGAACTGCATCATCTGCATCATCTTAACAAAGCTAAGAGCTAAAATAGCCTACAATGCGGGAGAAGCTGAAAGCTGAACTGTTAAACAGAAGAAGTAGGCTAGCTAGTCGGAACAAGAATATTATCGTTTTAACAGCTGAAATTATAGTTGGGATAGTAATAGCAGTAGCAGATGTAGCCTACCATTGAGTGCGTTTACTCGGCTTTCTTAGTAGGATTCAATGTGTTGATGGAATGAAACATACAGCAGTAGAGCCGATACAGGAAGACACGGCGACACTTTGTTGCAGAAGGATGATGGTGCAAGTTTTGTCCGTGGAGCATACAACGATTAATAAAAAAGAATCATGTAGACGCGTTTATTGAGTAATCGCATAACTAATTACAAATGTAAACGAGTAATCGTATTATTGGCATAAACCGACAATTGCTAGTAATCGGGTTTCTCATGGTCAAGTAAACGTACCAATCACCTGTGTGAGAGACTGAGTGGTGCGTGTCTGTTGTTACGGTGATGGTGCAGCTATGATTGCTAACGCGCTGAGGGCAGAGAATAAGAGAAATGTAGCTAGAATCCACACCTCAAACAAGATAACCTAGACGCAAAACTGTACGTCCAATCCAAAATATAAGGATATTTTCCGAGACCCAAGACTCTGCCGAAACCAGAGATATTCTTTATATGTCTGTGCAGTCAGAAATACGACTCTACCTGCAGTTTCAAAAACGTGTTCCTTTTGCTTTCCTGGTGCTTGTTTGTTTGGTTGCCACGGTGATGGCGCAGCTGTGATAGCTAACGAGCTAGGCAGAGAGAAAAACGAACATTTACCTAGCATCCACACCTCAAACAAGTTGACCTAGACGCAAAACTATACGTCCAATCCAAAATATAAGGATATTTTCCGAGACCCAAGACTGCCGAAACCAGAGATGTCCTTTATATGTCTGTGCGGTCAGAAATACGACTATCGGCAGTTTCAAAATCTTGTTCCTTCTTGCTTTCTCTGACTGATTTTACTCACCTCTCCATTGAAGTTAGTGTGAGAATTTGAAAGGCTGCTCTCGCTTCAAGGCTCATAGCTGAACATCTGTAAATGTGAGCTCTTTAGTAGTTACATTGGCTGATAGAGGACAATTTTTCCTACATTTTAAGGTATAACTTGTTTCTGTAAGTTAAACTATATGAACGTTAGAGGAATTTGTTTGACAAATTAGTTGAATATCAGAAAAAGAGCAGCAAGCACTCTGCTTGCTGCTCATTCATAAAAATCAAGAAGGAGCAAACATTTTAATGTATTTCAAACTGTCATAATTCAAAATTGGCTGAACATTTGAAAAAGCTGAATCATTTGGGAATAGCTGAATGTCTTGTGAACATTTTAAAGGTTGAATGGTGTCTCTAGCTGAAAGTAAGCTGAAGTAGTTACGTTTGAAAGAGGAGGAAGCTTTTTAATGATTTGAAAGGATTTACCATTACTTTTAATGGGAGAATAATTTGCACAAAAACCTTAATGTCTTAAAAAGTATAAAAGTGAGAAATACCAAAAGTCATAGCCATCATCTCCTGAAGGAGCTGAACGTTTTGATACAAAAGTTGTAGGAATCGGTTAAAGTATGCAGAACGAGTTAAAGGCCAAAAAACGGCGGAAGAACTAAGAAGTTGAAAAACAATAGTGAGAATGCTGAACAGCATTCTCACAATAATATATACGTGAGAGAACAAAGGTTGTGCTCTCGCCGAAGGCTTGAGCACACCCAATTACTCGTTGTGTAGGCTACTTTTCATATAGGCCTATGTGGCAAATTAATACGATTCCATTGCTTTGTTAAACAGTCTTTTTTATTTGATTGATGTATGCTCCCAGGAAAGTAGCCCTCCAGGACAATAACACTGTCTCATTCATTACATAACTCACATTGATCCTATAGATATCACTAACTACGAGTTGTGTAACCAGCCCCTGAGTTATCTATAGAACAGACAGGAGAGAATAGACAGAGAGCTCGGAGCCACAAACTGAGTCTCTCTTTCTCCTAAGCAGAATGAAAATAAGCGCGTTTGAAGACACAGCGCATACAACGTGTTCACGCAGGTGGTGATAAATCACTAATGTCACAAATCCTTGTTTGGATTATCATTGAGTGGACATTTCATGTAACCTACAATTTAATTGTACAAATAAACTGTATTTTGTTTTTAGCACCTAACTAACACAAAATTTGACGAAACTGTATAGCAACATCAATAAGTGGATCAATAATAGTCACTCTACTTTGTCAAACTGGAGGTCAATAATGACCAGCAAAGTTGAAAAAACGTGTGCCATGCCTATTTAAAGCTATAGCCAAGGGGACTTTGTGATAAAATGCTATTAGTCTAACTAAGAGAAAACAAAGTTAAATGTATTTTACGACAAAGCATACCAATTTCTATTCATCACTATACAATTATTCTGTATTCAGACATAGCCCTTAAAGAAACAACAGTGCAAAAAAAAGTTGATTTAAAAACTCACGGAAAAGTCATGAGTTTATGCATTTGTTTCGAAAGACATTGTAGGAAGTTTCAGACTGCATCAGCCATTCTGATATTTCACTGTGCACTGAACCTATATGCACAATACAGTACAGGGCTTGCCTTTAGGTTTCTCGATAACAATAGCCTATGTAGTCCTACTATATCGTATCCTACATAGATGATATGCGTGACATAGCCTACCAATATGCAGAGCTCAAGCTTACCACTAAGAACATAGAAGGCACATACGTGACACGATTATGTAAATGTTAAGCCCATCAAATATTTACAGACTCTTTATGCTCCAATTGAGGCCCCCTGTTCTAAGATTGCTCTCTTCTTACAGCGTCATGGCTTAGCTACACCGTGAAACTATAAATGTCTCCAGTAGGGCTTGGAAAGTTGGGATGAAAGGATGAAGGGGGGAAAATGTGACCATGCCGTGTGATGGAGTGAATAAATAAAGGTGTTTGCGAGGGTGTGTCCCGACAAGAGAGTTTGTGTACGGCTTGTATGACGAGGTGCTTTCGATTTTGCAGTTCAACTCAATAACTCTACTGTTTCTCGCCCTCGATGAAGAAAAAAAAGAAAAAAAGCGAGTTCAGAAATGTTCTTTTCAGGCCAGAGAAATGCATCAAGCCATTTAGCAAGAAGAGAAACGCCTGTGTTTTGTAGGCTGCAGTTGGTGTGACCAAACAGCTCGCCTTACCCAGTCTCCTACCTGCTCTGGGATGAATTAATGGTTTAATATAGTTCACATGCTGTCAGACGCTGCTTTAGAGAAGCAATGTCATAAAGCTCTCTTAACGTTTGGCGTACATTCCTTTTTGTGTGTGAAAAGCATGACCATGGTTTATTAGGCGGATAATGCCTATGATTTGACCGGAATGATGTCCTCGTATGGACTCTAGGTGAGTGTCTGGTTGTGTGTTTACGTTTCCTTGGCATTTTGTTCTGTGAATGGGTCACTTGTGAGGGGGAAGTGATTATGAACTGAATGTAGACAGTCAATGTGTCGCATGTTTACCTGTGTGGGAGGGTGTGTGTGACTGCGCTGTGAAGGGGTGTCCCTCTTTCAATATGCCCATTATGTTACGGGGTCCTGTGTGTGTGCTTGTGTGTGTGAGCGCATATGCGCCGGTGTCCGTGTGTGCTTGTGTGTGTACGTATCGATGCACGCGTGTGTGTCACTTAGTCCGTCCTTTGTCCTACGGCACCTACCCTCCACACTGCACATCACAGATTGAGGGGATGGAGAGAGTCGTACAACAGGGAGAAAATGAACAAGAGAGTTGGCCACTTCTCCATTTTCCTTCGCCCAGAGCAGGAAGAGGGGGATGTTGACACAGCTGGCCTTCCTTGGGCACACCATAATATCCCTGCCACCCGTCAACATTCAGTAGAAACCTATGGCAGGAAGGCACAGAGGGGCAACTGGGCAAACTCATCTACACTTACCAAGAGACTTCAACTAGACTTGCAACAAATACATTTTTAAGCAGCATAGCTAGAGCAGATCCAAGATGCCCTCTCCACCCGTAGAGCACCGCTTCCAACAAGGGATGCGATTGGACAGATAAAATGGGTTACTCAACAAACAAAAATATGGTTTGGTTTGGGATAAAGTTGCTATAGACACCACTCTAAATATTGAAACGAAGACCAGGATGAAAGCGTGAGGAATGGAGAGACTGAGACCAGCTTACTGTGTACCGAAGGGTAGGACACTGGGACACATGGCCCTTTGTGCAGATTTGATAGGATTAAAACCCACAAGGATAGACTACTGAAGTTCATCTTGTCATGGGGCATACATAGGCGTTGTACCGACACACACACAGATGTGCAAACAGTAGGGAGGCTCTGCGTTAGAGAGTGTCTACTGTATCAACTACGGCATCAAGAGGTCTACTGTATGTCACTTTGGAGAAAAGCATCTGCTAAATTAATACATAATTTACTATTGCATCATAATTATTTACTGATCTATGGTATCCGTTCTATCTATCTGTCTATCTGTCTATCTATCTACAGTGTTTCCCCTAGGTTTACAGCCTGGGGGGGGGGGGGGGCATGCCGTCGTGTAAATAAGATAAATAACATAAGGCCATTTAGTTTGTTTAATAAAAGAGCAAGCTATAGACCTGTTTTATAGGAAAGGTAACCTTAAATGACTTATTTTGTGATCGGGCGCTATCACACTGATCTACCTGTCCATCTGTCTGTCCATCTGTCTGTCTATCTGTCTGTCTGTATCTGTCTACTGTAGAACTAATATTTTGTCTTCCTTGGTCTCTGCCAGCTTGCTAAAGGAGGGAGCCACGCTTTCACAGAAAAGAGCTTCAGAAGGAAGCGAGTGTGCGGGGTTTGTGGCCACAACATCGACAACCCAGGGGCTTTCTGCAAGGGTGAGTCCAACGGAGGAATACACACAGTCAAACACACAGCCATGTACAGACACACACACAGTCAAACACACAGCCATGTACAGACACACACACACAGTCAAACACACAGCCATGTACAGACACACACACACAGTCAAACACACAGCCATGTACAGACACACACACACAGTCAAACACACAGCCATGTACAGACACACACACACAGTCAAACACACAGCCATGTACAGACACACACACACACACATAGTCAAACACACAGCCATGTACAGACATACACACACACACAGTCAAACACACAGCCATGTACAGGCACACACACACACACAGTCAAACACACAGCCATGTACAGACACACGCACACAGTAAGAGGGGCCTGCACTTTACACACACTCACAGACGCACACACACAGAGCCCTGTTTCCTTCTGCAAGGATGAGTTGGATGACATAGACACATGCACACAACCTCTCAGTGCCCCAAACACAGACGGCAGAGCTGGTTTTTCTTCCAGGCTGTCTTCCCTCGGCACGCCAATATCTGATCATGTGATTTCACAAAGTGACTGAAGAGTCAGACAAAGAAAACAACAACATTTAACTCAATCTTCTGCCCCCCCCCCCCCCCCCCCCGTGTTGTAGAGTGCAAGGCAACTGTCCATAAGAAATGTGAAGCTAAGGTAGGTCTTTTCAAATTTAATCAGTGTACTGTGTTGTCCTGTCACTGCTCTGTTGTGGTCTATAAAAGTCACTGTACACGGAAATGATTCATCCAAATTGATTTGATGTTTAGGATTACAATATGCTGCATGCTTTAGTAAAAATGAACAGTCAACTACGAAGCCTTTTGAAGTGCTGTTGATGTAATGCTCAGTGTAGTGAACCTTAATTATTTATCGTAAAATGTTTCTTCGGTCTGAAAACGTTAGCCAGCCAAATCTGTGCAGTGGCCTAGATATGTGTTCAAGAGAGGGCGTCCTCTTGTTGACAACCAGCCCTGTTTTTGTGGGGGTCATCAAAAAGTCCTCATGCCAGGGCTTGACTTTTGTTCTTTCTTCAAGAGCTAAGGGTTCAGTGCAACGATTGGTGATGTCAAGTGAAGCAAAATGACTTTTTGTGATTGCATCATCTCCGGCACCTGTCAGATTGTGTCTGAGGTTCTCTAGTTTGGAAAGAAAAAAGAGAGAGCGTGTGTTTGTGTGCGTGCGTGCCTGCGTGCATGCATGTGGGCTTGTGTGTTGAGGCTATTTAGTTTAGCACCCATGAATACTTAATTTCTTCACATTAACTTTCATCCAACCGTCCATTCATCCACACATCAATTCAGTCATTAAAGTAAAAACATCACACAAATGAACCTAAAAAGAAGAAAAGGATACTGGTGAAAGAGGGCATCCGATTTGGGGTGTTTCAACTCCATGACCCGAGCTGTCAGCCAGCCACAGTGTTGAGTGTCGAGGGTCGATGTTCACGAGCCGTAGTCAGGGGTCAGAGGTCGAGAAAACACAGGAGGTAGCATCAACGTGGCCACGATGACTCAATTTCCAGTCAGGCTCCTTTGGCACAGTAGCTTGTTAGCCAACTTTAGCACTAATGAGCTAGTCTGCCTCTAAGTAGAGCTTGTTTGAAGCTCATTTCAAACGCATGTAGTTTCTCGACTCGCTTCATGGCGCTTTTTGTTCAGACGGGCCTTGATGCCAAGTGGATGTATTCACGTGGATTATTTGGCCTTTTATTTCTTTTTTAATATTCAATTTTGGGGGAATTTTGTTAAGTAGAGGATTCCTTCAGCGTGAGCAGATGGGTTGCCCCCTGTTGTCTTCTCCCTCCCCCCCGGTTGCCTGACTTATGCCAGGCTGCAGTTGTTCTCTGTGTCCTGGTACCATGGTCCAGATGTAGGTGTGTACAATTCAAAGCTCATTTGCCGCCTCAAAGGTAGATCGTTCAACCTATTCTCGCACACTCACACACACTGTGTGAAGATATGGTGCTTACCCATTATACACACATGATAGAGGCACACAAGCACCTTGACCCTGCATGTATGCGCACACACACACACACACACCCTCCATCACTTAGCACTTTAATTCAGCACAAATCCTTTAGGATTTTTGAGGGTGAAAGCATATCTTATGCCAACACACACACACACCCACCCATACACACTCACACCCACACCCACACCCACACACACACACACACACACAGCCATTATAGTATGTGACGATGCACCAGCTGCTGTGTCACTGCGTTTAAAAAAAGAGGATTACAATTTCTGGCGTATCCTGTCGCGCATATCGGACGACCAAAACAACCGCAGAGGTATGGAGAAGGAGGGTGAGGTAGAGGTCAAAGCGCGTAAATTGGGCACCGCCGTGTAATGTTCAGTCAGGGAAGACTCCAAGCGGGTAAATATAGAAATAACGAGAGCACTTGGGAAGCCGCTGTGCCGACTGATTGGCGGGAGTATCAAATAAGAGTTGGTCATCTGGTAAGAGAGAGTGTGTCTGTGTGGTAGGGGTGTGTGTGTGTGTGTATGTCTATTAAGAGAGAGTGTGTGTGTGGAAGGGAAGTGTTTGTGTGTGTGTGTATCTGGGAAGTGTGGGTCTGTGTGTGTGACTCTCTCTCTCTCTCTCTCTCTCTCTCTCTCTCTCTCTCTCTCTCTCTCTCTCTCTCTCTCTCTCTCTCTCTCTCTCTCTCTCTCTCGTTGTTTCTCTTTCTCGCACTCCTTCTTGTCCTTACAATATATTGCAACACATCTCCTTTCCCTCTTTTGCCTTGTATGAACGAATGTCTCCTTCTGTCTATCCACTTGTCCTTTCTTTTCTACAGAACCTAACCTCCCTGTCTCCCTCTTATCCACTCGGCCTCGTTTCATCTCTCGCTTTCTCGTCCTCTCCCTCCCTCTATCAGTGTTTTTCCCCAGGACAAGGAAGAGGGTGTCAGAAACCAAAGCCCTCTGACTTTTAAGTGCTGCCCAAGAAGCGTGTGTGTGTGCATGTGTGTGTGACGAAGAGTGAGAGAAAGAGAGAGGGAGAGAGAGGGGAAATGGTGTTGAGAATGAGGTAGACCATGGTGTATGCCGGTACAGGGAGAGTGTGTGTCAGTTTAATAGAGAGAGCGAGAGAGAGAGAGAGAATGTGAGGGAGAGAGCAAACGAGCGAGGGAGGGGGAAAGAGGGTGTGAGCGAGGGAGAGCGAGGGAGAGCGAGGGAGAGGCAGGGAGAGGCAGGGAGCCACTGTATCCCAGACTCCCACACGCGCAACTCCTCAGTAGCGAAGAGAGGGAAGAGAGAGAGAGGGAACGGAAGCTTCGTGTTGAAAGGTAAAACAGGATGTATATATGTGTGTGTGTGTACGTCTGTGTGTGTGTGCGTGTGTACATGTGTGTGTGTGTGTGTTGGTGTTTCTAAATCAAAAAGATTGCTTTTCATTCGAGACCTCTTGTGCACTTCACTCATGGTTTGATCTATAAAGTAGGAATTAGCCCCAATCTGACAGCTTTAGAATCTTTAAGTCGAGTCATCGACTTCAGTGGGCAATGTAATAATCTATTTCTAGTCTTAGCTACTGTAACTAGCCAGAAGATTCCTACAGAACTGTTATTTAAGTTAGTGCTAAGGTTGTTGAATAGACAGTGTGTTCAAACACTTCTTGGAAGGACTGTGTAATTGGCAAAGATAGAAAATTAATGCTAGTATCACTGATGGTGTGTAAGAGACAATAAACGAGAGGGAGTGTGTGTATGTGTGTGTGTGAGAGAGAGAGAAATTGAGAAAGATAGAGTGTATGTTAGAGCGCGTGTGTATTTGTTGGTATGTGTATTAGTGCACATGTGTGTGTGTGTGTACATGTCTAGACGGTTGTGTTTGATAGCAGTGCGGTCTCCATGCAGACCACAGCGGAGTCAGGAAACTGGTCAGCTGTCCTAACATCATTTGTGTGTGTCCATGTGTGTCTGCATTCATGTGTGTGTGTGTGTCAGTGACAACCACTCATGTTACACAGGGAATCACAGATGACCACAATGGCAACAGTGCACCATCGGCACAATTACTGCAATGTCTGTTGAGTTCCAGATTAAAGTGATACAGTTTGTATGTCTGAGCATCATGCAACGACTACATATAGCCTCCCCTGTTCTAGGTTTTAGGCATATAGCCCAACCGATGATGCAAAATGTTTCATAAGCGTGCAAGAAGGTCCTTTGTTAATGTTTGTGAACATTAGAAAAAGACCCTGGTTTCTGTCAAGCCAACAGAATTCACTAAAGGTCTGAAGTGTTGCCTTTGAAATGTGAACAAGTGATCTAGTATACACTGTGAGGTGCACGGTGAGGTGTGTGACACTAACAAGTCACTAGCACCTTGCATAGACACCCCAGACCCTAAAGCTCACTGTGTACAAAAAAAAGATCAATTGGGCGGCCGAAATAGTCGAATGTGTCAATACAATAGATTGTTCTCGCTAAGTGGATTGATCCGGTGACAGTGGGTGAGAAGCGACAAACAGGCAGTTGACGCTGAGCAGTGTCGTCGGTCATTTCCTACAGGAAGACAGCGTTAAGTGTTTGTCAGTGTTTAAGTCTTAGTCTCTGTCCCAATGTGAACTTATATTATGGTACTGTATGATATACGACAATAAGCTGGTGTGTTTTATGCATGAACTGTCACAATGCATGATTTGCTAAAGCACCTCTCAGCCCCCATGTGGGGCGGAAATAATAAACGGAGCATACACACACACACACACACACACACCCACGCACACGCACACGATCACACACACACACACCCTTGTGCAAACAGATACACACACTCATACATATGAAGGACACACACGCGCGCGTGTTTATATTTACTCAGGCAGGTTTTTTTCCCTTTCATTTCCTGTGTCAAAGCTCAGAGATCCAGACCACAATAGGCTCTCCCCTCTCATGTTAGAGGGATTACGGCTTGCTGATGATATTTTCTCCATTCCAGGCCATGACAATACCTTCGCTGCTATTTAGGCTTAAAGGATTTAGGAATTTGACATGTGGCTTTGTGTGTGTGACAGTTCAGATGCTTTTTTGAGGGGCAAGAGCAGGGGGCAGGGGCAGACCCATATTACTGGGCTTGACGTCTACAAATGAGGCTTCATCCGATTCTCTGAAAGGAACAAGGAGCATCTAAGGGTCAGATTTGATATGTATAAGCAAAATAGTTTGTGTGTGTGTGTGGGTCAGTCAGTGTGTCAGATAAAAAGTGCATGACTTGGGAGTGCATTTGTCTTGTAGACATAGTTAATTGATGCTGTTTGCAGTGGTGCGGTTTGAAACTTGGAGTGACAGTGCTGGCCTGGTGTAGCCGTGTGGGGTCCCAGGGACGAGGGCAGCGAGCACAGATGCCATGTCGAACGGCGTACAAACGAGCCAATAAGCTGATGAGGGTCCGGGAGTAGCGTGCAATCTAAAATAGGGTGGTCTATCAAAAATAGCTTGCTGGAAATCTCTCAGAAGTGTCTGTGGGCGCAGGGCATTTTCAGCTGTTGTTATTTTTTTTGCCCCCCCCCTCCCCAAGAACACGCTCTGTACTCTCTATTTTGTCCACCCATCTCTCTCTCTCTCCCTCTTCCTCTCTCTCTCTCTTCACTTGCTATCAGCCCTCATCGCTTTGACCCCCCTATACCCCTCCTCCACTGCACTCTTGATTATCTCTCATCATATCCCTACCACCCCACCCCCACCCCCGCCTTAACCCCTCCGACTCCCGTTCCGTCCCCTGTGTTATCTTAATCGGGGCGACCGTTGTCATCTCGTTATGGTCATGTTGACTCACGGGGAGTAACACGCCTGTTTCCCATGCAGAGCATGTTTGTGGTCAGTCTGTTTACTCAGAGGCCCGGTACATAAGGTCCAATGAGAGGGAGAGGGAGAGAGAGAGAGAGGGAGGAAGGAGAGGGTGAAAGAGGACGAGAGAGAAGGGGCGAGAGGGGTGGAGGGAGATAGAGAGGGAGGCGGAGGAGGAGGGAGGGAGGGAGTGGAAGAGAGGGGGAGGGACAGGGATGTAATTAAAAACGAGGGACAGAGTATGAGAGAAATACATGTGATGGAAACAAATGGGGGAGACGGGAATAGGAGTGGGAAGGAATAGAGAGAGAGGGGAAAGAGGAAAGGGACAAGAGAAGAGGGCGAGGGGGATGGGAGAAATGGGGAGAGGGTGATGTTCAGTCCACAGACAGACATGGAGCAAGGAAGAGAACCAGACAGACAGCGGGAGAGGAGAGAAGAGAAGGAGGGAGAGACGAGGGGGCATAGAAAGGTGAGAAAGATAGAAGAGAGAGAGAGAGCGACAAAGGGAGGTAGAGACCTAAAGATAGGAGGCATTCCCTGGCGAGCCTGTCTCAAACTGCTAAACCTAGGCATCTCAGTGTACTATATGAAGCACTGTGACATGTCTGTTGTTTTCTCTGGAAACACAGCGTCTTTGATTCAATTAGATAGCAAGAGGGGAGGAGGAGGTAGACCGTCAGAGAACGTTAGGTTTCAGCTTCCAGGAGGCAAGCTTATGAGCCTTCTAAACCAGGGGTGTCACGGAAACTTCTGGAATACTCTCTAAAATAAGGACATGGTTATTGACCTTTCCTGTTAAGGAAAGAAGTTGCTCACTTCTTCCTACTCTTCGCTCTCTCTCGCTCTCTCCTTCTCTGTTTATCTCTTTTTTTAGCTTTATGATCGCTCTCTGCCGTGTCAAAGTGAAACTACATGGACTGAACTTTTAGGTGAAACTCCGATAGTCTACATGCAGTCCCTAGTACCAGCACTCTTATTTATACATCCCACTTGCTTTCTAGATTAGTCTCAATGTTTCAGCATGAGACGCTTTTATTCTGAAGGCTCATTAATGACAAATCCTGACAAATACAAAGACTGAGTCTCATAGTTTCATGTCATGATACTTAACATTCTTGACAACTGAGAAAAACATGGATTGTTGTCCTGTTTGCCTGTACATCCACTGCTCTTATTCAAAAACGGTATTCGTAGTTGGTCTGCACACAGCCCATGTTTTAGGAACAGCCACATGTAGCAAACTAGTCAGTTAATCGGTCAGTCAGCCAGACAGCCAGTGCAGTGAACCAGTCAGTCCCTTGGGGTTGGAAGGCTAGCACCTCTGTAAGTAGTAGCTGACAAGCAAGGCAAACTGAACCAGATGGCCCCATGCCATGTTCCTGACTGACTGACTCCATGAACTAATGGCCACCCCCAGGCCAATACTGTGTGTTTGTGTTTAAGTTAAGTGTGTGTGTGTGTGTACACCGTATGCGTGTGTCTGTATGTAACATGTGTCTGTGTGTGTCTGTTAGCAATTCTCTGCTTCATGTAATGGTAACATATATGCAATAGACTTCATGTCATAGTTTTAACCTCTTCATGTAAGGAGTTCAAAGAAAGACAGTGAAGAGCATGTGTGTGGGTGGACGTTTGTGTCTGCTGTAAGCGTGTGTGCGAGTGTGTGTGTGTGTTAGCCGGTGACACTGTACCTCTTGTTGAGAGAGAGAGAGAGAGAGAGAGAGAGAGAGAGAGAGAGAGAGAGAGAGAGAGAGAGAGAGAGAGAGAGAGAGAGGGAGAAGCTTGCTCGCCTGTGTTCTCTCCAGTAGGCAGAACACGCACGTGCACATCTTGAGCGCAAAGCGCACGTGCACACGTGCACACGTGCCCCGTGCGGAAGGTCGACTTCCCGTGGTGTCCTGTTGCAAATTGCTTCCTGTTGACTCTTGTGTTGCCCATGCAGGAGACACCATCCCATCCAGCTCCAGTTTGCTCCACAGCCCCACTCCGGGGGGATGCTATCATGTCTGTCTGCTAACCTTCCTTCCTGACGCTTAGTCACCTACCTTGCATCCTTAACCACCGTGATTACGTCCATTAACAGAAGCCTCCTTCCTCTGTGGATGGGCCTCAAAACTCTCTCTTGACTCGATTTCCTGTGTGTAATAAATGCTCTCTACATGGGCTGCGCCATCATTATATGCCTTTGGATTTCTTTGGGGGGTGAGTTTGGGGATGTAAGACACATTCATGTGATAAAACCAATGATGTTCTCAATTGTGGGAACAATTGTGTTGTTGTTGTTGTTGTTATGGAATCTTAATCATGTTCAAGTGAAATATCATGGATCTATATTTGTTAAATACAACACATCTATTTATTTAGATGTTTATACATGGCATGGAGATATAACATGATACTGTATAACAGTATACTGTATACATTTGTATACATACAGTACTTATGTGTAGACATCAAATACTGTATATTGCTCTTTACAATCTGTCGTTCTCTCCCTCTCGTTCTGCCTCTCTAAATATAGTGTGAGACATTGCTGGTCCACTATGTCATAGAGAGTCATAGTGCCACCATTCTGCCAGAATGCTTGGCTAGCATGAGATGCAGTCATGTTGATCCTGACCGCGTGTCTATTTTATTATGTAATAGTTGCCGGAACTGACAGTAATGCTTACACAGATGCACCGCCCCAGACCACCCCCTACATCGTAACAGAGTCCAAGATTAGATTTGATTCACTGCAGTGACCCTCATGTCCTTTCTCGCTACCCCTCCCTTCCTCCTTGTCTTATATCTTCTCTCTTTCTCCCTCCCTCTCTCTCTCTCCTCTTAGTGTCCCTACCCACCTTTGTCCCATTCCTCTCTTTACAGCTCTTTTTCTCTCCTTCCCACCGACCATATCTTTCGCCCTCTGTTGTTTCTCTCTCTCTCTCTCTCTCTCTCTCTCTCTCTCTCTCTCTCTCTCTCTCTCTCTCTCTCTCTCTCTCTCTCTCTCTCTCTCTCTCGCTCTCGCTCTCGCTCTCTCTCCTTCTCCCTCTCGCGCTCTCTCTCTCTCTCTCTCTCTCTCTCTCTCTCTCTCTCTCTCTCTCTCTCTCTCTCTCTCTCTCTCTCTCTCCTCCTCCTCTTACCCCTTTCTCTCTCTCCTCCTCTCTCCCTGCAATAGCGTGTTAATCTGTTTTTTCGTCATTTAGAGCCAGAGTGATTTCAAGTCTCTAAGCAGGGATCTGCTGCTGTTTTGTGTTAAACTGGCTAATAACAATGTTTACTACAATAGCGACATCCCTCTTTCTTTCTTGCTCTCTTTCTCCCCATGGCTAAGTCTCTCTTTCTTTCTTTCTTTCTTTCTTTCTCTGTCTCCCTTCCCCTTCTTTTCGGACTCCCCCTTTTCTCTCTGCCTCTTTTTTTTGTCTCTCTCTGTTTCCCTCTCCATCTCTTTATCTTGCTCTTTATCTCTCCGTCTCTCTCTGCTCAGCGGTTAGCAATCAGGAGCTGGCCTCCCCTCCCCTCCCTTCCTTTCTTCATCTGTTTCACTCTTCCCACCGGTCGCTGCCACATGTCTTTTCTCTGTCCTCCTCTTCCTCAACTCATACCATCTCTCTTTTCCCCGTCTTTTATAGTTATTGCAGTCTTGGTGTCATTTCTGGGAGTTTAGAAACTTTTTGACACATTTCCTGACCTGTCCTGTCATTTACAGGAAGAATTGGTAGAATCAGACCTATTTTGGTTTTGTTCTCAAACTGTAGGAGGCCTAGTCAAATTAAACTTGATAGTTCCATGTTTGAAGAGAGGAGGAAGACGGCGTTTGTGGCCGTCAATGTCGGCATGTTGTGACTTTTCAGCGTCGGTGCGGTCCCTGTACATTGACGTTTGTCCAACCTCCTGAACAATAACAGGACTTAACCATGTGGTATTGATTTGAGAGTTTGGTGAACTGTTGTTCATCTGGTCTGTTTTATTGGTGCATTTGAGAATGTATTTGAATGTATGTGTGTGTGCACGCATGTGTGCATGTGTGTCTCGACCTACCAGCGCGTCACTGTCAGTGTGTTGGTGTACAGAACAATCTACAGCACTCGCAGATTCTCGGATTCACGTGTATCTCTTTGCATCTTTGCGTGTTCTTTGTTGTCTGTTTCATGTTTGTGTGTGAGTGTGGGTGAGGGAGAGCGAGCAAGCGAGCGAGGGAGAGCAATGAAGAGGGAGGTTTCTGTGCCTTCAGGAAACAGCTATCTAATTGCCAGCCAGGAAGATGTAATCTTGTTGGTGTTTATATTGGCTCTTCTCTCTCCCCATCCTTTCCCCATACACTCATCCACTATTTTCATCAGATGAGAGCAGGGAGGGAGAGTGGGAGGGAGGGATGGCACAGCAGTGCCATTTTTACCATCTTGCATGCCCTAAAAGAATGAACTGCATTCAATGGATGCCATTTTAAATGATGTCAAAATGGCATGCCTTATGAATAGCTTGTTGTACTCGAACGCGTCAACAAGAGTGGATGGGACGGTCCCATTAGGTATTTTCAGTCAAGGATATCCTATCACACATGCAAGTTATTACAATTTCAACAACAATTCCCACTTTACATCAGATATGTTCAATCTCATTCATCACAAAGGCCGAATCAGGAAACATGAAGGTTTCCGTTTCACTCCCAGAAAGTGAAACAAAGATAAGATTCCATTGGAAAAATGCATCCAGTTTGCCATGATAGAAAAGTGCTCGAAAGTCTTTTCAGCTTCTTAGTGAGCTTAATGCTGAAGTGACAGTGGCGTTTTCAACATGCCCTGCTAATAAATACCCACCTTATTATGGGTTATTCCACAAATGCACCTG
The DNA here is from genome assembly GCF_963692335.1 of Osmerus eperlanus. NCBI lineage: Eukaryota > Metazoa > Chordata > Actinopteri > Osmeriformes > Osmeridae > Osmerus > Osmerus eperlanus. The sequence goes on from NC_085018.1 coordinate 9,786,129, forward strand.
TTAGCATTCCCCCGCTCAATAATATCAGGGTCAGAGGGGTCAGATCAGATTGTGCCACTCTCTCTCTCTCTCTCTGTGCATAGTTCAAAGGTCAAAGGTGACCGACTTTGACCCTTGTCTGTCAGCACCCAGAATACACGTCCTAGGAAAAGCTGGCATCCCAATACTGTATCTGTTGTCCTTCTGTTGTCCTCTTGCCTTTAAATATGCAGTGACTGGAGCCAGGGCTGCACAAATGACCTCAACGGAGCATATTTTACGACTCTTTGTGTGTGTGTGTGTGCATGTGTGTGTGTGTGTCTGCGTGTGTGTGGGTGTGTGGGTGGTTTGGCACACTTGTGAATTCTGGCTCAGTAACTCTGAACAAGGCTGTCAGAAGACTGCACACCACATGTGAAGCCCTCCTCATAATTCTCTCGCTATCTTTCTCCATCATACTCACTACCAGTCATTGCCAATAAATCATTATATTAAGTGCCGTTTCTCAGCCAAAGTAGCCCATAAGCACATAAAACTTGGAGCTGTACTTAAACATGATCTACTGTGGACAGTTTATTACTCCCCCACATCACTGTATCAGTGTGTGTGTGCAGCTATGTTGAGTGTGTGTGTGTGTGCTTGCGTGCCTCTATGAATGGGTGCTTGCGTGAGTGCCTCTGTGCTGATGTATACCTGTATGTAATAATTGTAACTTTGACTGTTTTTTCTTCGTGTAGCTTTGATTATGGGTGTGCGTAAGATATGGTGTGTGTGAACCCATCTGTGTGTGTACTCAAGAGCAGCCTATGTGTGTGTGTGTGTGTGTGTGTGTGAGGCTTTTCTAAACAATCTGTTGTCCTCTCATTCAGGCGACGTCCCCCTGTATTTCTGGCCCAGACCTGGTATGTTTACATGGAACTCCCACTGTACTGCATGAAATATTTCTATTTAAAAAAATCTGCTGTCCATCTTTTAATACAAGGAGTTCATTGTTTCTCTCTCTCTCTCTCTCTCTCTCTCTCTTCTCTCTCTCTCTCTCTCTCTCTCTCTCTCTCTCTCTCCTCTTTCTTTCTTTCTCAGCAGGGCTCCACCAAGTCTCAGTCACTCAAAAAGAGGGGCTCTCTATCCAGGTACGAAAATGTCTTCAAGCTCTTCTTCAACTGCGAGAACAAGCCCAGAACTCAGCTGATCATTGGGATGGGTTTTAGGGCTTCCATAAAGAAGGACTGAGTATGATTCCCAAGTAAACTTAGGAGCAAGACATACGAATCCTTTGTACAAAACTCTCAGTTCTTAAAAAATAGATGAGTGGAAAAAAGGAACAGTGGGTGCATAGCATTGTTGACAAGGGCTTGAGAGCAGATATGGCGCTGAGGAGGGCAATTCAGTGGGAAGGACAAAAGCATAAACATGAAAGGGAAAATAACCCCCCCCCCTGCTTCTTTCTGCTTCTTTCTACACCATCAGAAGTGGAGAGAAGTGATAGGGTGGGGGGGGGGGGAATATTCTTGACAAAAGTGAACGCATTGCTACAAGAGTTCCCTCTCTCTCTCTGTCTTCCTCTGCAGGACCAAGAGTGTGGAGAGGGTTATGGAGAGAGTGATGGAGAGACACTATGACTTCGACCTGACCTACATCACCGAGAGGATCATCTCCGTCTTCTTCCTTCCCGACCTGGACAACCAGCGTTACCGGGGCAACCTGCAGGAAGTGTTCTCCATGCTCAAGTCAAAACACCAAGACAAGTTCCTGGTCAGTCATTAAATAAGGAATTTAAGGAATTTAAGAATCTGCAGTTGGCGCGATTAGGTGACAAACTGTGTCTGTGTAGCAACTGCTAACGTCTTCGAATGAGAACTCGATAAATATATATAACGCATATATATCTGTTAATTTGAATTTTGTAAATATGACTTAGACACTAGCGTGTTTCTTTTATTATTAGGCTTTTTTCTGTATGTATTTACCCAGAATGGTTAGTGCTCCATGAATCTGAGTTATGCAAATCTATTGCATTGTACAATATGTAAAGTCAGATGAGATCATCTTAAAATGTGATGATCTTACTAGGCATTGTTAAGGATTCGTAACTATTCAACATTCGGCGCTTTTTATTTAATAATTTTATCTAATAAAATGTGTTTGTGTATTGGAATAACAAGTGTTTCTGACGAAGATTTGTGTTCAGTCATAGTCTGTGAGATTACCTAACATTCCAGTTTTTTAAACATATTTGTATTTTTATTTGTGTAAATGCATACAGTATAAATTTGAGACTCACAATTCGATTTGCTTGATATGTCCCCGAACACATGGTTTATTGGCTCTTCGATGTTGTCTAAAAGTATATTCAACCTTTAATAATTGCCTTTTTGTCTCCCAGCTCTTAAACTTGTCTGAGAAGCGTCATGACATTGCACGACTCAACCACAAGGTATGGACAGCTGTGTAGGAAGGAACCACATTTGGCTAACTTATCAACCGCAACCATTAAGTGACACACAAAGTTGCGTGTCAAGCTAAACTACATCAGTACACTACGTACTCTTACCTGTGTGTTTGTTGAGCACCTAGACATCATCCAATAAGAATCATTTCAAAGAAAACCGCCAGGGCGTTGACCGTCCCTCTTAATGCCCGTTTCCAGGTGCACGACTACGGGTGGCCCGACCTCCACGCCCCTCCCCTGGATAAGATCTGCTCCATGTGCAAGGCCATGGAGACCTGGCTGACCTCCGACCCCTGCAACGTGGTGGTCCTCCACTGCAAGGTCAGGACCTGGAATAAGCCTCGCAGCTTTGAACACTTTAGCTGCCGGTGCCGTTGGCTCGGTTTGGTCCTCGACCCTGACCCGTCCCCCCCTCCTCCATCCTGGCTGGACTGGGGGTGGGTGGGGGTGGTGGGGTGGGAAAGTGGGGGGGGGACGACTAACCCAGGCTGGAAAATGCGCTGCAGTACACAGAACCGTTTGTAATGCTAGCAGAAGCTAGCATCTTTTAAAAAAGGTTCCAGTTAGGTTCTCTGTAGAACCCTGTGGGGTTCTGTTTCACTCTATGGATCCCAGTTCCCAGTAAGTAGCCCCAGGTCTAGGGACCGGCCAATCAAAACTCTCTAATTTGGCACGAGGTCGGCGTTCATGTGACAGGATTGGGTAGTCACATTAGACTGATTGGATGTCGATCCGATTGCGTGGGACGGAATTTTCCAATCGCCCGGGGTTGAACTGGCCTCGTCCCATGAAACGTGAGCTCAGTGGTCAGGATGGTTTACCGACAGAAGACAGCCCAGAGTCTCCATCGATTAAGAGACGACTGTTACGTTCGTAGTTGTTCCGCCTCGTGTTGTGTTAGAAGGGGTCTTGCAGTTTTCCCGCACGTGCCACGCAAAAACACTCAATGTCATTCGCTTGTTTTGCACTCACACAACTCTGGGTTGTCTTTTATCTCTCCTTCACTCCTTCTCTCTTCTTCTTTCGTCAAAGGGAAACAAAGGGAAAACGGGGGTGATTGTGGCGGCCTACACACACTACAGCAAGATCTCTGCAGGGTAAAAACCTGTTTGTTTGTTTGGTTGCGTGTGTGTGTGCTTGTGCGTTTATTTGTGCGCGTTTCATTGGGAGATATGCAGCGCGTGCGCGTGTGCGCGTCTGAAAGGTGTAACATGTGTTTTGCATGTGGGGAACTGTACTGGCAGATGTGGTGTGCGAGTGTGTTTGTATTCACGTGAATGTTTGTGTGTGTTTCCACGCTACATGCTCCAAGTCGCGTTACCTGAGTTTGTGTGTGTGTGTGTGTGTTTGTGTGTGTGTGTGTGTGTGCAGGGCGGATCAGGCTCTCACCACCCTGGCCATGAGAAAGTTCTGTGAAGACAAAGTGTCCTCTTCTCTACAGCCCTCTCAAAACCGGTAGGAACTCTCGCTTTCTCTCTCCCTCTATCTGTCACTTGCCATCTCTTTCTTGCAATCTCTCCTTCGCTCTTTCTTTCTTTCTCCCACCCCCACCCCCCCGATCTCTCTTCCTTTCTGCGTCTGCCTCTTTCCCTCTCGCTCTCCCGCATTCTGTAGCGGGCATTTTTGTTAAGGCTTTCTCTCACAAACACATCCCCCCTCCCCAACCCCCAGGTACATCTACTACTTTGGCGGCCTGCTTTCGGGGGCCATCAAGATGAACAGCAGTCCCCTCTTCCTCCACCAGGTGCTCATCCCCAGCCTGCCCAACTTCCAGTCTGGCGGAGGTCGGTTCGGACTCAAACACACCGTATATCACTGCATGTTACTGTACTGTATACATGACCGACGGCGTGTCTGTTTCCATTCACTGCCATACAGTGGAGGGATAATCAACAAACTCTCCCTCCTTCCCTCATGCACACATACACACACACTCGCTCTCTCTCTATCTCTCTCTCTCTCCCTGCAGGCTACTATCCTTTCCTGAAGATTTACCAGTCTCTACAGCTCGTTTATACTTCTGGCATCTAGTAAGTATGTCATTAATAGCTCCTGTTCTTAACACTACAGTAGTGTGTTTCTGCACCCTGCTCCAAACAACACACACCCTCCCAGACTTTGTTTATATGTGTGACTGTTTGTGTATAGGTATGTGGCGAGCCTGGGTTTACTTGAAGCCGAATTGTGTTTACGTCTTTTGTACTATGTTGAGACATGTTTTGACTGGCTTTATGTGCGTTTTGATGGAGTGTACATGTGCTTTGGTGTGTGTGTGTGTGTGTGGCGTAGTGATCCGCAGAGCTCTAGGGCGAGGAAGCTGTGTGTGACCATAGAGCCTGCCCTCCTGCTGAAAGGAGACATCATGGTGAGGGAACCAACGTGGTTGCACCCAAAATGGCCACAGTGTTTTCAACTACGCCCCCTCATACACACACTCTTGACACAGTCTACAGACAATGTGTCCACCCACCTGTTCTGGCACCATACCACCCGACCCATCTGAAACATACCAGAAATGTATGTGCGAAAGGATGTCGTAAGGAAAGGATTTTTGAAAAAGGAGAAATTCCCCACTCTCGTATCTCCACTACGTTCTCTTCCCTACTCTCTCCTCACCAATCCTCTTTTTTCCTTTCTCTATTTCTTCTTTTGTTTCTTTTTCTCCCCTCATTCCCTCCCCTCTCGGTCCTTCCTCTTTCCTCCTTCCATCTGACCACCACCTTCTCCTCCTCCACCGTCCCTCCAGGTGAAATGCTACCACAGACGGTCGCGAGGCCCAGAGAGAGAGGTGGTGTTCAGGCTTCAGTTCCACACGTGCACGGTCCACGGAGCCCAGCTGTGGTTTGGGAAGGGAGAGCTGGATATGGCCTGTACAGGTAGCTACCAGGAGATGGGATAATGGGAGGGTAAGGGTGGGGGGGGGGGTGGATTTGAGTTGGGTTCAGGCAGAGCGTATGAACATGTTTTGTATCTAAAAGACACGATTGGCCTTCTGTGTGCACATTATTGGGGACCTTGAGAATATATCTTCATGCCATCATCTAGATGAGTTATTTGAGATAAAAATCGCTAAATTCTTCTGGCCTGTAGCTAGAGCAGAAAAGAAAAGGGTGAAACGTAATCTTCCCTGACGTCGATAACACAAATGACTCTGTGCAAGACGAGGATGACCTCAAATCCACTGTCAAATCACTTTTCCTCTAATAAAAAGAGCCATAAATTATTCAAAGCCTCATTTCACACACACTGTGATTTTAGTAAAACCGCAAAGCGGGTAAAAAAAAAAAATGACAAAGTCGGTTGAAAAGAACCCAAAAGCCCTCATGCCATGTCAAATGGCCTGAAATATACATGAGACACTCTGGCTGTTTCCACACGTAGTTCACGGGAGAGCACAGCAGAGGAGGTCTTGTGCTTGTCTCTGTGCATGCCGTCTCATTCTGCCGGTGTCGTTCGGCCCCTGCAGACGATCGCTTCCCTCCCGATGCCACCGTGGAGTTTGTCTTCTCCTGCGGCCCGGAGCCAACGAAAGGTGACGCTCGGAAGGGTGTGCGTTTGCGTATGTGTGCGAACGGTTACCTGTGTATCTGTGTGTGTGTGTGTGTGTTTGGAGATTTCCGTTTGCGTGGGCGTGCTCTGGTTATGCCATGGTTACGCACGAACGCATGTGTGAGTCTTTGTACAGGTATAAACGGAGCGAGCATGTATGTGTGCATATGCATATTGGTTCATTACGATTACTACCCCACTATTATTATTTTCTGCAGTTGGAAATCAACATGGCTGTTGTTCCCCCCCCCCCCCCCCCTTTCCGTCAGGTAAAGAGCACCACAAGAATGACCCCTCCGTCACCGTGGACTACAACACCGCTGACCCCGTTGTGCGCTGGGACTCTTACGAAAACTTCAACCTACGCCACCAGGACAGCATGGAAGGTGAGACACACGCACCTCTCTCTCTCTCTCCCTCCATTCTTCCACCATTCCATCCTTCTCTCTCTCTGTTTCTCTCCCATGTCGGTTTCTCCCTATCTGTTTCCCCTCTGTGTCTCTCTCATGCTGTCCTAGCACCAAGGCCGTAGCCATGGAGTCAACATTGGGGGAGGGGAGGAATTCAATTTGTTATGATAATTTGCCTGTCATAGCGTAGCACATTTATATTTGTATTTATGTTTTTATATCAGTATATTGCGGGGGACATTTTGACCAGATTTGAATAATATATATTGGGGGGGATGTGTCCCCCCCAATATATATTATGATTACAGCCTTGCCTAACACTCACACATACTCACAGAAGATGCATAATACTTGGCTACATTAGAACGTTTTAGAGCAAGTGGCACGCACACACTAACCTACAGGCACACGTCCACAAACCTCTCCCTCTGCGGCCCAGACATCGCCCACACGCGGGGTCCCCTGGACGGCAGCCTGTACGCCCAGGTGAAGAAGCGTAGAGGCCCAGACTCCACGGCCCCAGGGGCCCCCCGAGGTCCTTCAGGCAGCCCCACGGTGAAGCCTCCAGCCCAGCCCTCGGCCCTGAGCTCCGACTCGGGTCACTCCTCGGCTCCCTCCGACCACCTGGAAGACCCCCGTCGCTCCCCACCCGACCCCGGGCGAGAGGAGGCGGTGGGCTGCGTGCTGAGGAGAGGGGAGGGGGAGGACGGAGCGAGGGACAGGCTGAGGGCGAGCCGGAAAGAGAGGGACAGGGAGACGGCCATTTTGGATGACGGCGAACCGCAGACGCCCGAGGCGGCGTCGAGGCGCGAGCGGTCGTGTTGCGGTCGGACGGAGCGCGGCCACTGGTGTCAGAGATGCGGAGAGGCAGGCTGGGAGAGAGAACCGTGCCTGGCCAACGGTCACTGTCTGGACCGCTGCAACAGCACCAAGAACAACCCCAAAAGTCGAACGCTCCCCGCCTTACCGTCCAAATCGATGTCCCCGCCCCCTCACACTCCTCAGTCATGCCATCGCCACAGCGCCCACCCATTACCGGAGTTGCCATGGGAGCGCCCGCCTCCTCCTCTCCCTTGTCTTCATAGGCCGTGCTACCCGTACCCCGCCCCAGAACACGCCCATCCCCACTCCCTGTCCCTCCCAGCATCCAATAGGCTGTTCTGCGGAGGGGAGGAGTGTCCTCTCTTTCATTACTCCGCCCACGTCCCAACTCCTCGCCACTCCCACCAATCCCTGCCCTCAAGTCCGTATCGGGAAATGTTTTTCGGCCCTCCAGCTCCCACTAGCTGTCCGTGCAGGGAGTGCACCAACAGGAGAGAGCACCAGTCAGCTTCAACCAGGCACTTCCACCCCTTGCGCCCGGACCAATCCGAAAGCCTGCACTGGGCTCGGGAGGCGGGACTGAGGCAAGGGAGGGAGGGGCTAACGCTGTGGGAGACGGAACCCCCCTGGGAGATGGATAGAGACGCCGAGGCCTGGTACCGTCGTCAGGCCATGCCACCCTATCACGTGTGCCACTCCCCAGGGCAGGGTCAAACCCAGCTGGAGCAATCGCCTTTCGTCATGGACCCTCACATGGGGTACCCCTCTGTCCCCCACTCCCTGGTCGACGTGCGGGACAGGGGCAGCAGCGGGTACCACACGCCCCCGCACCCCCGCCACTCCTGCCCCTGCTCCCCTCTCCAAGCTTCCCCGGCCGAGAGCCACGAGAGCAGGGGCTACGGCTCGGGGTACCAGTCTGGGTCGGCCTCGCCCCTGCCACCTGGCGGCCCCCCCAACCCAGGAGCCTCTCCTGGGAGAGCGAAGCTGGCAGAGACCTCCTGTGGAACACACTACGAGCCCCAGCAGAAGCTCAAAGACACGGGTAAATATTACTACCGAGTCCCCTCGTGCCCTTGGTCCGACTTTGGGTTATTCTGGGTTGAACGTTGTTATGGTACCTAGTTCAGAAGTTGTGCTGGTGCCAAGGATCTGGTTTTCATCCTCTCTCGGTTTCTCTTGGCTGTAGGCAGTGCCTTGATAAATGAAACAAGTGCCGTGGACTCCATTTCCCAGGCTTCCGAGGGGAAGGTTGATGGACAGGCTGCCTGTCCCATACCTGTAGCGGACACTGACTCAGATTACACTTCCATCAGCAGTAGTCCCCCAAAGACTCATGGCAGGTTGGTATTCCATTCGGTTTGTCCAAACAGAACGTCAATAATGCACGTCAATAATTTAACAGATGGATTTTTGTCTGGGAATAGTTGTTTTGTTGCACAGGTATAACAGCAAGACAATGTTTTAACACTAAAGCTAATTGTTTTGCTTGAATATTTATAAAAATGACATTTTCACTTTATTTTCTCTCTTTCAGCAGTCAAAATAAGTCAGGCAGGAGTGTGTTGGAGGAGGAGAAGCAGGTTGAAATCATCCCCACATCTGTAGTAGTTCTTCCACAGCAAGAACCAGGCCAAAGCCACCAGGAGGTCCAAGAAACCTCTCCCTCTGTTGTTGTAGAGGCTAACGCTAGCAGCAACAGCACAGACAAGACTCCTGCCCAACCAGGAAACAGCCTAACAATGTCAGCAGTACAAAACCAAAGGAACACCACCAAAGAGTCTGCCCTAGATCCAGATATAAGCCAAAGTGACTCTCAGCTTCATAGTGTAAATTCACCTCCACCTACAGTGAAAGAAGGAGAGGCCAAGCTAACAGGAAGTACAGAGTTGTCTGCCCAATTAGAGACGGCAACCCAGACCGTTGTTGTCGCCGTCCAGCCAATCAGCTCTGTCCAAGTGCAGCTCAACGGCTCTACCCTCCCCTCCAGCAGCCCCCTGCCGCCCCGGGAAAGCAGTGTGGCATCCCTTAGCCCCGCCTCTTCCAGTAGTTCTACCCCCCTGCCTCCCGTTGGCAAGCTGGAGAGACGTCCCGCCCCCCAGCCTCCCTCATTGGACACCGACCAGTCCGGGCAGAGACTGACCCCAGAACGAGACAGAACATCAGAACTAAAACCGCCCTCGCCAGTGCAAGACGGGCACAACACACCTACCTTCCCCCTGGCGTCCTACTACTACCCCCTGCTGAACGTCCCCCACGTGCCATACACAGGCTACACCGCCGTCACCATCCCCCCCGCCCAGCCCCCTCTCCCCGAAAAGCGACGCCTCTCCTCCTTGCCGGGGTCCCCGAACGGCCCCCAAAACTCCCTCTTGAGAGCTTCCATGGGTCATTTGGGTGCGGGGCAGTCTTCCTACGCTAGCCCCCTCCACGTGACTTTCTCGACCCCCGCTGGAGTAGAGCAACCCCCATCTGGGAAGTGGGGAATGGCGCCCCCGGGTGGCAGGGAGGAGCAGATGGGTAGCAAGGTCAACGCCAAATTTGTCCAGGACAGCTCCAAGTACTGGTACAAGCCTGGCATCTCCAGAGACCAAGGTTAGTGGAACTATACAGAAGGGAGTGGGGTTGAAGTTGTAGTTGAGGTTCATAGTGACGTGGGAATATAAATTGTAGAACATTTAATAGCATTCAGTTAATATAGCTATTATTATTTGTGTGTTAATATACAGTGTTATATACATCTATTGAATACAACTTTTTAAGACCATGCTTATGCATGCAAGGTAATATCACCTCATTTGAGAAGGGAAAATAGATAAGTGTGTGTGTGTGTGTGGGGGGGGGGGTGTCACAACTTTCAACTTTATAGAAGCACCTGTGGTGACCATCTATCGTAAACCTGTCCTCACATTCTTGTCTCTCCATAGCGATAGCCGTGTTGAAGGACAAGCCGCCTGGCTCCTTCCTCATCCGAGATAGCAACTCCTTCCAGGGAGCGTACGGCCTGGCCCTCAAGGTGGCCACTCCTCCCCCTAACACCAACAGCACCTGCGGTAAAGGTAAGGATGGAGAAAGCAACTCCATGTTACGGGGTCTGGGTTTCAATGGGTCTGTGAGTTCTTCCACTTGAGTAAAATCCTACGCATGCTGACTCTCACAATGTTTGGTTAGTCAGCTTGCCAACATGTCGTAGCTTTGATTTGCAGGTTTCTTGAGGAAAGTAAAAAGGTTTGTGATTTCAATAATTGTAGGAAAGCTTTGAGATAAACCTGTTTGTGTAGTTGATGCTCTCCCTCCCTCCCTCCCTCTCTCTCTCCCTCCCTCCCTCCCTCCCTCCCTCCCTCCCTCCCTCCCTCCCTCCCTCCCTCCCTCCCTCCCTCCCTCCTCTCTGTCTTTGTTTCTCTCTCTCACCCCTCTCTCTGTTTCCTCCCTCCCTCTCTCTCTGTCTCCCTCTCTCTCTCAGGAGATCCTCAGGAGCAGCTGGTCAGACACTTCCTCATTGAGACTGGCTCTCGTGGAGTGAAGATTAAGGGCTGTCAGAATGAGTCCTGCTTCGGTGAGCTGATAGATAGCAGACAGTGTTGTAGTAACATCATTCTTCCACTAGAGGTCACGATTCTCCAACATTCAAGCGCTCCACATGTTCCTGACTTTCAGGAGCGCTTTCGGATCTCCCCACAATAACATTTTCTCCCATTGGCTCTTTCCCTTGCTGTTCTACTAATTTTTTCCACTCGTCTTCTGCATTCGTTTATTGTCTACCCCTCTCTCTCTCTTCACATTTCAGGAAGTTTGTCAGCGCTCGTTTACCAGCACTCCATCACTCCGATCTCCTTACCCTGTGCACTGCGCATCCCAGAGAAAGGTAAACAGACACAATTCTTCGATGGAAATGGAACGTTTTTATCTAGTCTTGTCCGTTTCAATTCCAATTTGGGGACGGCACACATGTTCTAAGGTTGTGTGGTAACTAGGCGTCCTGGGTGTGTCCTTGCTCTGGGCTTTCAGATTTTGTGGGTGAGCTGCAGCTGATGCAGAGTGGCACCAACACCAGCACCGCCGCAGACCTTCTCAAGCAGGGAGCAGGTCAGTCCCCACATTGCCTTCCAGCCCTGAATATACTGCGTATTAGTGCTCGCTGGGAAAGGTAGCTCCAAAAGCCCCTGTCAAACCAGTCAGTCTCCCAAACTGTGTCATGCTGAGATTGACCTGAATTGCCTCTCTATAAATCTGACTTCTGATTTGAATATGGTCACTCGAAATACAGATGCGATGCTCGCTTCGACCAGCAGGCTGCTCCAACGACCTTAATACCCGGTGGTTATAATAACATATAGCACGTGTCAACCGGTGTGACCCGGTTATATATTTGTAATAACTCTGTGCGACTTATCCAGGTTAAACCATAGTTTCCTTCCTCAGCCTGTAACGTGCTGTACCTGAACTCCGTGGAGACCGAGTCATTGACGGGCCCTCAGGCCATCTCCAAGGCGACCAGTTGCACTTTGACCCAGAGTCCTCGTCCGACCCCCACAGTGGTCCACTTCAAGGTGTCCACGCAGGGCATCACGCTGACGGACAGCCAGAGAAGGTACACCTGGTCTGGGTTCTGCCCTCAGGAAACTGGCCCTAACCTGTTTTTGAGACCCAGCGCTCACCGACATATCCATTTGTAGAGATTTGCGCTGCTTTTCGAATTGGCCGTGTGTGATGCGTTTGATGGCTGTAATGACTATAGCAAATATGCTGTTATTAAACATAGGTGTCCTCATTTTATATGGTTTTAATGCAGGCAACAACAGAAGCTTATTTATAACTTTCCGCAAGTGGTAATGCCCACATTTTTCTAACTCTCTGTGTCTACACCAGACTCTGTTATAACTTTCTCTGTTCTCCCGTCCACCCCTTCCTCATTCTCCCTCCCCCTTTCTCTTCCTGTCCTTGTAGATTGTTTTTTAGGAGACACTACCCCATCAACAGTGTAACATTCAGCAGTGTGGATCCTCAGGATCGGAGGTGAGCGGGATGAGCTGGGAAATCTGTGCCAGCCCACACACACACATACACACACACGCATCCCGTAGTGTAGCCGTGAGTGTATATACAGCATCCTGGCTTAAATAGGCACTTATGAGAAAATTCATTTCCATTGTTAATTGCTTTAGAATCTGTGTTGTATTGTGATTGGGGGACTGGATCCCATTTCAGCAGTTGTCCCAGTGGAAGTGGTATTGATCCCAACCTTGACACGGCTGATTGTCTCTGTTAAAAAATTTAGAATGGCTGAATACTGCAATACTAACAACTGAGTCTTGTGTTGATGTATCTTGTTCCATAGTTTGAGACTCTCTTAGTGTGCCTCTCTTCCTCTTGTAAGTTGAATAACCCTGTGCACGTCCCTGCTATGTGTGACTCTTTGTATGTGCTATTTGTGTCCGTGTAATTCTAAGCCTTGTGCCTCTTGTCTATATATCTGTGCTTCAGGTGGACTAAGTCTGATAGCACGTCTAGCAAGTAAGTGCTTGTCTTCTTGTATGTGAGTGTGTGTGTGTGTGTATGTCCTTTCAAAAGTCCCATGGCGTTTTGTGCAAACTCTCTTTGTCATCTTCGATCAGAAACCCCCCACATGCTGTTGTACTGTCCGACTCTCCCTTGAACGGTCCCCTTCGAATTGCAAGGCATTTCTCATCGTGTTGTATTGAACTTTCCCTTCACTTGTCCCACTTCCTGTGTTCCTCGAACGCAGGGTGTTCGGCTTCGTGGCAAGGCGGACAGGCAGCGCGTCGGAGAACGTGTGTCACCTGTTTGCGGAGATGGATCCCGATCAGCCTGCCGTGGCCATAGTCAACTTTATCAACAAGGTCATGCTGGGGCCTCAGCAGAGACGCTGAGGAGGGGAGGGGGAGACCGGGACGGTTATCCACGGTTCTTGGGAAACAGGTTGTAGTTTTGTTTGTGTGCGTGTGGTGGGATATGTTTGCGTGAGAGGATGAGGATGGGGGAGGTTTGTGAAGAAGAGAGTGGAGGTGAATCGTGTGTGTGTGCGTGTTTATGGATGTGAAATCAGTCGGTCCTTGTGCGGGTGGGCATGAGAAAGCTGTTTCATGCAGATGGGCAAAGACTGACTTTATGGTCTTTCATTTGCCAACACGGAGACGGTGGTAGAGAATTATACTCATCCTAATTCAATATTCAAATGTATTTTTTATCTAAGCGAGTTTTGAAAAAGAATGTCTAGTTTAGTTGTTTTTTTTTACACTGCCATTTTTATATGAAGTGCAAGACTTCGTCATGTTAGAAAGAATGTGGTCTGACATGGGCAAGCCTTATCAAGCTTATTAGTGACTGACAATCCATTTGCACATAAGCAGATTATATAAATTTTTCCTTTCAGTATTTAGTTGGTCTAAAGTAAGCCTCTTTGAGAGGTCAACACAGAAGCTCCCATGGCAGGGACATGTGTATTGCTTGAAAGGTACTGTATGTATTCATTTGTATTCTGAATGTTGGACTGTGGTCAGTTTTTTATCAATCAACCAAAGATTTTTTGTGGTATTTAGACACAGAGGAAAGTCAATTTATTGAAAAATATGATAGCGTCGATATTTGATTAAATCCTCCAGTAAATAATACAACATTTCAACACCTTGCATACCACATAGCATTATGTCCAAAAGCGCCTTTCTTTGCGCCCTGTTATTCCTTATGATTAAACAGAATAAACTTGGACCATGGTGATTCTGAAAAAGCAAAACTTAAAATATAATGCAGATGGAATCAATCGGCATTTATGTGGCCATGGCCTTAGCAGACAAATATTGCGACAGTGAAGGCTATATTGTAGTGCAAAAGATTCTAAAACACAAAATAAAAAACTGTGTTATTAGCCATTTTTTTTTATTAAGCAGAAAAATGCTTTTGGTATTTCAAGCACAACTACACATGACGTCAGTGTTGGCGAGTGTTACAGTACTTTAACTGCACTGTATTATTCATTTAGATCTACACATCATGCAGTTACATTATGCCAAAGTTTGAGTTCCTTATTATAGGTTTGTATTACATTTTTGTTTTTGGATATAGATCAACTTTTTCATAGTCTGCTATTCGTCAGATCACTGTCGAAATAGTGAATCAACTGAGAAAGAAAGCTTTATATTCAAGTGTGTTTAACGCTGCCACAAATCAAGCCAAAGTCATTTATAAAAAGCACTCAAGTTTTCGAAGGCCTGCTGCTTGTTGCCATAAAGTGTTTTTCAAGACAAAATCTTTGCAAGATTTAGGCAGCAACTGTGTTTGTTTGTATTTTTATATGGACCTTTATATGACAAAAATATCTAATATATTTTCATCCTATGTTAAAGTGTATAGTGCAGAAGAGTAGAGTAAGTAATTTGACTGAAAATGAAGCAAATAAAATGTCAAACCAATTGTGTCACATGTTCACTGATGCACTTACATACATACATGCATTTTCTCTCCACATAGCCCACCTCTGCATTGTATGCAAACATATTGCCTATTTTACACCATAATAGAAATCTCAAACATGCACTAAAATAAAAGTAACAGTTATTTATGGATCTACATCCAAACATCACCCCAAAAAGTCACCCCATGATAGTCATTTCAAAAGAATTGAGAACTCTTTCTGCATCCTCTGAACAATTGACATTCTTCTTGAGTATAACATTATAACGATGCTATATATATATAACTATTTCCGTATACGCCTTCACCTGTCAGTAACGTTATATAATCACGATACAATTGGCATCTTAAAAGGAAGAGGTCCCACCGAGATTTGAACTCGGATCGCTGGATTCAAAGTCCAGAGTGCTAACCATTACACCATGGGACCACTCTCAGTTGAAACCTCAGAAATCAATGCATTTGAACGTTGACGTGACACAATCAGGCATTTTGACGAAAATCTGGAATGCAGCTTGCACGTTTTAATGAGTGCGTACTTTGCTGTGGTCAAGGTAGCTAGCTATCAGGTTAGCTATTAACCAACCCTTCCTATAGCCTAATGTGCTACAAGCACTGCGCTATCCAACTATTGCTATGCTAGCTATCCTCGTGGTAGCTAGGCTAACGTTACCTATAGCAATATCGTTTTGTTGAAACTAAAGAAAACCGTCAGAAACGTTTAGTTGGCTTTCCTCTATTAACATATTTAACAACTAGGTCCTGAAAATTACATGTGGCAAAAGCCTATTTGTAGAAATACGATGTCACAAGATGCAACTAGCTAGATGTAGCCTGTTAGCTTTAGCTGGCTAGCAAGACGTGAGCTAGTATGCGCCGCTAACCTGCCATGCAGATAAATAAAATACATACGTTAAACTGAAAATACTAAAACGACGCTAATGCTAACCGACAGTTCTCGTTAAATATTTACAACGTGGCTAAATCAGTCAGTCGACGCGTAGCAAAATGAGTCCTTGCAAAACGCCAGTGAGACGACACAGTGCGTGTTGTGCGTGTGTTGTTGGAGATAACAGGACGTAAGTGTTGCACCAAGTCACAAGGACTACAGAGGGCGTCAAAGGCCATACGTTCTACACATAAATCAGTGATGTTCAAAATTTGACTGTCCAACCGTGCTCGGACTACCCAAATCTCTGATGTTTCCCACTAGGTCAGTTAGCATTGAGGAACTAGGTCAGTCTTTCCATGGAATATTTTGAAACAGGTTTGAACTCTTAAATACGTGCAATCTAGTAGAAAGCACAAATATTGCAGGAGATCAGATCAGAGATCAGGTGTTCCCCTTTTTTACGCAACTGTGTGCTGTGATATGGCAATGAAAACAAAAATTACAAAATTACATAGTTCCTTAATATAGGGTACTATGTGATTGTGATTTGTTAAAGATGTTTTTCAATCTATGTAAAAAACTTATTTCTAGGTCCTTACCTCCCATCCCATTTGCTCTTGTGGAACAAGGGCTAGTTTCGACCACTGTCAACCTGGTACCCGTCCAGCCAACCTGAACTGTGCAAGGGGAGATTGAAGTAGCCTAGCAGAGGACACAAAATGGCCGTTCCCGAATAAATGTCTGACAGAAGTTTTGGTAGAGGCAAATAAATCCCCATTAACGGAACAGCTTGAACCAGGGCTTGTGCCAGGTTGGAGACTGACCAAGCCACAGGACAAGGATCAACTCTCAGCACTGGCCAGAGCGACTAAAATGCCCTCACACTTTAATATGAAATATGACAATGCATCAACAGATAGTTGAAGACTGTTAACGTTTTATGACGTATAGCCTATATGCAGTAGCCTAATGTAGAACAGGTTTTCTAGAAACCTATTGGCTAGTTTGCTTGTGATAATGATATTATGATATATTAAACACTTTCTTTTCTTAACCGACACATGATTCAAACAATGTAGAATGGAATGTAATTATTATTGTTTAAGGAAGTATCCCTCAGCCATGAAACAGTCGGTGGCATCAAAGCAGCGGCAGGGAGGAGGAAGTGCCCTGCATTTTGCAGGTACAATCAATGCAGCGATAAGTGGAGATGTGATGAGACTGCAATATAGCTGATGAGGGCTTGATGAACACATCATGGCACTGCATGGCGGTTTTGAGAGGACATGTTATGCCTCCCTGTCTGGGAAAAAAGCACACATTTCAAGATAAAGCATTTGTTAGAGTAGCCTATAGCTTTAACGATACATACATTTTTGTAACAAGAAAGACTTTCATTTTGAATAGTCAATCAAAGAATATCTGAAAATATTCACATATTATAGTAGTAGTAGCATTTAGCTTCTTGGTATTTCGTTACTTATCTTATTTATCTGCTATACATGTTATTTGGCTAAAGACGACATGTAATTCAGTTGCTTCTCATCTTAATTACACGCCTTGCCTTGACTCATCTCAATCTCACGTTTTATTTTCCTAGCCTAGTATTTTACCCAGTGAGAGTTTATGGTGTTAAGTTTGGATTGTAAGAGGATGTATGGACTGGGATAGGGCGCCTCTCTGCCCACCTTTCCTTCATTTCTGTAGCTTTAGTGTGTTATCACTGTAGACATATTAAAACACACTGCTTTTTGCACTGCATTACAAAATGGTATCTTGTACATTTGTATTTTTTGTAATATTTGTATTTTTGTATTTTTATATTGTAATTTACGGCAACTTATATTTTATTTTATTGTATATTTAATTCTATTCTAATCCCACTTAGTACTGCTAGTTTATGTACCCTTAGTATAGATAGTCCACATATTTAAATTTTAGGTATATGTTTATTGTATGCACCTTCCTGCCAAAGCAAATTCCTTGTCTGTGCAAACTTTCATGGCGAATAAATCCCATTCTGATTCTGATATCCCTGACCTTCATCTAACCCCCCTTCCCCTAGTCCAGTCACACTGGCACACGCACACACACACACACGCACAGCCTAACTCTCTGCCTTCCTGTCACGCTCTGAAAAATACTATATGCCTACGTTTTGTGAAACCAGACTGCCTGTGTTAACAGATACGTTAATTAGCGTTATTCATTAAAAAATTAACAGGTTGCAATAAGATGCAACTCCATATGATTTAGACTATCTATTATAGACCGTGCTCTTCTAGTAAAACAGCCTCAGGGTGAAGGAAATATGTAATGTTGTTTTAGTGCTCCTGTGGATCAAAGAGTGTGTTTTAGGCAGCGAATTGCTATCCGCAGCAGCATTATACTACTGCAGAGTAGACACACCCCTCTCACATGCACGCTTTATTGCATATAGGCTACAGTGAAAAAAACGCAGTTTGAATTCAATTTAAAGCTTCAAGACGATAAATCACTTTAGTACCATAACATACTATGGTTCCCATGTTTTAGTTAGCGTGGCAACAATTGTCATAATTTAGACATTGTATTTCCGAAACCTATTAATAAAAACGTGAGATAAAACATGTATTCCAATACAAAGGAAGAGTACAATCGTGGATAAACACATTATTACAGCATAGAAAGCATTTATTGAACCGTCTTATTGTTATCAACACGTCGTAATAATATATCAATGAATCCGTACAGTAGGCTACGTGAAACGATGTTTCTTTAAACCTCACGCGGTCAAAGTTGTTTACCTCTTCGTTACCTCTGACGCCATGACACACCCCTGTTTGGGGGAGGGGAAGTTGCTTCACATACGTTACGAGCGTAGGATTTGACCAAGCAAAAATAGGCTGGGATGAAATGTCACCAACCAAAGCACGGGAAACACGTCCATTTCACATGTGATTGGTTATTGGAGGGGCTGGAGAAATACTCCCATTCTTTGGAGGTCCAGAGGCGGGGCATAAAAAGTAATGGTCATCTATTTAGGGTCTGGTCAGGGAATATTTGTCGTCGGACTATCGTAAATCCTAATGTTTTGCGCCCCTAAATGCATGCCGTGATGTTGTAGCTCCGGAACATTCGTTTTCGTTAAGCGCGATCGTTTGATTTCAGTCGCCTTTGGTTCGAAAATGGTTAATACGTTGCCTTAACTTGACACCACAATTCAGGGTTAAGCAGGCTGCTAGCCACGCTAGCTACCAGGTCTCCAGCCAACATTTGGAACCTTCGAAAGGGCGTTTTTTGACGGTTCTGTTGAGTCCATCCCATGCGGAGTTTTCTTCTACGCAGTCTTTCCTGGTCTTGGCTACATTTACAACTCAAGATGGACGGCAAATACTTTGCAACATATTGACGACGAATATTAAAGGATTTAGAGCAAGTTGGTCTTCATGGGAAAAGTTGTACTCAGGTATGAAAGTCGCATGCACAAAAGGAATGCGAAAGCTGAAACTTTACCTCTCAAAACAAACGCAATGTTACGAATGTTACGGTGTACTTAAATTACGTTTAACGTCAGAACAACCTGCATTTAGTTTAAAATTGAGCAGATTTCCCCCCTAGTAGAGGTTTTAAGGTGGTGACGGTTGTATGTTGCAGTAAAACTAACAATGTTCGGTGCATGATGCATACATTTTTGTTTACAGGATTAACAATTGGTACAATTGGTGTAGAAGAAAGGTGTGAAAGTCTTACCCCCCAACCTACAGCGTATGCCAAAATCTCAGGTAAGGTTCCTTAAACTTTCACAACGCATAAGAAACTTTATTATCTTTTAGAATGATTTTAATATTAAACATATTTGTAAAAGATTGTCCTTATACTCCATCATTAAGTAAAGTAGGCCTAGCCTATATCTTTTTCCAAATATCCAAAATGATTAATTCAAATGGTTGGATTCTAATTGTTGATTGTGATTATATATCAGTCATAAGAATTGCCAATCTATGAGCCAACTGGCCTACACTGTCCCGTTAAAAAAAGCATGCCTTAATCGGGGGTTAATGAATGATGATGTGAAAACAATATGCATTGATCCATGTATTGCGTTTCTGCTTAATGTTGCAACATTATCATCATACAAGACCAGTGTTTGCAATGTTTATTTGACTATACCCATTTTCTTGATGTATCACTTCATATAGTTGTGTTAATGCAATGTTACATACACTAAATACAATGTTCAATTCAAGAAAGTTCATTTAAAAAGTAAGCAATTGTTGGTATTTACTTGATGCACCTGTATAGAATCACCTTCCCTTTAGACTGTAGAGTGGATCTGTATGTCACAATCTATGCATTAGTCTGCTATCATCAGACACATTACAAGTATATGATTAAATACTGAAGTAGAGAAAGCACATAGTGCTCCTCCTTTTCAACTGATTTACTTAAAAGGCAACAGTTCAGTTAAGCACTCTTGTTGTGGAACGTGCAGTTCTGATATGTCTGTGTAATAAGATTATCTGACCATGCATAGGTTCATTTACACAACCTCTTATACTCTCACTCACTCACTCACTCACACACACGGTCAATCACAAACTTACCCGCCATGGTGTGGCACAGGAGACGAGGGAAGTAAGGCAAAGGGCTGCCATTTTTGTTATGTTTTGTAGGTCAGAAGAACGAATGTAGGTTTCTTCACCGGTCTGGTGATACAAAATGGGTAGAACGGGGGCTGGCTCTCACTGGGACCAGTTATAAAACATCCTCCATCCCCCCAGTTCCTTGAAAAGCCCAACATCTGAAGGGACAGAACGGAAGAAAGTAAGCAATATGCTTGTGACTACTTGGTTTTTCAAAGCCCACAGGGGAACATTAGCTGTATTGCTTACACACCTAAACCCATAGAAATCCAGCAGATGGGGAAACACCCACACGCTGCCAGGGGCTGGGAGAGTGGCTTAGCATGTTGATTTTGGACCCTTCGTTTTGCCATTATAAGAGACTGTGACACCGGCAAGGGTTTTCTGTCAAGCCTGCTACTATTTGTGCCTTTTCATTTGGCCTTTCCCAACTCCCAAGACTGGTCACCCAAGTAATTTCAATAACAAGTGATAAGTCCCTCATAACCCCTTTTCAGTTAAAGCTGTACATTCGTACCAAGCGTAGGACAGCCTTTTGACGGGATTCCAGGAGTAAGAGATGCACTTATATTCACACAGCGTTTCTCTGTCCGCTCTCCCAACAATAGCAGGCTGTTTATAAAGGTAGACCTTCGCTATAGCTCACGGTATAGTTCAGCC
The DNA here is from genome assembly GCF_963692335.1 of Osmerus eperlanus. Classification (NCBI taxonomy): domain Eukaryota; kingdom Metazoa; phylum Chordata; class Actinopteri; order Osmeriformes; family Osmeridae; genus Osmerus; species Osmerus eperlanus. The sequence goes on from NC_085018.1 coordinate 9,806,943, forward strand.
TCCTTTCATGGAACAGTATAGCCAGTCACGAAACAGTATAGCCCCGTGACTCTGGTAATTGGTTGCTTCCCCTCACATGTAGGGCGAGCCGTAGATCGGGCAGAGAGACCACTGCGTCTGACCAGGCAGGCTCCCCTCCTCTCCTGCCCGTGTTTGCAGAGGCGACGTGTGCACTGCCTGCCACACGTGTTCACTTGTTGGGGAGGCTAATGAAGTGTAACGTTAGCTTCGTCAGAGTGGACTTCACTTTTACGTCCCATGGGTTGATAGTGCCCCGACTGAACCCGTCACAGGTAATGTTTGTTGAATGTGTGTGTGTGTGTGTTTGAAGAGATGTGGTCATGTAGAACAAAGTCTTCTTGGAAGAATCATCCTCTCAGTTCAGGGAGACAGCAGCCAGCTTGGTATGGTTTGGTCACTTTGGAGCGTTCATAAAATGGTGGTAGCGACAGGAAAAAGTAATTGAGGTGTAATTTAGTATTCAAATGACTGAAAATTTAGTACATTATTACATTTGTCTTAAAGGTTTAATTGACGTGGTTCATAGTTGACTTTAGAATGTTGTACCCAGACAAAAATAGTCTAGTTCTAGATGTACGTATTATGCAACTATGAGCTGAGGGGTTTTACACCCCGTATCTGTTGTCTCTCCGGTCCAGTCGGAGCTGGTTTGCTCAGTTTGTGTGTGTGTGCATGTGAGTGCCCGTGTGTCTGCCTGTGTGGTGTGTTTGCGCGCGTTTGTGTGTGTGTGTCCAAATGCACTCAATCTTCGTTGAAGTCTGCAGAGACAGGACTGCCTGTGTGTGTGTGTGTGTGCGCGCGTGCGTGCGTGCGTGTGTTAGCAGGGCCTTTCCCTGCCTCGTCTCTCTTTCCCTCCTCTCCGGAGTCCAGCGAGGGGCCCAGTGTAAGGGGGTAGCACTGCCGTCGCTGCCTCTTTCTCGCACTCCTTGCGGACGCTGGGGCCTGGACAGGGTAGGGGGAGTGTCGAATAGACCATCGGCTCGGCCACGGGACATGCCCCCCCCCCCCCCCCCCATCTACACACACACACACACACACACACACACCCCAGTTAAGACCATCCTGTGTGGGGCATAGGTCACCTCGTCATGTGCTGCTGCTGGAGCAAGCATGCTCCCTGAGTGTGAATGTAGAAAAGAGCGCGATGGATGAGGAGTGGACAGGATTGGACTAGCCTGCACAGATCGCCTGTAAGCTGTATGCATATCTGCTTTGGTGTTCAGTGGTTCCCCCCCCCCCCCCCCCCACCCACCCTTTTGTCTTTTTCAACTGTATTTCTTAGTATTTCGTGTTTGCATTTTTAGCCATAGGTGGTCACTTAAAAAAATAAATAATAATAATGTTTTTCGGTAGGTACTTTCTTCGTTTTGGGCCTAACCTCACCTTTTTGTACTTGCCAACTCTCCCGCCTGGCCTCCCCACCTTTTTCCTCGCCTCGTAAACTTGCTTGTCTCTCCTTCCCTTACTTCTCTCGCCGTCTGTTTCTCTGTAAGCCTTTGTGTGCGTCCTTGTCGTTAGTTTTTGTGAATTGCCAGCCTAGTGTATTTCCATGAGCCCAGTTCTTGCTACAACCTGGGTCATTTCAGGTCTGATTTGTTTTACGTCTCTTCTGTACTCGTAGTGACCCAGCCAGAGGTATGCAGTAAAACACCTCGCCTTGTGTTTTCTCCTCCTCCTCACTCTTTCTTTCTCCCCCCCCCCCCCCCCCCAAACCCTTTTCTGGAAAATATTGGCAGTGGGGAGCGGTTTCAGGGATGGCGTCATGTGACGTGAGACGGGGTATGCTCATTGGGCTGTCCGAGAAGGCCCTATCCCTCGCGTTCAGACGATGTCCTCCTGTTTTTTTCCAGAGTCGTTATAGGTCTGGATGTGATTCGGGCTCCAACTCTTGTGTGTTGGGATGTGGTCTGGAGGCTCATTGCTGGCATTCTTGAGACGTGATGCTGGAGTCCCCCCCCCCCCCCCCCCCCCCTTTGTGTTCCTTTCCTGCGTGTCTGCAAGCAGTTAAAGTAAATGATCATACTTGAAGTCCTGCCTTTATCCTTTCTTGCTTCTCCTCCCCCATCTTTAACAGCCTTTACCGCAGTCGCTCTTTACCTATGTGCCAGCTATCAGCGCTTCATCAGGTTTACCGAGTGCCCGATACGTTTTAGACTCACTTTATTTTGACATTTGTGGAAGTTTTAACCATTGGCGCAGACCTACATTCTACATTTAACCCTCGTGCTGCCTTCGGGTCACATGACCCAAAGGTTCATAACGAACCATCGTTGTGTTTACCCAATTTTACCCAATACAAAAACAAATACAAATAATTTTCTTTTAACCATTCCAATGTGGGGGGTCTGAGACAGCCCGACAGTTAAAAGAAAATGCTTCACTTTGTTTTTGTATGAGGTAAATTTGTCGCAATACGACGGTGGGTCACAATGACTGATGGGTCAGAATGACCCGAAGATAACACAAGGGTTAAGCTACTTTTGATTCATTTAGGAGATGCTTTTATCCAAGGCAACATACAAATAGTGCAGTACAGCAGAAGATCAAGTATCAGAAGGGAATAGTTCTAACAGTATCTCAGTTGTCAGAGTCAAGGGATGATGTGTATTTACTAGGTACAGTGCAAAGTGATCACAACTCGGCTACCAGGCACAGTGAACAACAATAATATTTCTACTACAGCACCAACCTTTCCCTTTGTAAAAAGGCTGTTAACTTGAAAAAGCTCAATTTAAGATTTGACCTTTACGAGGCCGATCAAATCGTTTGCAGATCAGGGTTATGTACATGGTTATCAGAGGAATATAAAGGTAGGCTCATCCTAAAGTCTGTTTGCCTTCTTAAAACGTTTGTTCTATTTGAATTTCTTGTAGCTCCTTGTTCAAAAACAAAGTGGCCATGAACAGAACATGTACTGCAACCTGGGACTGACACATTGGTTTCATGCCGAACCTCATCAGACATTTTGAATCATTGACATTATAGCGCCTAAGCATGTCGTGGAATCTAATCAGTGCTTTGAACATTGAATACCTTGCATTACCTCTCATACTGATAAAGCATGGAATATTAGACCTAGAACGCAATATACGTACCCATGTCCATGCCTTTTTCCACAAGGTTATTAGTCTATCTGTAATAAAGAGTACATTTTCCTCGTCCAAGATATCGGCTACTTATAAGTGTCTTAGGTTACAAATAAAGTGACTCAGTCAGCCTAAAACTTGTTACTTTAGATTTGCTGGTGATTAGGAGAGTATTATGACTATCATGCCACCTAAGTGGGTGTGACAGTCACGAAGAGTGCCTGTTACAGTTAGGACATTGCAGACCTATGTTGATTACTGCATGTCTTTTGGTCCAAAGCTGGAGCTTCACCTGCGGGTAAATAATGTAGGACAAATTCTAGTCCAAATTATTTAGCAATACTAAATAATTCAGGATCATAGTTAAGCTACATAAGTATCGGTAGCACTTCGACAAATATTTGTTTCAATATTTGCAGAGAGACGGCTGAAGGTTTGCCTCAAACGAACACAACACGCGCAGTGTTTCACGTGATGAGCATGTGCCAACTGCTCTCTAGCTCGGGGACATTAATGTAGCCTCAGTTGTGTATGTTTACAAGCACGGATTCGCCAGTATCTATTTCTGTTCACTTAGAGTTTTTTTTCCTCAAGATTATTAAGAGAGCTCTTTTTTTCCAGAAGCACCGGTCTGTAGCGCCCCAGCCTGCCTCCAGCTACACACAGTCCTCTGCCCTGGTTAGGAGACATGTTATTTAAATAGTTTAAAAGGAATACACCACGAGAGGAATAGATTAGTCACACATGCACTGTCACATGCTAAGGTTTTTATTTTATTTTTTATTTTATTCATTTTTTTTATACCCTTGACTAGTTTGCTGACATCAGACTCTTTCTAAACATAGTTGAGATTTGGTATTTTGTAGATTTAATGGCAAAGTCTGAGTCCGGTTTATGACATAGCACGTAATTACTGCAGACCTCCTAACTTGTTCATCCCTGCCTCAACTGCAGCTTTAATTCCTTTATTATTTGCTGGCAGAACTCTTGCTCTCGAAGACATGACGGTTCTGCTGGCTTTCAACTGCTCTCTGATTCTTCATTAATCCATTAGTGTCATTGATTGGGTAGCGATTGAATTTCACGCACTCAAGAATCATTCAGTCCCTGATTAAAAGGCAAGACGGCAAACTGGCCCGACCTCACAGCTGTCAGGGGACCTGTACTCCGGGTCGCTACATGACAACGTTCTTTTGTCAATTTTCAGGTTAAGCCTATTTAGGCGAAATTTTGGGTCATTATGTTCTTTACATCCCTACCCCCAGCCATAGCCAACCAGAAGCCTGTACTGGAGTCCTATTGTGTCATCGCCCTGACCTTTTGACCCGATGAGTCATAGTTGGGTGGGGGGGAGGGGGGCTGTCGCTCACCCCATGTCCACGCTGCCTCTCGCAGGCCCCCCTCTGCCCTACATCGGGCTTCCTGTACAGTCAATCTCCACAATGACCGGATTGGCCAGGGTGTGAAAAAAAGAAAGAAAAGGGGGGCGCCTCCTTAACGCTCCATCAACATCACACACATCAGACACATTCTGTCGGAGGCACGCAGACACACATGACCACTGCTGCGCTCTGCTGCAGGAACATGTGACACACCTTCAGCTTGATTCGACTGATGACAGAGGAAAAGGGCCCCTTGAAAACCCCTTGTTGGTATTTGTAATGGAGGAATATATTTAGATATATTAAATATTATCGGAATATATATATGACGAGTTTCCATTGATAGATCTTTCGAGGAACGGTTGTCAGGTTTAGATGTCGGTTTATTTTTAAATTGTAGTTTTAACTGGTCGGCGGTAGCGAGTATTTTTAGCTGCCGTTTGAAAAATACAAAAACAGTTTGTCTTGACTGCTCCTCTTTGGGATACTGCTTTCCTCATTCTGTCTGTCGTTTTCCCCTTGCTTTCCCTCTTTTCTCCTCTCTCTCTGGTCTCTCTCTCTCTCTCTGGTCTCTCTCCAGCTCTCATATCCACAGCAGGCACACTGGGGCTTTGTGACACTCCGAACGTCACCCCTCCCTCTCTTTCCACCTCTTGCTCTCCTGCATGCTGTCCGTATCTATCTCTTCCTCCTCACTTCTGCCATCCCAGTATCATAATCGTCTCTATTTTCTTCTGACTCTACCTTTTGCTTTGTCTTCAAATTCACTGTCTCTCACTAAGTTACTGGTTTCTGCCTCCATTTGTTGCCTTTTGTTCTTTTTCTCCCATTTTCTCCCTCGCTTTCTCATTCTTTCCTACACAAGCCTCAGTCTCACTGTACCCAGAAGTCAGTACTTCTCTCCCAGGGCGTTACCAGCAAGAGACAAATCAGAGGGCACCAGTGGACGGCTGTGTCTGCTGTGAAGTGTAATTGAAACACTAGACGTTACCTGAAACACTAGACGTTACCTGAAAAACCTTCAACGCATTATCTTTTTTTAATGTTGCTATTGAACCATAGGAGGTGTGAATGTGTTGTTGTTTTTGCACATCAGTTTAATTTATTCCTGTCATAATGTTGTGCAGAACTGCATGTCTCGCTTTATTGACGTTTTGGTGTCAGGCTTTTAGCTAAGTAGGTTGGTGAGAGATTTGCTAATTGAGATGATCATAAGCTCACAGTGGTCTACTAATCGACTGAAGTATTGTTTTGGCTACTAAATGGCCTTTTTCCTCTACAACTAGCAAAAGCCAGTGTCAAACCGTGATTTGGAATTGGTCCAAAAATCCCATAATGTCACACACACAATGAGAGCTAAGAGAAACATTGCATTGGTAATGCACTAGAATCTTTATTAAAGGAAGAATGTAGAAAACATGTTCACAAGATTCCAGTCAATTATTAGGCCTGAGTCCTGCTCAGAACTCCTTTCTATTTTGCACACGCACACCCACACGCGCACACACACACACACACACACACACACACACACACACACACTACCGTGACAATGGTGATTGGTACATCCATGTTTGGTCTGAATAGAGAACAGCTTCAGGTAGTTCTGTGCATTGGTGCTGAAGTAGCTTAAATCTCTAAGCTGCTTTGTAGTAGTGTATTGTTGCTTTGTAGTGTCTGAATTATCTTGCCGTTCTATTATTTCAACTAAAGTGTAAATGAGCTCCTGTTTCATGTCCCTCTAAAATACTGAGCGGTAGCCATGATGGTATTCTTATTCCAACTTGTAAGTGTCAATGATCCCTTCCTCAATGGATTTGAAGTTCTCCCTGACAGTGGTGCAGCAGAGGTCCTTGATGCTGTTCTAGCAGAACCGGTACTCCAAGCATGGCCAAACCACACACCAGAGTAGGCAAAGATGTTTACGTAATGTATCCATCTGCAATGTTAAACTGAGGTAAACTGTTGCTAAGAAACTTACAAATTCTGGGTTGCTACCGCCTCACTTCTGCCCACTTGCCGTTGGTGACATCATCCAATTGGGCTAAAAACAAAAACGACGTGTCCTTCACACTGTCTATTTTGCAAAACAAATGCCATTTGAGCGCATGTATCTTATCGCCCCATCAAGTGTTTTTAAATTTTGGTTTAGGTGTCAGTATTGATGATTGCACAGGCAACTCTTACATCAACACAAGCCTAAAGGGTTTGGTATTTATTTTAATTTTTTTTGCCAGCTCAGAGCTTGGTGGTTCTTGCTTCCGAATCTCCTTGTTTTGTTTTCCTCAAGAGCTCAACACTTACAAATACAAGTTCTGCCCTGAGGTACCAATAATCCTAAAATGTCCTGCCCTTCAGAAAATCTAATGTGACTAATCCATGGTAAATGTGGAGCCCAAACACCTCAACTGCAGAGCTTTCAGTTCTTCCTCTAAAGGCAATACCGCCTCAAGCCAGAAGTGGCCACAGTTAGCAACATTGTTTTACCCAGAGACGGCCTTTAACTTCACTTTCAGCAAGCCCCTCGTGACTCAAACCACTGGGCTATGAAATAACAGATGTACACATTACCACTTTCACCACGGTTGCAAAACGAGGCATATTCATAAAACTTTGGTCATAGCAATGAAAAAGATTGATTCTATACACTTTTCCTTCGTTTACCTAGAACCAACACAGCTGATGTTCAAACATGGTTTTAACGTTTTTGAGTTATCTCTGGGTAAACACAGAAATTAAATTATGGTGCGGGGGTATGTTAGACATGCAATTCATTTTTATTTTTTTACAATTTGGTCATAACAGTGGGTTCTTGAGACCACGTACTGGTCACCTACTTTTCGGTTACATTTGTTTCAACCATCAGTATATTGACACTTTAATGGAAACTATTCTCAGTGCCATTATTGACAGACTTTATATATGATTGTAAGTTCCATATTGGGCCTCCTACTGCAGCTTCTTGGCCGAGATTCAGGTGCAGGTCTAGTACCATTTGTGCTACTTTCCGTTCCTTTCAGTGACATTCAAGAGGCCAGATGGCATGATGTGGAATAATCGATCCTGTCATATTACAAAAAATTATTAACTAAATGTAAATTGTTTTTCCACACACTTATATCTTTATGATACTGTATTTATTTACACATTGATGTTGTTGCTCGTTTGCCTATTTTACTTTGGATGGACTGGAGGCATGTTTATCTCCTTCAAACTGCATCGTGTGTTTATCTCCTTATCCTTGAACTAAGGATCAAAGTACAAGTCACTTTGCATTAGTTTGTGGATTTTGTGATTGCATATGTGCAACATGGGGGTGGGAATATAAGCATGTTATGAATCATTCAACTTGATACCTAGTGGATTTTTTGTCATAATTACAGTGCATCCAGAAAGTATTCACAGTGCTTCACTTTTTCCACATGTTATGTAACAGCCATATTCTAACATTTATTAAATACATTTGTAGCTAAACATTCTACACACATCTATTTCGCAAATCTATTAAATAAATGACAATCACATGTACATAAGTATTCACAGCCATTGCCATGACGCTCAAAATTTTGCTCAAGTGCATCCTGTTACAATTGATCATCCTTGGGATGTTTCTACAACTTGATTGGAGTCAACATGTACATTTACATTTAGTCATTTAGCAGAAGCTCTTATCCAGAGCGACTTACAGTAAGTACAGGGACATTCTCCCGAGGCAAGTAGGGTGAAGTGCCTTGCCCAAGGACACAATGTCATTTGGCACGGCCAGGAATCGAAACCAACAACCTTCTGATTAATAGTCCGACTCCCTAACCGCTCAGCCATCTGAACATGTGGTAAATTCAGTTGATTGGACATGATTTGGAAAGGCACACACCTGTCCATATAAGGTCCCACAGTTGACCGTGCATGTCAGAGCACAAGCCAAGCCAAAAAGTCCAAGGAATTGTCTGTAGACCTCTGAGACAAGATTGTATTAAGGTACAGATCTGGGGAAGGGTACAGAAAAATGTCTGCAGCATTGAAGGTCCCAATGAGCACTGTGGCCTCCATCATCTGTAAATGGAAGAAGTTTGGAACCACCAGGACTCTTCTTAGAGTTGGCCTCCTGGCCAAACTGAGCGATCGGGGGAGAAGGGCCTTAGTCAGGGAGGTGACCAAGAACCCGATGGTCACTCTGACAGAGCTCCAGCATTGCTCTGTGAAGACAGAAGAACCTTCCAGAAGGACAGCCATCTTTGCAGCACTCCACCAATCAGGCCTGTGTGGTAGAGTGACCAGATGGAAGCCACTCCTCGGAAAAAGGCACATGACAGCCCGTCTGGAGTTTGCCAAAGGGCACCTGAAGGACTCTCAGACCATGAGAAACAAAATTATCTGGTCTGATGAAACAAAGATTGAACTCTTTGGCCTGAATGCCAAGCTTCGTGTCTGGAGGAAACCAGGCATCATCATCACCTGGCCAATACCATCATTACAGTGAGGCATGGTGGTGGCAGCATCATGCTGTGGGGATGTTTTTCAGCGGCAGGAACTGGGAGACTAGTCAGGATTGAGGAAAAGATGAATGAAACGATGTACAGAGACCTCCTTGATGAAAATCTGCTCCGGAGTGCTCTGGACCTCAGACTGGGGCGAAGGTTCATCTTCCAACAGGACAATGACCCCAAGCACACAAGATAACAAAGGAGTGGCTTCGGGACAACTCTGTGAATGTCCTCGAGTGGCCCAGCCAGAGCCCAGACTTGAACCCGATTGAACGTCTCTGCAGAGATCTGAAAATGGCCGTCCACCGACGCTCCCCATCCTACCTGATGGAGCTTGAGAGGTCCTGCAAAGAAGCATGGGATAAACTGTCTAAATATAGGTGTGCCAAGCTTGCAGCATCATCATACTCAAAAAGACTTCAAGCTGTAATTGCTGCCAAAGGTGCTACAACAAAGTAATGAGCAAAGACTGTAAATACTTGTGTTATATTTTCATTCTTAAGTTTTGCAACAACAAAAAAACGAAACTAACTTTTTTTCCCACTTTGTCATTATGGGGTATTGTGTGTAGAATTGAGGAAACAAATGAATTGATTCCATTTTGGATTAGGGCTGTAATATATCAAAATGTGTAAAAAATGAAGTGCTGCGAATCATTTCCGGATACGCTGTATATTGCTGAAAACAGAATCATTGTGTCTAAACAGTAAGCTCTTTTATTCATTGATAACTAAATTCTCTTAAGATTGACCTTTGAAGACTTATTTTGATTCGTTATTTTTGTTGTCTTGTTGTAGGCTAATTGGTTGTTTTTCAAATCACTTACTGGCCATTTGTTCGATAAACAGCAATCCAGTTGTTATAGTAGAATATATTCTATGGTAAGGAATTAGTTTGGTTTTGTATCCTTTTTCATTTTCTAATTGAATTGTACTTCTTCAGAAACATAATATAATTTAATGTTGAAATGGTTGCAAATGGGCAAATAAATAGGTTCTGTGACAGCCTATAGTGTTTTTAGATCGCTAAGCTTCACCTTTAGTGTCTAAACAGTAGATACATTGAAATGCACATTCAAATCCATAAAGATTGTTGGTTCTCGCTCGAAAAGAAGCCAAGTCTCTTTTTCTAATATATTTTTAGCTGAAAATGTGTTTGTTTTGAAAGCTCTTGGTGTAGGCTAGACGTAATACAATTACAACGTATACTCTAGTAGAATCAACATACTCCACGTTCATGGTTCCGGTGTTATGAAATGTTGATCAAAGACTTGTATACAATCTCAAGTATGGTGTAAGTAAGACTGTTTGTTACACATATCCATCTGGAAGTTGTCCTTGGAATCTGTTTGGAAAAAAGCAGGCTTAAAATGATGTCACCAGTGAACTTTGGTTTACTGACACCAAAGTGTAAGTAAGGTGAAAACACACCCATGGACTTCTATCACAATGTTGCACATGTGGAAGGGAACACCAGGAAACTCATTATTGCATTAAGTATTCTGCTAAGTGAATACAGTGTGATGACACTTTAGTTGTTCTCCCTAAGATTGATTGTGAACTTTATGCAACTTTATTCAAATGGCTATGGGGGATTTGATATGCAAGCTCATCCTGACCAGCATTGCCTGAGAAAATTAGGAGGTAGCAACCTACCTGGTCTGTCCGTTAAGTTTCCCTGGTTGGCAATAGCAGCTAGGCTATAGGTTTATAGCCTAATGCATTATTAATACACCAGAGTTTTAGTATTTGGTGGCCATGCTCAAGTCAGTGCCTGTGGGTTCATGTTTATGAGTGAGCGCCGTGAGTTGTGGTGAAAAATGTGCCAAATTTGCAGTGTCTAAATGTGTCCATTTCTGTATTTTGTGGGGTTATCGCTGCACCAAACAATGTTCAAATGCAACCATACAAAACCTCAGCTAGACTCCGGAAGACCTCCCCTCAGCACTGTACGTGAGACAGACCAGGAAGAGGGAACATGGTGTTTGTTGTCCCAAAATTAAGCAATTTTCCCATGAAAATTGTTATTGAAGAACCTGCAACCTTGGGAGGAAAACGGGAAGCTTGGTATACAAAATAATATTTTCACATTTCATCCTGTTTGCATTGGGAATGTCCTGTTTTGGTGACAAGCCATGTTAGGCTAGGTGATTCATATGATTAGATAGGAATTCAAGTTCAAAATGCCACACTCAAATTAGGCTAATTAATGCATAGTTTGGCAACTCTAATCAACAGATTGTATGTCTTGATTGTAATCTAAGCCTCTTTGTCAGTGCGTATGACACACAGTCAACATTGCAATCATATTTAAAAGTAAATATGGACCCTTATCTTAATGTGGTCACAGATCAGCACTCAAAGTTGTTATTTAGACCCAGCACTATGCTAATGTCTTTTCAACACTGATTGATGGGCTCATTCCATAGTTGCCTAACTTCTCTTCGAAATTACCTCCGTGTTGCTCAGTCAGGTTGTTGTTATTCTCGGTGACCTTTGACCCTTCATGTGTGCGTACCTCTGCATGCATGGAAGGTGAGGTCTATGCAGTCTGTGGGGGAAAGGTTAGCCTTATGGAGGCCAATAAAAGTTGAAAGTCACAAGATATGTGTGGGAACGATAAGGATCTTGAGGAAAACATAAGGGGACAAAGGCCACACCCTTTGTGCATGCACCACAGCATACTACTTGGTCAGTCGTTGTAAAAGAGAACTGTGAAATGTTGCGGGGCTGAGGCATCAACACCTTCTCTGGACGCGAGTAAGCCCCAATGCTCCCAAATTCATGTTGTAGCCGGTGCTGTTCAATTGCAAATGTTTCTTGTACCTCGAGTGTGTTTGTCTTAAGTTTTGTTTGACGGTGTCGACTCAAACGATCCGTGGTCATGTTGCGGTAATGATGAGTAGGAATCCAACTGTGTTGGTGTGCTGTGTGGTTGTCCAACATATCTGTCACTCTGTGGTACGGCACCATGGCAAATTGTCGTGGCACATTTCATCTGTTCATTGTATCAAAACAGTCTGTGAAGTGTTTACAAGTCAATATTTAGTGCCTCCCTAGTTGGCGTAGGACAGGCCATCTGCTAACCGTCTCCCTTAATTTGAGGCTATTGTGTTGAGAGTAATGTTAGCCCTACATTGTCAATGTAGTTTTACCCAGAACTTGTTTACCTAGAATATTTCTGATAGTACAATTCACAGCTTAATGGAGTGGTGATTTACTGTTGGCAAGCCACTCTTAATTATATTACTGGTTTTAATAACCTGTTAAGAGAATCTCAACTAAAGAATAGTCTAGATCTTCTACTATTTACATAACACTTTTGTTTTTCAAGCCTCGGGCTGGACTGGCTTAGTTACTTTGCAGCCGTTGATGGATAGGTCTGTCAAAGTGTTTTTAATTATTCAGCTCAGCTCTTTACACCGTCGCTCGTGATTTGTGAGTTTGTTCATGCTGATATCGGACTTGTCACCTACCTCCTTCGCGCCCCCTAATATCTATCCGTCTCCTCTCATGACAAAAGATCCGGAAGGGGGCTTTGAAAGGGAGGATAGAGATTGTTTGTTTGTAGGGATGCTACCCTTGCAACATGCTTTTCTTTCCCCCCGTGGAGCTCTTAAGTGAAATAGAAACTTGCCACACTGTGCAATCAAATGTTCCCCACCATTTTGGGCTGGAGAAAGTGTTTTTCCATTTTACTTTTAGGGATAGTGTTCCAAGACCCAACCCCTCGACGGAGAACTTGAAATTTCCAACTGCCGTTGAGGAGTTTGACAAGCAAATGCTGACGCAAATACAGCAGTACATTTGACCTTGGGTGGGATGTTTTGACATTTCCCCCCCTGGAGGAATGCAGCAAAATCTGAGTTGGCTTCCCAGCTCAGATCAATTGTCTCACAAGGATGCAAAGATGAGGCCGTCTATAGTTGCTTACTGTGTGGATTTTAAGATTTTGAGCAAGGATGTGTGCTATGCTGGTTAATGGCCACTAATCAATCTTTTTCTCTCTCTCGTCCCCCCGTCTCGCTTTTTCCTTTCTCTCTATCATTCTCTCTTTCTTCCCACTCTCCAGTGATGGAGTCTACGGCTGTGAGCACCTCAACTCTGGCCCCTGATGAGTTTGACAGGAACGCCCCTCGCATCTGCGGGGTATGTGGGGACAAGGCCACCGGCTTCCACTTCAACGCCATGACTTGCGAGGGCTGCAAGGGCTTTTTCAGGTGTGGTTTCAAACGCACGCATGTGCACACACACACACACACCGTCATGCATATCATGTATCCAGTAGCATTTGCAATGCGAACCCGCGCGCCCGCGTGTCATTCGAGCCGCCTAAAGTTACCTAGGCCGCACAAGCCCCCGTACGCTGTTGCTCGTTTTTGTCCTCGAGATGCACGCCCATCCACGCTTGCACATGACAACCGCGTACCATAACTGTCTACACTGCAGAGCCATGACCTTTTTAAAGATCCATGGATAAAAAAAATGAAAAAGTTGGATGTTTACCCATCTTGTCCCTTATCTCACAGCTGCTCCTCGAGTGAACTTTGCTCGCAGTTATCGTATTTTGGTTGCGTGTGGTGTTTTGTGTTTTCGGCCAGCTCTTTTCGTAAGCGAGTTTTGTGTCTTGTCCATTACGATGCTCCGTGTGGCTTCTCTGCACCTCTCTGAACCCCCGTACTGGCAGGTCTCCATGTTTGTGCGTGTGACCGTGATTCAGAGTAGAGTCGAAGGGTGTGTTCATACCGTTAGATCGCCACTACAAGTTTGCGTTCCACGAGTGTTGAGGCGACCGAACCTTACACCTGTTCAACTCTGGCCCGGAGCGGTTTGGAATAGACTTACAGCCGTGGGCACACACATGCATATGCTGTTTCTCACAGACACACACACACACACACAGTTCTCTCAGGTACACGTACACAATCGATACATAACCGCGACCCCCCCCCCTTCCTCCTCCCAGACGGAGCATGAAGCGAAAAGCCAGCTTCACCTGCCCCTTCAATGGCAGCTGCACCATCACCAAGGACAACCGGCGCCACTGCCAGGCCTGCCGGCTCAAGCGCTGCGTGGACATCGGCATGATGAAGGAGTGTGAGTACCGTGTTTGTTGTTGAGATGAACCCCCCCCCCCCCCCCCCCCCCCGCCCAACCGTCAGGGTAGCACTCACACACATCCCCTCCTTCCGGAAACATGATGCAACGCTTGGAGCGCGACCGTTGACCCCTTGTTACCATGGTTAGAATGTTGGTTTGTGCGACCACAGACACTGTGTCTTTTATCTGTGTGTGTGTGTACAACATGCACCACTTCTGAACTTTAGACATGGGCTTTTATGTTCTGTATGCATGCCCCCCCCCTCCCCCCCTCTCTACATGGCTTCTGCAAGCACCCTGTTTGTATGAACACCCCCACCCACCCCCACACATCATTCATATATTGCTGTTCTCGTTTTGTAGTCGAGGACAATGCCTGATAGTGTCGCCACACACACACTTGGCCCCCCCTCCATCCTCCCTGCTAATTCTTGGAGAATGACGCGGCTCGCTCCCACGTCGACCGTACGGACTGGCGGAACTGCACTTAACGCTACTGTGGATGAGGACAACAACATGAGAGAGAGAGAGAGAGAGAGAGAGAGAGAGATTGGGGGGCGGGGGAGGGGGGGCGAAGGGAAGGGAGGCGTGTGAGCTAATTCAGTCCGCTAGAACAACTACGGAGGGAACGGGGAGAGCGCCTAGACAATGCGCCGTGTTGTTCGTAAGCTCGACGGGGGTCTGTTTAACTTACCCCCCACCACCACACACGCACGCACACACACACCACCCTGCAACAACAAGCCGCTTCATGTGTGCAGCCCTGTCACGTTGGACCACAGAGACGGCGTCACTCGCACACCAACATGGGCATGCGCACACACATCAGGCACCGTGTGCACGTCTGGATGTCTCCCTTTCACAGAACACACGGATACACGCAAGTATGGCTACATACACATGATGTTCTCACACACACACACACACGTATGAACACAAACTCATTCACGGTGGCCCTCGCTGTTAACGTCCCCATGTTGGCAGCCCTGACGGCTCCCTGTGAAAGAGGACGATGTGAAGTCGGCGTCGTTCACCCTCTCTTTACACCAGTTTGCTCCTAGTCTCTTTCCTGTCGACCTTTCATTGATGTCGCCACTCCTTCCGTCTTCTCTGTCCAGGCTTTGCAGCCACAGTTTTTCTTTCGGTGTCAGTGTGTGTATCTGTGTGTGTCTCTCTCTCCATCACCCACATTTTTGTATTTTTTTTTTTTAAAGATTCAATATACTTTTCATATTTTTATCGTGACTGTATAGGACAGTAAAGGCAGGGGAGAGAGAGAGTGGGGATGGCATGCTGCCTGGGTTGGTTTTGAACCCAGGCCGCTGCAGTCAGTCCTCGGCCCTCCATGTGGTACGTGTACTTAGCCGGTGAGCCACCGGGGCGCCCCACAAGGTTTTCCTTCCTTTAACCATCTTTATTTCTGCTTTCTCAGCTTTCTCTTTTTGCCTCTTCTTCTTTAATCATCCTTATTACTCTCCCCCCCCCCCCCTCCTCTTTTTTACCTCCTCTCTCTACCTCCTGCCCCTCCTCTCTCCCCCCTCTCTACCTCACCTCCCCCTCTCTCTCCCCCTACTCCCCCCCCCCCCCCCCAGTCATCCTGACGGACGAGGAGGTGCAGAGGAAGAAGGACCTGATCCAGCGGAGGAAGGACGAGGAGGCGCAGCGCGAGGCGCAGCGCGAGGCCCAGAAGCCCCGGCTGACGGAGGAGCAGAGCCAGGTCATCGCCTCGCTGGTGGAGGCCCACCACAAGACCTACGACGACTCCTACTCCGACTTCAACCGCTTCCGGGTGGGTCCTCGTCCTGGAGGCGCCCCCCCTCACACGGCCCCCGGGCGCTCTGAGACCCGTCACTCTCTCGTCACACACACGCTGGTGCTCTCCCCACCCCTCCCCTTCCCCCCCTTGCTCTGTCAGGCACTGTCCCTATTCCGTTACATTAAGGGGGTCAGCTTTCTAATCAACACAAGTAAGGGAGACCTCATGGTTACTAGCAATGTCCAGTAAAACTCTGAAGTAGGGCTGCGCAATTAATCAAATTTTAATCACGATCACGATTTTGGCTTTCCACGATCGAATTTGCGTGATCGAGCGATATTTAAAATGCGTCATTCAGTTTTTGGAACGCTCCGTATAAATGTATTTATTTATTTTTGATTCCTAAAATATATTTACACAATGTAAAATTGAAAATAGTGCCCTATTGAAGTTTTGCTACATTTCCTTCATTGTTTTCTTTATTTGTATTTATTCTTTAAGGAGATGCACTGAATTTTGGTGAATAAGAGGACCTATTTTATTTTGATGCACATATTTGTACATAAGCAGGAATGTAGCACAATATGGATGTTAAAGCAGTTATAATTAGCCCATGTGACAATAACATTTGTTTTGTTTAAAATCAACAAATAATCACGATAATTAATCGTGATCTCAATATTGATCAAAATAATCGTGATTATCATTTAGGCCATAATCGTGCAGCCCTACCCTGAAGTCTATTTAAGCAGCACCGCTGCGTGTGTTCATGTGTAGCGCTAGAAAATGTGTAAGCAAACAGAAGAGATCTGGTTTCTCGGGAGCAGGGAGAGGGTGGGACTTGGGTCTGGGCCTTCTTTAAAACCTCCTGAGTCGGTGTCACATGACGTTCACAACCAGCTATAGGGAAGGAGAGGGAGAGAGAGAAATAAAGGGAGGGAGGGAGCGATCGAGAGAGATGGGGTGGGAGAGATAGATAGGGAGGGAGGGAAGGAGGGAGGGAGGGACAGAAACGAAGGCTTGGAGGCTGCCACACCTTCACCCACGGTGCTCCCTCTGTCCTCTGACCTACATGGTCATTGTCTCCTCCAGTTTTGTACTCAACTCCTAGATTCTGAACTCATCCACTTAGGCGTCAACAGTCTCTTGTTACACAACCACCAACATATTTTTTTCAGAATGCATGGGTATGCACTTACAAACGTTGAACTCCTGCCTATCTATATTCAATTAAAATCCAATTTTGTGAGCAAATACTTTTAATAGGTTTGCGTGAAGAGTGTGTGTGTCTCTCGTGAGATACTGAATGTTTTTTTCCCCCACAGCCTCCGGTACGTGAGGGTCCAGTGACACGCAGCGCCAGTAGAGCCGCCTCTCTCCACTCTCTGTCCGACGCCTCCTCGGACTCTTTCAGTCACTCTCCAGGTAACACACACTCTCTCTCACACACACACACACACTGTCCGGAAATGAAAGGTAACAGGCGCAGAGAGCACCAAAGAGGAAGTGGTTGCGATGTCCTGTGTGGCGTGTGTTATTGCGTTAGCCCACCACGCTGGTTTACCCAGAATCCCGATGGGCTTTCGGTGGACCTCCCCCAGTTAGCCCCCTGAGAGTAGTAAACACTCGACCGTTAATGCATCCGCTTTTAATTGGCCGAAAACACCTCAAGGATGAGGCCTCACAGCCAGGTGCTTCCATTCGGCACACGGTGGCCGTGTTAAGCGCGTATGATTCATATGTTGTTTGAGGAATAGCGCAGGTCTGCGCAGTCACTCTTGCCTCACCTCACTTGTTTTTCTTCTCGTGTCTTCTCTGCCCCGGAACAGGCTGCTCTTTTTGTGGAGGCACTAATTGCCAGCAAGTGTTTGCGCGGGTACATGTTCCTGCAGTGTGTTTTATTTTATTTTTATTTTTTTACTTAACTAGCTCTCAACTCCCCAACCTCTCCATCTCTCCTCCCGTCAATATGCTTGCCTTCATTTCACTGCCCGTCTACAGAGCCGGAGGCGAATTTCCTAGAAGTGGACGGATGTTATCTTTTTTCGGTCCCGCTCCCCTTTCTCTGTGTTTCCCTTTTCGCTCACTCTTTTACTTTTCCTAATGTCTTCCCCTCCCTCTCGCTCTCTCCACCCACACCCCAGTCAGTGGAGTTAACAGCAGAAGGGCATGCATGTTTTCATTCGGTGTGACATGTTTTTCAACCCCCCCCCCCCCACTCCCCCCCTCCTTCTTGCTCTTTCCACAGAGTCGGTGGACACCAAGCTGATGAACTTCAGTAACCTGCTGATGATGTACCAGGAGCAGGGCGGCGGGCCGGAGTCCAACGAGGAGGAAGGCTCGCGCCTCTCCATGCTGCCCCACCTCGCCGACCTTGTCAGCTACAGCATCCAGAAGGTCATCGGCTTTGCCAAGATGATACCGGGCTTCAGGTATGTCATCCGAGGCCACATGCACGAGTGTGCTTTGGTCCTTTCGTCCGTTCGTGTTTTTAATCTATGTTTTGTATTTGGATTTCCCATGTGCCTGGGTGTTTTAATATTGCTAATATGTATATATATTCCAAATATAAATAGTATATAATAACAATAACAATAAATAATACAAATGAATAATAAAAATAATAAAATCATAATATTAATCATGCTAATACATTTGTTTAGTAGATGCTTTTATCCAAAGCAACTTTTTAAAATGACTTTGTTGCTTCCAGTAGTGCAGCGACTAAGACATAACCCATAGACAGAATCACCGCTTCTGTCTTCCCCTCGTCACATGTAACAATCACGATAAAGACCCCAAACGCCTTCACACAAAGTATTTTTAGACTTTCAATTGTCACACGTGGATATGCAAAGATCGTGTAATTTTACATATTACCATAAGTACTGTAACCTTTAGCCGTCCTAGGCGTTGACTTGTCTCTCAATCGTCATGGTAACCATTGGAAGCTCCCCCATATATGTGCATGTTGCCCCTCTTCAGATGGAGGGTGGTCAGAGCGATGACGTACATCACTCAAGGTCCTTTAGCTTGCTAATGATTTCCTGTTGGCAGTCTACCACTTCGAGGTAGAATGCGAAACAAGTAATGTAATATTATTTTCTTTTGGTGCTAATTGAGTCAGTCTTGGAGTCTAGACTTCTTCAAAGCAGTTCTGAATTCCACCTAGACAGGCACAAACACTCACGTGCGCGCACACACACATTCAAACATGAAACTTGACAAACGTGACATTTATAACGATATTATGGACAAAACCTTCAGCTTTTCATTGTCGTTTATTGTTATCGTTTAAGTGAGCGGAACAAGGCATCTGTTTTGCAAGGTGCCCCCCCCCCCCCCCCCCCCCCCCCCTTTATTGCATCGTTTGTTGACAGGGATGATCACTCACTCAGTGTCAGAAAGTTAACTCAAAGTCCAAACGAGCAGAGACCAGTTGCTCCTGAATGTTACCATTCCCGTTGCGGGAGGCCCCCTCTGGATTAGCTCTGGAATGTTTGTTTACCTACGATCTGGTTTCCAAGCTTTGAAACCACTTTAAAACTAACCGACCGACACAACGTAAGAGACGCACGTTTAACCAGACAACTACACGCAAGATTCCACAGACATGCAGACACCAGTAGTGTTTTCTGAATCCCTTAAAGATGCTGTAAAGCAAATGCCATGATTTGCTTCTCAGTAAATTATATACGTGTGAAATGAGTTCCTGAAAGCAAAGCGCAAAAACTTTGTCACACAGAAATGTGGAGTTAGACCGTTGAACAGTTTCTCTCCCGTTTTCAGCTCAGGTTTTGTATAGGGGGGGCAAAAACCCAACCTATATCTACGTCACAGCGACCTATCTACGTCAGATCACAGACGGTTGCATTCTGTTACTCAGCTGGTACGATGCAAAGACAAAGTAATTAACACATAAAACACTCAGAGACTGCAGGTAGGTCTGTTCTGATATCTGCAATTGATTTAGCTAGTGTTGCTGTTGTTGCTAAATTCAATAAATTTGAGGGGGCGGAGCTTCAGCTCCCCCAGTCTCAAGCAGAGAAGACTGCTGATTTGTACTTGTGTTTTATTTCATTCGAATTTGGATGGGTAGTTAACAACACATTCTTCTGTGTTTTCATTTTCAATTCCACTTTACAGCATATTTAAATGGGGCTGTCTGACACTTCTCAGAATACTACTACACTACTTAGAATAGTCAACCTAGAAGCCTCAAGACCTAAATTATGAAAAAAAAGCTCCATCAACCAACGACATGCCTTGAAATGGCATTCGCAATAACATTTGAGGTCAATTTCTTAGACCACCTTGAGTGGTCTAAAAAATGTATTCATGATTAATTACAGCAAAACAAATCCAAGGCTCACTTCCTGTTTTCTCTCCTACCAGAGATTTGACGGCAGATGACCAGATCGCCCTCCTCAAGTCCAGCGCCATCGAGGTGATCATGCTGCGCTCCAACCAGTCCTTCAACCTGGAGGACATGTCCTGGAGCTGTGGAGGCCCTGACTTCAAGTACTGTGTCAACGACGTCACTAAAGGTGGGTGGCCGCCGTAGCCCACATGCTGTCTGCTGTGTCCCCTGCAGTGACTGACATTCCAGCTGTGTTTTGGAAAGCTTTACATTTGTCCACCAAGACATGACTTTTGGGTTCCACTGCAAAATGTTGACTGGACATTTTCTTTACAATGCTCAAGTGCAAGGGTGCCAATGTTTTGGGCCACAACTGTAGAATAGATCAATACTAATATGTATGCTTGGATACGCACGCACACCCACACACACACACACACTACTCAACCCTAGAGGAAGATGCCACACGTACGCTAATGCAGTAAACGGGCTGCAAAACCAGTTTGACACATCTGCAGCAGAGCCCAAGGGCAAGATTTTCATACGCCTCCCAAACAGCCCCGCCCGTCTCTTGATTGAGAAGTAATCGCAGACACTTAAGACATGTTTTTTTTTTTTAAAGACAACCCTCTAACTGCTCCACAGAGCCCAGGCTGCATAGCAACCATGTCCATGTGAGATAGCCTGGGACACTTGGTGTCTCCTGGAGGGTAGCTGATACCAATTAAGCTCCAGTGGTGTCCTTCCACACTCTGTAAATAAGTGTCAATTGGCTGTCACAAAAGGTCACTGCCCTAGACCCCTCCATACCTTTTTGATTTCTGTAGTCCAGTAGCCCCCTTCCCTTTACACAATCATTGGCTGTCAGCCAGTCCCAACTCAATTACGTGTAAATCCATTTGATATCTACATTCAGACCGATGCTGCTCAACACATTGTATTCTGGGGTTGTCAACTGGAACCAAACAAAGTCGCATTTAATTATTGTATTCCAAAAAATGAGACGTTCAAATATTTTTTTCATATATTGGCTTCAAATGCGTAGTTAATGTGCACGACCAACATATTATTTGGGCAACTTCTGTTGTACATGGTTCGTCCACAGGGGGGAGCAATGAGGCATGTAGAATGGCAAAAGAAGGTAACACAAGTGGGTATGATAACATTAAACTGAAGGTTTTTTTTACAAAAATCCTTGACTGACAGTGATTAAAACAATTGCTGAGGTGGCTAACCCTTTGTTTTGAAGTATATTGACTTAGAAAACAAAGCAAAATTGTTCAAAACACAAGTCGATCTACTTGGTTAGAAACGAGTGCTAAGGTGTTTTTAAGTCACAATGTTCTCAGCGGAGGAAAAGGCCCGTTCTTCTCGGAAAAAAAGTGCGGAGAATGCTCAGAGATCTCTGTGCTAGCTGTGCAAGGTGAGGAAAGTCATCATCTCTTGTTGCGGAGCATCAACGTCTCCCTGAAAAGGCCTGCCTTTTCGTGAGGTCTCTGCTACTGCGACTCGTCCCAAGTCGTCCGGGCTCTCGACCTCTTCTGCGTAGCTTGTAGTCACACATTTAAATAATTGTAACGTTATTATGATTGTCATATTCATTTAGCAATTAAATGTTCGTTTTCTTACCTATTCCAAGAATGGTTGAATATCGACAGCCCTACTGTAGCCTGACTCATAAGATCCAAACCACACAACAACAACAAAAACTAGAGCCCCAGGGTTTTACCTTTTTTTAAAAGAAAAAGGAACGCTTTTGAATGATTAACAGTGGGAAGCTAACTGGTCCCCTGGGGTTTCCTCCATAGCCGGCCACACGCTGGAGCTGCTGGAGCCACTGGTGAAGTTCCAGGTGGGCCTGAAGAACCTCAACCTTCACGAGGAGGAACACGTGCTGCTCATGGCCATCTGTCTGCTGTCCCCAGGTACCTCCCTCCACGTGTGTGTATAAATGTGTGTGTGTGTCTGTGTGTGTGTGTGCACGCATCGCCACCCACCCACTGACTGTCCCTTAGGAAATGGTTTGTGCGTATGGACGTGTGCATGAATCTGCATTCTTTCCTTTCCCCTCCAATGGCAGTTGTAGGTGAATGCGTTTGCCTGCTACCTTACCCAGTCCCTTTAGGAAAGGCTTGTTCATGGATGGAACGTGTACATTGTTTTATTTTATTTTTTGGCCCACTTTGTGAAGCTGAGTACATGCATGCGGCCGTGTGACCGCATGACGTGTGACCATCTCAATCACGACCCACTTATTGCCTCAGCGCATAGGCCTTCGTGTGGCGCTCACGTGCCAAAACGCACCTCAAGAATTGTTTAATTGCATGCTGTTGTTAACGTGCCCATCTTGAGCTTCGGGGGTGTATGCCCTTCTCCTTGTCGTCCAAGGGATCGACTTCTACTCTTCGAAACTTCCAATCTCCCATTTTTTTGTGTCAGTACTTGAAACCGTCTCTAAGAAGGCGCTGCAGGTCTAGAATGGCGCGCGCTAGCTTTTTGTTATTGTACAGATTACAACTGTGCAGCTCGCATTGACCGAAAAGCTTATACATTATGCATACCCTCTTGCGTGTTCCATTTTAGGAATGTGCAGGCAAACGTGAAAGCTTGTGGAAGCGGATGCAAATGTCCACATGCGTGCCGAGAAGAGAGATGGCTTCACCCCTTCCAACACGCAGCCTGGAATCCATCTAATGGGCACGTTTACATAAGATATAAGATGGAGAAATTCCAGTGGAATACGTTTCTGTCTGGCCCTGTTTACATATTAACATGTGTACAAAACCCACTTCTTGGTACAACATTGGCTGTGGAAATGAAATGGAATCCAATTGAAACGAGCAATAACAAACCAATGAATCATTTTGTTAACTGCAATCCTTGAGGGGCAGTTCTATGGGCGTATGTGAAGCCCTCTGTGACATTGCTTGTAAAAAGGGCTATACAAATACATTTTGATTTGATTTGAATCTATATAGATAGGCTGGCTGCAGTATTCATCAGCTGATTTGAACAAATAAGCGACCATCTGCAATGCCAATTAACCCTATACTTCCAGGAGTCTTCGCAAATACAAGCACACGTGATCCGTATCGACAGCCTGTCTCGCACGGGTCAAGAGACCCACGAAACTAAAGCCATCTAAAGTGGTCCAACTCACTGAACGGTGAACCGCAATGCTCCCTGCTCACCCTCTCTCCCTCCCCACAGACCGCCCGGGGGTCCAGGACCACGCCCGCGTGGAGAACCTCCAGGACCGCCTGTCGGAGACCCTCCAGGCCTACATCCGGCTGCACCACCCCGACGGGCGGCTCCTCTACGCCAAGATGATCCAGAAGCTGGCCGACCTGCGCAGCCTGAACGAGGAGCACTCCAAGCAGTACCGCTCGCTGTCCTTCCAGCCGGAGCACAGCATGCAGCTCACCCCGCTGGTCCTGGAGGTGTTCGGCAGCGAGGTGTCCTAAACGCCAAGCCCCTCCCCCCCCCGCGCACGCGACGCCCCCCTTCCCCACGCCCCCCCCCCCGCCCTGTCACCTTTTGGAGAGATGGGAGAACCGTGACAGGAAAAAAGTTGACCAAATCCCTGGCGAGGAGGAGGTGTGGGTGGGGGTAGAGGAAGGGGGGATGGGCGGTGGTCAAGAGGTGAAGGGGTTACGGGATGGGCGGAATGTGGAGAGCGGTGACGAAGAATTGGGTAGAGGAGAAAGGCGGAGATTTGTGTCTGTGTGCGTTTGTGCATGTTTTGGGATTGAAGTCGAGGGTCCCGGGCTGGATCGAGAGTCACCGATGAATGGCAGAAATAAGGATGATGTAAACACAAACAAGGGAACCTACATACTGTTATAACCATACATACATACATACATACATACATACATACATACATACATACATACATACATACATACATACATACATAGACCTTCAGCCTATAGATATTTGACATAGCGCTTATGTCTGTATTTAAAGAGACAAGCCACCAGTATTGCGTCTTATGTGCAGCAGACCACAGTACGTGTGCTTTTCTGCATGACAGTGTATGTGCAGCAAACACCAATCACAGGAAAGGCACAGGACACTCACTCACTCACACTCATACAGTTAGCCATTGAGTTGGACCTACCTCTGATCACTTTTGTTTGTTTTCCTGTATTCACAAACGCTTTGTGATACGGTACCTGGTTCATACAGTCACTATTCCGATGTTATTGGTGCAAAAACCGTGCCTATTATTTTCTGTCACATTCTTTACTTTCTCGGGTTTCTCTGTTCAACCGCTTCCCTCAAGGGCAGTAGGTTTACAAACAAATGCCCTTCACCTTGTTGCCAAAGGTATCATCAACTACTATTTCAAACCTTCCAATCTACCGTACCCACAAAATGGCTTCTTATGCAAAGTTGTCATGCCCTAGCTAGCTAACTACCCTCTGAATCGATGAAAGAAGTGTCTATATGTGGGTTTGTGTAACACACCCAGTGAGGTCTGTAATGTAGAATGTAAGATGTTTTGAGGTGAAAAATTAGCCACTAAATGTGCTAGCTACTTTAAATGTTAACTGTCAATCAAACCAAGCCAGTGTTCTGGTTTGTAACTTTCCTCTGAATTATCGCTGTAAATACAAATTGCTACACTTGTATGTATCCCAAGCACTGTTATATTACATTTACTGCTGCCTATGTATTGATATGTATATGTTCGTGTTCCATCACAGTTTTCAAAGGGCTACAATGCCAAATCTAACTGGAATAGTATAAGACGGCCAATTTGAAACGTCAATAGGCCTAGATTTCTATGTTAGTCACAAACCATGCAATGAATTGGCATATACAGTGCCTATGGAAAATATTGAGACCCCTCCACTCTTTTCCTCTCATTTTTTTTTTTTAGTTAATGTTGTAGGGTTTTTCCACCAGTCAACACACAATACTCAAACAAAACTAAAATGATTGAAAATGTAAGATGTTGTTGTCCTATTCTCGTAGGTATTTGACAAGTGTGTGTATATATAAAAAAAAAGAAGAAAAAAGAAAACCCTCCAAAGCATTGAAAGTTCCCAGAAGCACAGTGTGAGAAATTTGAAAGTAAAATCTAGGTGTACAATCACTTAAATGTAAGTGTACAAAGATGGTAGCATCATACCTAAGAAGTCTTGAATCGCTGTAACCGCTGCTAAAGGCATTAATGCAAAGTTTTCCAAATTGTCCTAATGAGGCATTAATGGGTCTGCAATTGGGTATTGTGTGTTTGACAAGTGAGATTTTGTTTTAATCAATTTTTTAATTCAGGTTGGACTGTTGGGAAATAATCTGAAAATGTTTTCATAGCTGGTGGTGGTGGGGGGGGGGGGGTCTTAGAGTTTCTAAAGGCACTGTAGATAAGGATTCAGCATCGACGGATGCTTTTATAGACATGGCGTCATCTTACGCAATTCTATGAATTGTACCTCTTTCCTCAAGTGTACAGCGAGTCTTTGGGCGGACTGTTTCATGCTGCTTCAAAACTCTCCTCAGATATCACCCCCCTCTCCAACTTGGAAGTGGATTTGATAGAATGTCAGGACCTGGACGCGTGGCGCGTCTCCTACCTTTCAGGCCCTCTTGTTTAGATGTTGTATACTGAGTGGCCCTCTAGTGGCTGCCTCGTGTAAATACTAGGTAAATCTGTCCACAGCTGTACATAGGGCTGCATAATATTACCAAGGTGGATAGATTCTCAAATATATATGCAAAATATGATATTGACCTTTTTCCACAAATAGTTTCACTTTCTCTTTGAGACACTATGCTCTTTTTGAATTTGTGTATGTTTTGGGGTGTGAATGAGTAATTTGCCATGCGTTGGCCTAGTCTGCGGTGATATTGATTCAGTCAGAGGCGTAGAAGCGGTTGGGACATTCTCTCTGACAACGATTTCAGAGGAGGATGTTCGAGTCTACAAAGCTGAATGACACACAGTGCTGCTCTCTTATGTAAGCCATTTAGATTACCAAATTAGTTCAAAAGAAGACACCATATAGATCTAGGTGACTTAGTATGAAGCTGATGATTCCAGGGTCATAGATACATACAGCTAATGTACTCTATGTAGATCTGTGGCTAACACTGACTATTATTACTTGTATACAATGGGAAAGACTCCTATAGTATCTTACTACTGAGCCATATAAGGCTTGGGCATCATGGATATGATCATGTTATGCAGAGCTCAAAATGGAACTTACTCTTAGTTACTCTAAAATATGAAATGGCTTAGGGCTTTAAGGTCCGTAAGACTTTTAATGTGGCAGCAGTAAGCAAGTATAATATAATATATGCCTGCCCACTAATTGTACTCATTCAGACAGTTCCACAGAGAATCCTTAAAAAAAAAAAAAAAATTGTATTAAAAAATAACAACATAAAAAAAAATATATATATAGTACTCATTGCAACATTGCTGTGGCCTTGACATCATTTGCTTCAGCTGGAAACGTTCCTTTAAGAAGGAAACGGATCGCTCAGATGAGCAGGCAGCGGTCCGCATCTTGTATATCCTGACCTCTGATCTTGTTTGCCAGCAGGCTTATGCTGCTTCAGTTGGCCTTGCTGTTTGCCAAGGCAGCTGCTTGTATGGTCCCAATGATCGCTGTTAGTTTTTGTTGTTTTTTTTTAAATATATAAACACAAAAGGTTTCAAAATGAGCTTGGGGACATTTTTTAAGTCCTCCACTCTTCATCAATCTGCTCCGGAGTTGAGCTATTCTCCACTTGAGACGAGAGCTGGGAAGAGCACTCTTTTTAGCTTATTTGAGAACACCTAAAAAGAGGGGGGTGTCATTCTTTGAAAAATAAATCGTTGTGGATCCAGGACCTTGATTATGACACGATCAACACGCCACAGAGAAGTTTATTGTGGAGGCTAAAGAAAGACATCCATTTGAGCAGGCCTAAAATCCGATGGCCTTCTCTGAACGCTTGGTAAATTGCTTTGTACTGTCATGCCATTTGCATTAAGCAGAGCTGTAGTACTTGCAAGAACCTGTTCAACCCACTCATATTCACTCCCACCTGAGAGGGAGAACAGAATAGGCCTCTTAGTTGAAGCACTTATTGTGTCACTCACCATGGCAATATTCCAAACACAGCTGGCATATAATGATATATGGAACATTTTAGATGCGTCTAACTTATTTTGCAAGTTGAAAAGTTTATAAGCTGGATTTAAGCCAACATTTCCCAGCATGTCACATTAGACCTATAGAGGGAGTAAGGCACCAGATGAACCAAGTATCTTAGTACAACTCTGCTATCATTAAGGGGATTGATAATTGTTTGTGTCCTGTACATAACATTTTAAGCTCATGTGATCTAATGTGACGATAGGCTAGTTTATTTCCTTATTCAGTACCACTTTTTACAAGTATTTGTCAGTTTGATGAGGGAAGGTTTATAGTGGGCTTGGTCGCCCTTTGGTGGAGATGTTTAGTTTTTTTTCCATTCAAGTCTTGGTGTTGATGTTCTTCAATACATACATCAATATGTACATGGGGGGGGGGGGGGGGGGGTGAGGGTGTGAGGTAGGTATTCAGTATTGATTTTGGTTTGTATAGTATGAGAAGTTTGGTTTCAAGTGCCACACGGACTTACTCCTCCTCTCCACACACACACACACACACACCTGCCACAGCCGGGAGAAGTACAGGGTAAAGGAGGGTATTCACTTCGGGATGCACGAATATGGTTGTCCCATAGTTCCTTCAATTGATAAAGTACCAGTTAGGAGATACAATGGCAGACATATCGTGCATCCCCTCAATCTCTCGTTTCTGGTTTTGCACAGTTGTAGCTGCTCAACGTACAGTTAAACTTAGCTGTACGTTTTTTATTTTTGTTAAACACCAAACTGGAAAGTGAAGACCTTAAGGCAATGTATATCAAATACAGCGTGGATCATATTGACTTTAATTATTTGAAGTTTGACATTTGTCTTTAGTTTAGAATTTGAAACACAAACACAGAATGAATGCCTACAATACAGATCATGGTACACTATCACCAGCAAGCTTTACAGTTTCTCTTGTTTTTCCTAGGACAGTTTTGAAGTGTTATTTTATAAAGGTTGTAAAAGCTCTACCATTACAAATCTTGCCTAAATGAAATGAATTGACATTGAACACAGATGGACAAACAGTTCACGATACGCAATTTCTTGATTAAATGCATTTCAATTCATTTACAGAAAGGGACGAGGATTGTAATGGAATGAATTCATGTAGTTCTTTCTCTTCAAATATAAAAAAGGAGTGTCCACGATGGATGTGCACAATAATCTACCTCTTTTTAGCTACAGATTTGCTTTAGCATTAAGCAGTTGCCTCTGTTTTTACTTTTGTAATATTTGTATTCATGTCGATATTTATTGCTGTCTAATGAATCATACTTTTGACGATTACCTCAAAGATATCTCATGCAGATTGGGAGACTCTAGCTAATAAAATCATTTATAGTGTTCTTTTATTTTTTTAAATAATTTTTTTTAACCCCCTTTTATCAAATAAACATTGCCTTTTTTAACGCACAAACACGGGGTCATTTTAAATCATGTCTGAACTTTGTCCTGCAAGGTTCAGGCTGCGTTAATATAGAGGCTGTTTTTAATTTTACAAGTTATTTTTTCTTTTTGGTCCAGTTCATTGACAGCTTCTGGGTGACTTAGGGGGTGGGGTGGGGGGCAGGTTTATCCTCTGTAGGTCCCGATAGATAGCAGTCATCAAGCAGTTCCAACAGCTCTGTATAAGCTTGGAACCAAGTGAAGAGGGTATTAAAGAACTTCCCAGAATGCAGTGCAACCAGAGACCATACAGCCTGTGACCTCACACGGATCATTGAGCTGCAGTTTGGAAGTCCAGCGCGTGTGCTCCCCTTGGTACAGTTAGCAATGGTCTTTACTCACAACAAATAGCTCTCACTGTGTCCCCCCCAGTTTACCCACTGCCTGTCCCCAGCCAGTGTATTTTTCTTCCTCCTTCCTCCCTCTCTCGCCCTCTTTCTCTCCACAGTTTATCCGACCATTCCCCGTTGATCCTTAGATTTATTTGGGAAGGAACAGACCTTCTGTGAGGATAAGCTCAACCATTTAATGCTGCTTCTTTCAAGAGCATCACCAAGCATTGTGTCTGTACGCTTACCCATGGCAGGTTCACAACACTTGGCCAGTCTGTTGGAGAAAACAGTGTGCTACGCCCTTGTTAAGAGATACAGTATTTTCTTAAATTGAATTAGGAATAAAAAATGAGAGTTCAATTTTGACGGCGAGTGCATTTGATACTGACATTGTTGCCTCTCACAGTCTGAGCACAGTACCCCTGTGTACCTCAAGCAGATGGATGTTCCACAAAAGCAGGATTAAAAAGTTGGGTATCTTGTAAACGTCGAACACTTTTCTGAAAATGTTCTCATTAAGACTGCCACTTATAAAGATTACTTCAGTACTCTTGCATCTATTTGAGCTGTCTTTATGAAGTAAAAAGTGAAATTTCAGGAGCTTTCTAACTTCTTAAACCTGCTTAATCCAACATGTGCGATGGGAAGCCAGAAAACAACAAAAGCACT
This sequence comes from Osmerus eperlanus, assembly GCF_963692335.1. NCBI lineage: Eukaryota > Metazoa > Chordata > Actinopteri > Osmeriformes > Osmeridae > Osmerus > Osmerus eperlanus. Next base: position 9,836,722 of record NC_085018.1, read on the forward strand.
TACAGTATTGTTTGTAACACATACATACATTTGGATGAATTTGCTTGCCATGACTACCTGTCAGTCAACATATGGCTACAATTATTAAAGTAATTCATCTAATTTCTAATGTTAACATATGTTTTGTCTCCTTTTAAGATGTTTTTTTTTTCTATTACAGTTATTATAAATTGGTGTTCATGTAATGCTATTTTTGTCAGATGTTGCAAATCAAATAATAAACAGCTGTACATAGTGGTTGGTTATTAGTGGTTTATTTTCCTTCTCCAGCTTTAACAAACAAGGCATGAGTTGTCAACTATTGCGCAGTGGCCTTGGCAGTCATTTTGCAACATGTCAACATCTAATTTCATCATGTTCCATTTAATCTCCAATGTTGAGAATTAATACATTTCTGTTGAAGTTCAATAACAACAGCCGGCAAAGAGTGACTTGATCTTTGTTAATGCCTGAATAAGCCAATGTTAATAGATCTGTTGAGGACTTCTGGAGTGATATGAGTAAATGCTTTTAAATGAATGTTGTGGCTGATATTTTTGCAGTGTATTGGATAGGGATGATCCACTCCTCTCCCTTTTAAAGGGACTGTTTGCCAGTAGAGGGCAGTGTTTATTGTGTTTTGTCCCCTGTAAAACCTCATTGACCCTGTTGAACAAGATGCTAAGCTATGAAGACAAATGCAGTTTCTGTATGGTGTGTGCGGTAACGCTGTTGACAAACTGCAACATGCCCCACATTTAAGGCACCTCATCCATTTTGAACAGATTTTTAAATTCATCTAACTGCTCTTTGGCCTTCACAGCCCCCCTTCAGCCCCCCCCCCCCTCTCCCCCCACTGAAGCCCCACTGACGGCGCTGTGTGATTTCAGCATATGGCCCTCAGATACTGAAGAGATTTCTGGTCACGTCTCCACCTCCCCCACCCCAGCCCTCCTCACTCCCCCACCACCCCCACTCCTGTCCGAATGGGGAGAGAGATTGTGTACAACATGCGACGTGTCGGGGGAACAATAAATGGTTATCAGAGAAATCCAGTCATCGCTGTGGCAGTTAATGTCAGTGCTGGTCCGGAGAGGTGGCACTTGTTTTGTGCGCTGATAAGACAGTGCCCGTGCGGTCTGCTGAGCCGTTGCGCCTCACACAGGGGTTAAGGGGGAAGGAGTTGAGTTGGGGCTGAGGCTCATCATCTAGGTGATGAGGCGGTTGGCTGGGCTCTCAGTGCAATGAGCATTATCTCCACACCAGCTCCTGCCTCTTTGAGACCTGTGGCGTTTTTGTAACGGTAAACGACTAACGTTGCATTGAGACTCGTCTAAGACGTTATCTCGATAGAGAATACATCACGTACGCTTGAATGATGATGATAGTAGAAGAGGGCCCTCTTTAGTATTGGACTTGATTAAAAAATAAAAGAACGGTTCCTACTTGCTCTCTCTCGATAGACATATTGTCAAATGAACCTACAATCATCTGTACGCCTAGGTGAGTCGATGCATGAGACCAGGTAATTAACCGACACGGGGGGCGAACCTCAAACAGCCATCATGCACTGGCCTTCCCTCCGCTATAGCCCCCTTTATCTCTTGAACTCGCTCTCTTCTCTCTGTCTCTGAGGACTCATCCTCAGGGTCACACAAGGACAGTTTCTTGGAAGTGCGCCACAGGCCCTTGCACTGTGGGTCTTTTTGGGTGAGGCACCGGCAGCTAAAGGCTCCCAGATAAAGAAAAGAAGGGAGAGGACGATGTGTAGAGAAGCGAGGGCGTGGTTGGGTTAAAATGAGTTTATTCCTGTCCATCTAGTGGGTATTAATACTGTACAGTGGGGTGTTGCTGCCTTAGTATCAGAGATAGTCCGATGTGTTTGGTGCCCTGAAGGGCTTATGGGCTGGCTTGATAGAGGCCCCTGTGCGTGGGGAATTGGCAACTGTACATGTTACTGAGAAGGGCCGGGGCATAACAAGAACTGTTTTATTTTTGTGGCCCGTTTAGTGTTGGGTATGGCTGCTCAGTTGGCATGGTGCAGCCCAGATTGTATAACAGTAGTGGCTTTCCAGTAATAATAAGGGTGTGTGTGTATAGTTTTTTTTTTTTTTTTTTTTGTCAATCCAAGCAGCAGATGCTATTTATCATGCACACTGTAAGGCAACAAAGTGAAAATGATCATCAATGATCATTAAAATAAATAAAAAAGAAGCCATGTAATGTTGGCCTCATGCTATGAATTACCTGTGTGTGAATCTCATGTTGAATGACAGCCTGTGTGCATGTGTATTGTGTACGTGCGTATGTGTTTTTGAGCAAGAATGAGAGAGGCCTTTTTTTCTCCCCCTCATTTCATATTGATTCGCCTGTCCACTTATCTAGATTGGATTTTGGATGCCCTTTATGCAAGTCATCCAAATATCATTACGGCTAAGCCCACCATGTGGTTGACGGCAGAATGTGTGGAACGCACACAGATCCCATGCATGTTTCTTTAGTCTCTGGCCCCTCTATGGGGCAAAATAACATTCTCTCCTCTCAGTCTTGAAGGTCAAGACAGAATTGAACCGCTTACAGAATATCAATAAAGTTTTGTTTTTGCAGTGGTTTTAGCAAAGTTCGCGGGGCTCTGTGGACAGAAGGGAATACGGACAACAATATGCAGTTGTAGTTAGACTAGATATCAGCATTGGACTCCTGGCTGTCGCAGAGAAGCGCTGGGCCCCACTCTTGCTTCAGTTCCACTCAAAGCATGGTGCCAATGTAGGGCTACACAAAAAAGTAATAACAGTTGTATTTAAGTGATAAGTACATGACCCTAAATTTCACTGGAGATGATATGGCATTAGGAAAATTGGCTGAGCAAAAAGCTTACCACCAAAATTTGTGTGGGGAGGAGTGGAACTTTCACCTCCACTAATCGCATATGAAGCACCATTAATTTTCTAGGTAGCTTGCCAGGTTTGTAGGACAGTCTGGGGTTTTTCTGCAATAGTACAGAGCAGCAACATACCTAAAACAGGACAAATATGGAGATACCAGCTAAACTCATAACTCCAACTTCAACTCCATGCTTGTATTTTGTACTTAAAACACTTATACTTTACACTATGCTTCATCAGTTTTCTTTGTTTAATGTCCAATGTTGTTATGGTACTGTGCACGCTGTAAACCAAATAAGTTCACTGTTTAGCCATGTAGAGCTAGCTTTTCATTTCTATCACTGTTTATTGATTCAGCTACAGCTATTAAACATACATTCACATCCATTCCATCTTATTGGTGTACAAACTAACATACGTACTGGAACTAAAACTATACCCAGTGGCTTTTAGAGACTGAAAACAAATACAAACTGTAACTGAAACGTCACATCAAACTGAACCATCCTCATAGTTGACCTTTTATTTGTTGTATTTTTTTTACTGCTGGATAGCATTTAAAATTATTTCTTGCATCAAAGAGGCTTAGTAAATGTACTTGTGCTTTGACCACAGAAACAAGAAAATAACTCAGGTCTTCTAAGACCTTGGTGCCTCAGAGGGTCTGTTTCTTAAAGCACTTTTCCCATCAACCCCTACTCCGGGCCCTGCACTCGGGTTTTCAAATAAACTGTCTGAATACACAAAACAACAAAATGAGGTTTTACATTTAGTCATTTAGCAGACGCTCTTATCCAGAGCGACTTACAGTAAGTACAGGGACAATCCCCCGAGGCAAGTAGGGTGAAGTGCCTTGCCCAAGGACACAACGTCATTTGTCACGGCCGGGAATCAAACTGGCAACCTTCAGATTACTAGCCCGATTCCCTAACCGCTCAGCCACCTGACTCCTCGTGCCATTTTCCTGGGGGGAAATGGCACAAGGAAAAAAAAAGGTTTTGAAACCGACTAGCGCAGTATTGTCTGGTGGGGTTCGGGTTAGGAGTGACTGTAGGCTAGTCTCTAAGGGTTAGGGTTAGGAGAGACTGTGTAGGCTAGTCTCTAAGGGTTAGGAGAGACTGTGTAGGCTAGTTCTCTTAAGTGGAAACGATATCACATCCCTTCGTTGTCATCTGAGCTCATGGGAAGTTGTAAAGAGTCCACAACTTTGTGGCAAATAACAGTAGAGGATGAGGGTGCAGCTGATTGACTGCACTGACAATCTCTCACTTCACACCTCATTTATGTCGTCCTCAGTCCACCTGGTTCTTCTCTGGCCCACAAAGATGCTAGTCTCATGTAGGTCTGGTTCACAAGTCTAATTTGACTCTGCGTTGATTTCAATTTGGTTCTGTCTTGTCAATAATTTTACCACCACCAAAAAGATGCACTAGATTTGATCATGAACACTTTTTCAAATATTATATTATTCATACAGTAGGAATAAGCCATCAAGATATGGGGGGAGTGAGAGGGGGAATGAAATTAGAACCAATACTGCTAGGTTATTACTTTGAACATTATTGTCACTTAAATGTCACATTCTGTAGCTGTGTGTCTGTGGTTTCCTGAACTCTAGACAAAACACAGAGTGAACATAGTTCACGTGTGTGTGCGTGCGTGTTTGTGTGCCACGGATGGTTACGAGAAAAGGGGGTTTCTCCCTCCAGGCAGTGGACTAGCGAGAAACACAAACAGGTCAACCTTGCTGAGGGTAGAGGGAGAGTTTGTGTGCGTGTCCCAAATACAGTATGTGTGTTTATCTTGGGGGGGTGTCTGACTGGGGAGTGTGTGTGCGTGTGTGTCGGTGTCGGTGTGGGCGTGTTGAGCTGCAGACGGGGCCACAGGATTGGTAGCCGTGGAGGTGTTTTCTGTGTAAAACCGCGGGGCCCTTCTCTTTTCACAGATGGGGAAAGAGGAGGGACACCTGTTCCTGCTCCTCTACCGGCCGCTGTGGTCACACCACCCTAGATGCATCGCAGACACACACAGAGAGGTTCAAAGAAAAAGGCAAACGATGAGACAAGGCAGCTCAATTTCAAACGACGGGTGCACCAAACCTGAGAGTTTTTACTTGTTTTTGTTTGACTTCTGATGGAGATTGCTCAAGCTATATCGAGAGATATTCAAATGGTTTGTTGACCTGGCAACAATAGAAAAAAAGGGAGATGGAGAGAGAAGTGAGATAAGGAGAAAGAGATAAGTTTGAAAAGGGGAATCACTTTAGGATTGTCTGCCTGAGTGCAGAATATGAGTGAATCATTTCAATTACCCAAACAAGATTTTTATGCAAGTCTATGCTTGTCAATCAAGTTGATGGTTGAAAAGCTTGCTGTGCTTCTAACCTTATAAATGTAATCCAAAAAGGATCCCCAAACATTGGGTACGTCTGCACACATCACATAACCTCATTGGACCAAATAATGTTTTTTTTTGCAGGTCTGATTATTCATTATATCATTTCTACACTTTGACAAAACTCCAGATACGTGAGCAGGGATTCGTTTAGTTGATCGTGTTCCAGCCAGTCCCAGAGATGGTTTAGTAGACCACAAGTGTGAGAGGGTGTGAGAAAATACCAATTTAACTTGTTTCTTCTCTCTCCGTGTATTTTAATGGGAAATATAATTCAGCAAAATAGAGAGAGAGCTTGAGAAACATTTACATTTAGTCATTTAGCAGACGCTCTTATCCAGAGCGACTTACAGTAAGTACAGGGACAATCCCCCGAGGCAATTAGGGTGAAGTGCCGTGCCCAAGGACACAACGTCAATTTGGCACGGCCGGGAATCGAACTGGCAACCTTCAGATTACTAGCCTGATTCCCTAACCGCTCAGCCACCTGACTCCTTAGAAAAGGAGCGTGACCTCAGCCCGTCTTCCCTTGTGTGCCAGCGTAATGGCATGAATCCAAGTGTGAGTGTGACAGGCCATGGTCCAACTGCCACTTTTGTCCCTGTCTTATCCCTCTGTTCCCCTCCCAGCCAACCCATCCCTGTATGTGTCCCTCTCTACCCTCCCCACCTATTCAACCCTGTGTCTACCCTTCTCTCCACCTCCCGACCCTGTACTGTATATATCACTCTCTACCCCTCCCCAACCTCGATCCCTGAGGATGAGCCAGGGGAGAAGGAAGTGTGTGCAGGATGAGATGATTGAATTCTGGGAAATTCTGTGCACCTACTTTGTATTGCTTTGTATGCTTTCCTTCTTTGTGTGTGTGTGTGTGTGTGCATGTATGCTCTTACTGAGAAACCTTGTTTTATGCTCAACACAGAGACACAAAGAAAGACCTGTGGTGACAAGTGTGAGAACTGGCGCTTCAGTGTGTTTATGTGAGACCGCCAGAGATGGCAAGAGCCACTCAACACAGCTGGTGATTGTGCATGTGTGTGTGTGCACGCATGTTGTGGTGGGCTGCATTTCCGGCAGTATGCAGGTGTGCCGGTATTCTCACCTCTCTCTCACACACACACACACACACACACACACACACACACACACACACACACACACACACACACACACACACACACACACAGTGATGATGTGATAAAGCCCCATCTACCTCTCCAGGCAGCTACCGTTTTTCTAGAGAGAGGAGAGGGGATTTCACATGAAGAGGGCCTTTCAAGCAGCTCTATCTGCAAGGTGACATCAGTCTGCCTTGTTTGGCTAACGAAGGAGACACTAGACTGCACGTGCCAAGTTACTACAAACTTGTGCAGCCCCCAAAACATGCTGCACCTTTTTCTGTGTGGCGGTGTGTGTGTGTGTGTGTATGTGTGTGTGTGTGTGTGTGTGTGCGTGTGTGTGTGTGTGTGTGTGTGTGTAGATAGAGACTAAACCACACACAGATGTTCACTGGTGCTCTCGTCTCTACTCTGTCAGAGATGAAGATAAACGCACACCAAAAGTTAAGACAATGTGAAAGACCTTGAAGATATGTCAGTATTTCTCATGCATTGTTTCTGTGTCATGGATTCTTGCCATTGTGGTCAATTTTCTCATAAAGCTTGTATTGCAGAGACCAAAGCAGGCTCCTTAATTGCATTTCTTTAACTTGATTACCATGATTCTGGTTTGTGTATTTGTATATACTGTATACATTTATTGGGATAAATGTTCCTCTATATCTGCAGTTTGGAGCGTACACATACACGCACACACACACACACACATGCTGCATTGCCAAAGTAAGCTCTGAGTTGTACCTGGGTTTTCCAGTTAATGCAACAACACAATCACAAGACTCATTGCCTCTAAACAGCCAGTGTCCCACTTGGTGACGTTGTGGTGTTTCCAGCCCACCCACCTACACACATGGATCTGTGGTCTAGCAACATGATGAGCTGGTCTGTCCCCCTCCTCTTCTACTGGATTCTATTCTTTTCAGGATCTGTCAGGCTCTTTTGAGAGAAGTTTTCTATTCTCTAGCATTGTATCATTTTTTTCTAGCCTTCGCCTTTTTGCGCAGATACCCAGGCTGTTTTGGCGTAAAGGCGTCACTAATTGGAGGTATTGTCCAGATATTTTGGCTTCCGCTGATTTGATGTTGGGAATCACGGCACATCAGTTCCACGATAACCGACCCCGACATACTCTGAGCTCTCCGTTCGGCAGAGGAAGTTCTAAAAATTGATTCCAAATTCGACCCACTTGCTTTCTCTCACAGTTGTTTTTCTTTGCCACATCAATTTGAACTCCTTTCCCTTTTTCATTCATGTTTCTATTTTATTACACCCCGAGTCAGTGGCCTTCCCGTCTTTGTGTTTCTTTGCCTTCCTCACCATCTCTCCATACTCACTGAAAAAGTCAAAATTCGAACCCCACCTCCCTCACACTGTCCACATCCCTATTTCTCCCCCTCTCTCTTTCTCTCTCTCCCCCTCTCCTTCACCCTCCCTCTATACAGCTGTTCATTTGCTTCTTGTTGCACATTCTTTCATTCTTTAGGGCTCTGGTTGTCAGGCACCCATTACTCTCTTTCCTGCTGTGTGCGTGTGCTCGTGTGTGCATGTGATATGGGCAATGTAACAATTTGAAGGGGATACAGACACTGAAAGACAGATCACAGCTGCACTGAGTTGATCCTCATCACACACACACACACACAGCACACACACATAGCACACACACAAACACACTCACTGTGTTTCCCCCAGCTGTTTGTCTCTGGCAAATTACTGCACCGATCTCTGTGCCTTTGGACCCCTGCCCCCTCTCTCAGGTCCCATAAGCACTTTCCTGCTCAATCTATTTTTAGCCCTGTCCAAACCAGATTGGGAGTAAGGCAGAGAGAGGGAGCAAGACGGAATGAGTAAAGTACTGATAGTGAGAGAGGGGGAAAAAAGAGAAGGAAAAAGCAGGGAAAAGAGATGGAGAGGGGAAGACTAGTGTGGGGCCTCATTAGGGCCTTTCGCTGATAACCGCTGCAACCACTGACTTCATATTTTCACTTCCTCTCCCCTCCCACCCTGCAATCCTCCCTCTTTTTTTGCCACAGGCTCAGGTAATATACTAAGGAATTATAAACAAAGGAAAAGTGCAACACAAGGAAACACATCGAAGGCAGGCAGTCAAATAACGTAATTAGCATCTGTTTTGTCTGGCTGGCGCAACCCTGACCTTTTCAGGAAACTCCCGCTTCCTGTCCCGTCGTCGCAAGAGAGGTCGGCTTGTCGGGACGGCTGATGGACGGCCAAAAAAACACAACAGAAAAAATTCCTGGAAGTGTGTTTGTTTGGGAAGCAAGGAATATTTGCTCCATAGGGAGGTTGTTTTAGCCAACAGCATCCACTCTTCTTGTCTGTGTCTGTTCCTAGAGAATACTGATAGTAATGTACAGTATGCAGTAAAAGTGCGTGTGGTTTTGAACTCAATGGTACAAAAACAAGCATCTGAAAAAGTTGGGGGGAGGTCAAAGCTATTCCATTAAAGCTTAAAGCCCTTTTCATGGTTTTCCTGTAGAGAAGATTGTCTGTTCATTTAAAAGTCAAAAAGGTTTAGCGAGAAATTCTGTGATTTTTTAGGTGCTGTCCTCCCTAGGTATTATTGTTCAGTGGGTTTGCTCCTTGCTTCGACTGGATATGATTTGGGCTATATTGCATACAGCCAATTATTTTGGTTTGTTCTGCAAAATTACATTTTGAGAATTTTCCTCCACTGTGAATCCATATCAAGTCATTCGCCAGATAAAGAGATCCACCCTTTCTCCTCCTCCGCCTCCCACAGGTCTTTAAACGGCCTACGCGTGCCTCATATTTCCAGATGATGCGGATCCCATTGTATTCCTCAAGGACTCCTAACCTGCTTCCTATTTGCACTGACGTCTTTTTCACCCGATTTTGTTCCTTGTATTCCAAAAAGGGAACAGGTTAGCCATTTGTTACAAATTAGCTGCAGGCCTCGGAGTGTCAAATTGCCACGAATGCTCCACATTGAGCTGTGTTTGGTGGTTTGCTTTTTGTTTATTTTTATTAATTTATTTATTTAGGCATCAATGAACCATCATTTAAACCAAAGTTTAAACCGTTGATCAACTAAAGCATATGCCCTAAAGGAACATACATGACGTGACAGCTGCAGCAACTCAAAATAAATTAGGCAAGGAATTTTCATGGAAATTCAGATGTTTAAAGTGAGTTTTATCTCCAAACTAAATATACAGTCTCTTCAACCACTAAAACCCTTTCATTTGGCTGATTTCTTGGTGAATTGTGGTGCTGTGGTGGTATAACAGCTTTTTGAACATGCGTTTGCTGAGCAATGGTAAACGTTGGCAGCCAAATTTCTGCTCCTCAGTTCATGCCTTGTGTTTGTTTGAGGAGAATTTGAGAGCGGAGGAAGCCTACCCGAAAATCCCTTTCCCGAGGAGGACTAACGGTCACAACCTATAAGCATGGGTTGCCTTTGGTTGACGTGTTTTCCCAAAGGATTGAGTTACAGTTGAACGAGGCTAGCTAATCCATGGTGGCTAGCATTGTAGCATAGACCACCAGACCACACAGCAACCACGGTCAAGTGGGTTGCTGACCTTTACCGCTTTCCTCTCATCTAAAAAAACCGAACCTCTGCAACTCCCTCCATCTGACAAAGGAAGTTTCAGGTTATATGGCCCATGACAACAAACACAAGCTGGCTAAAGATGACAATGCAAATTGTAGCATTAGGAATGTGCTTGAGATTTATTAGCCAAGCCATTACCTGGTGACAAAAATATCAAAGTGGCCTTAGAGTTTGCCTTGAAAACGAGCCTGTTTGATGTTGTACAGGAAGTGTCATCATACGTTATACTGTATGAGGTTTTTTTGTGTTTTTTCCAAGAGAATTGATGGATACTGTAATTCCTTTTATCTTAAAACAATACATTCTGTGGACTTTTTTCTGTCTTTTTAAAGATCTATTTTCAAAAACACTTCCATAGCCTACCCTTTGAAACATCGGACATGTAGTACTAGCCTCAGATAAAACTGAGATTCTGAGCGGCATCAGTAAAAGTTAGTTCCGTTCCTCCATCTGACCGAATGGTAGTAGCTCTAAATCTCTCCGCACTCCTCATCACCCACATCCATGCTATTTTCTCTCTCGTTAAATCTCATTTGCGCTGGAATCCAATTATCTTGGTGAAATATGTCGCCTTGTGTTAGCAATCCTTCTGAATGCTCTGCTTGTGTGTTTATACAGACAGTTGGCTCAGTCCCCAGGATCAGAGCATGCTCTGTGCTGTAGTTCCTTCACTTTGGTAGACACCTGGGAATAGTCTGACACTGCCATACCTATAAACCTTTGCAGTAGACTGTTCAAAGTGTCTACAGCAACTAGTTCATTTAATATAATCATTCATTAAGATAAAGTGACACTTGTATTGGAAGTGCATCTCCTCCTTTCATGAAATATCCCAATCACCAATAGATACAATGGAGTGGAACAATTTGAACCTAAAGATAACTAAGTTGGCAAACTTTGACTGCAAGCATGTCAAATGCAGTGCAAACATTTAACGTTTGTGGAAACAGGTACACCTCAGACATTTGTAATTGTTGTAATTACAATAGAAAATGATGTAGTTACATTCCCTCTCGGTGTTTGCAGGAATTTCCCACATGCTACATACAGGGGCTGAGAAGAGAGGAGATGATAGCTGTTTGATGGTGTCCTTTTTTCACATGCGGTTTTCACTTGCAAAGTCGACATTTAAAACTGTGAGAATACCACGTTAATGCATAAATATTGTCAGTGACTACATGTTAAGTTGCCCTTGCAGAGTCAATGTTTTCCTTATGGAGTGTTTTTAACACTTTTTTTGTGCTTGTTATATTTTGGTACCGTGCGTCCTGATGTAACATTTCCTGCCATTGTCTATGTCTGCCTCTTTCTCTCACACGGTCTCTCTCACAGTCTCTCTCACACAGTCTCTCTCACACAGTCTCTATCACTCACTCTTACGCCCTCTCTCTCTCTCTCTCTCTCTCTTTCTCTCTCTCTCTCCACACACACACACACACACACACACACTCATAAACACTCACCCACTTTTCACCCCCCTCATCCTCCCCTCATTGCTTCTGGCTAGGGGCTGCACCGACAAAAGTTATGGGGGGACTGATAGGGCAGAGCAAGTGTGTCACAGTTCAGAGAGAGCGAGAGAGAGAAAGGAAGAGAGAGGAAGACTAAAAAGTACGAGTGAGACGCCTGTGTCAAGCAGTTATTTTCTTTCCCTCCTTCAGCGCACACCCTCGCTCTCTTTGCTGCACCACTCCCCTGTCAAATGTGGATCTAGATTTCAGGCAGACTCTTTCCAACCCATTTTCCCACCCTCGTCTCTGAGATTAAATCTACTTGCTGTGGGACAAGAGAGGACATTTACTGGATGTCCAATTTCAATATTGGTAAGGACCTTGACTTTTTCCTAAATTCCTCCCCCCCCTCCAAATGTGAATTGTCTTTCACTTGACATGTGGACAAGTAGTAAGCAACAGCCATTCATTTTTGTGACTTCTTCATTAACTTTGGTTGAAGGTGACAGGGTAGGCTTTGTTTTTGCAAACGTTTGATGCTTAAGTTGGTGCTTGTTTGTTTGTGCTTCCTGTTTTGTGTTGTCTATTAGTGGCTGTTGGTCATCTGCTGTTGGCATGCATTTGGAGAGCAACTGTGGGTTAGTTTGTGCTACTACAGATGCACATCCTTGCAGTGTTGTTAGCCCAAATACCTCCCAAACATATCTAAAGAATTCAGGGGCAGGCAGGTCAGGCTGTCTATGGTTGTTCTTTGTGGAAAAAGATAATTATCCCATCTCATTCTTTCCCTTTTTTCGAGTTGGCTCCGGAGGTGTCGTTTCTGGGGACGGGGGAAAAGAGGGGAGAAAATTGGAAACAGACCCACCCAACCCAGAGAGTTTTTAGTCCGTCCAGAAAAGAGCCTGTCCGCGTAGAGGGAGGGAACGCAAAACAACAGTCCCAGATAAGAAAGACGAGAGAGAGAGAAATAGATGGTGATGATAATACAAGAATAAAAAGGGAATCCCTAAATAGTCTTAATCTGTTTTGGTAACGGAATGTGTTTTCCTCAGAAGAAGATGAAGAGGAAGAAGATGAAGAGGAGAAAAGAGAGTAGTCTTATGCAAAGAGAGGGAATTGAGCCACTGTCATAACATGGGATGTGTCTTTCCATGTGTCATACGCCTCACCTACGTGTTTTTAGTGAATGAGCATATCAACAAAACTGATGTTATACTTCTCATTAAAAGTTGGTCAGTTTGGAAGTCTTAAATTTGACTCTGAACAGACATCTGTAGCATGATTCCTGTCTTTCACATCTTTTCACGTGAACTGTTTTCCAATCATGTTGACATTTCCCGTTAAACACACGTAAAAAATCAATAATAGCTGAGCTACCATACATCTACTTTGTAAAATGCATCGCTAATCAGTTTGGTTCAGTGGCTACTGTGTATCCAGTCTGTGATTTCCTCAGGCAACTACACACTCAAAAGATACACCATCAATAAAATTGGTTTTCGCAAGATTCCTAAAATTGTGTGGTTGTCAAGACACCTAAAATAGATTTAAATCTTCAGTTCCTTCCCTTCCTTCCCTGTGAATACAGTGAGAGGGCCATACATAAATCAGAATTTATGTGATAAAACACATGATTAAATGGAGGACTCAGTCTCTGCTTGCTTTCTCGCCCCAAAACACTAAACAGTCCTTCTATTTCTGGGCTCTTGGGTTGTTCCAAATATATAGAGCTTGTCTGTGTGGTTTCTACAGCCTTAAATCTGTTTTTATGTCCCCTGTGACAATAATGATGACATTCACACTGACATGGACTATTTTGCTCCTGTCTCAAAGGTGACAAACCAAAGTACAGTTCACTAAGTTGTTTTTGGTGTGGGCAGAAAGGGAAGTTGAAAGATATTTTTGCAGAGGGAGTACTGGGAAGAGATCATCTCATTTAAATGTGCTTTCTACATTGTAATAGTCCATGCTTGGTTCACAATGCCCTTCCTGTTCATTCAGGATTAAGTTAATTCACGTTTCTGACTGAAAATGTATGTGCTGTGGTTTGATTTGTAACTCACGAGTCTAACTGCCAAAGCGGCTCCTGAATAGTGATCACACCACACAAAGGGCGCCCTCTTCAACTGCAGTATCACCACAGCCAAACAATCATGAAATAACAAGGGACAATGACCGCACTCAGATGACACCCGGCCTTCCGTTTTATGGACGTTAACGAATGGAACAGGTTTATTACATTTGTTCCCATTGAATTGAATTAAGACCAGATTTAATCAAATGAAGAGAAACGACTGTCTTTGTGAAATGGTAGACATTAGGCAACTGTCCTCTGCTTAAATATCTTCATAAGACCTATCTGCCGACAGACTGTGTTTCTGTCATGATGATGAATCATCAGGCTTGGAGTTTGTTTTGTCTTTGAGGGTCAAGAGGTCAAGAGGTTAAGGACCTGTAGTTGTCTGGAAGTGGGGGCAACACTCTTTTTATCTCTTTCTTTCTTTTTTTCTCTAACTCTCGTCTCATACTCTCTGTTTGTCTGTCTCTGTCTTTTACACTGTATCTGTCTCAGTAGTTGGTGCCTCCAATTAGTCCACCAATATTTCCAATTTCAGAGAAAATAAATAGGCTTAAATAAAATTATGCACAACTAACAGTTGTGTGCAAACATTGCTGATATGAAATGGATGATTGATGGATGTGCTAAGTTTAAGTTTGGGATGATCTCTTGGGACTCACTGCCATTCAATAATAAATCCCTGGGGTGTTCCTGTGGTTAATTTGCTACTACCCCCTAGTGGAAGAGACAAGTTAATACATGCTTTACTTATACATCAATAACCAAAATATGTGCGTGTGATTGGGGGAGGAAGTGCTCACCCTACACTTTGTGACTAACATCTTTCGGTGGAAATTGTTAGTGATCGAAATGCATTCACCGTCTATTTATATCCATGTCAACTTCCCTCAATTTGTCATATTTCAAGCGCAGGTGTGTTTTCTAGAGTGTTCAGTAATTGCTGCATGCATTATCAACAGTAGGCTACAGTTCATAGGCCTACCGCATGTATCACCATTGGTGGTAATCTGTTGTAAGGCCCAGGGCCAATCACACAAAGAAATAACCACATTAATCACATTTGCTATTGTTTGCCATTATTATTACGTAGTATCAGCGGTTCAAGTGAACAGTTTATTCCACAACACACTGTCGTACTTCCTGGAATGCCAGTCTTCCATGTAGGCTACTGGTTTCTATGCCTAGTGCTACTTCATTCAATTTTGATTCACTTGTGACTGCAGAAAGTGCTCCAAACGGCACACATTCTTGTGACGTCCCCCCCCCCCGCCCCCCCCCCCCCCCCGTCCCCCCCACGCTAACATAAAACGAGAAGCCTCAAGTGCGAGGGCGTCGTAAAGCTGCTTTTTCCAGTATCTCTATATGCATTTCCAGTGAAAACGAAAGACCGTAACGCTATCTCCCCTCTCTGTGGGTTAGCATGTAGCATCTCTACCGGGAATGGAAAGGTTGAGGCAACCCGACGTCACTAGTGCCGCTAGCAGCTGAGCGTATTAAAAGGTTCAAAGACACCACAACGTCTAGCTAGTGGCTATAGACTAGTCTGAGGCTCTAAGATATCACACACAGGATGGTCTCTGACAGAAACATTTTGCACATTGTGCATTATGAATGTGATTTCATTTGCCATAGCGATTATTTGTTGTTCTCATGTCAGAAAGTTTTTTGGGAGGGTTGATTGATGAATTTCATTGATTGGTCAAGGTAATCTGGTGTTACTCAATTTCTACCTCTTTTTTCCCCTCCCTTCCCATGTTTAACACCCAGCCTTACTTTTTAAATGGCATTTTAATTATGTTGGGTAACACGCAGGACATTCAGGGACAAGATCAATTGCACGAGTGCCTGCAGCATCTGACACACACACAGAAATGTGTGTACTGATGGTGTCCACATATTGAGCTCACACACACACAAAACATTTTTGTGTGTGTGTGCACAGTTATGAAATTGACAAATTTGTTAGTGAAAATAGTTTCAGCATCATAGACTGTTTATGAGATCAGAGAGAGAGAGAGAGAGAGAGAGAGGGAACACGAGAGAGGAAAAACAAAGAATGAAAGTTAGACAGAAGTGGAAAGTGAGAAATTCAAATTTACTATAATAATCAGAGAGACTGAGAATGTCAAAGATAAGATGGGAAACTGTATATAGACATCGTGAGAAAGGGATGAAGGGTGAACAAAACATGAGAGAGAGAGAGAGAGAGAGAGAGAGAGCGGGGGGAGAGAGAGAGAGAGAGAGAAAGAGAGAAAGAGAGAAAGAGAGAGAGGGGAATAGAAGGCAGACAGGGTCTGGGTGTCTCTCAGAGAGGATGACCCCCTATAGAGATTGAAAAACAGTTGAGTATTTGTCCATGGATACATACTTCCACTAGTCTCCACCCATGCCAGGAAATCGGCCACAGAGATAGTCTCCCAGGTTCCAGGAATCCGAACAATGTACTTTCCCTCTGTGCAACGACTCCATTGTGAGATCTGATCGTCCGCATTATCTGATCAATATTGGATATCAAATACACTTAACGTAGACTGTTGCAGTACATACTGTACACTGTCTAACTCACAATACATATGTATGATAGTGTCAGTTAGTATAAATGAATCAGACCACACTGTGCAGTACAAAAGAATCGAATAAGACTTGTTAGTTGTATATGTAAAATGAGTCTTCTTCAGAAAGTATCCTAGAAAACCTTTGCTGTGAGTTTGAGGGTGTGTGTGTGCTTGTTTACGTGTGTTAGCCTGCGTTGTTGATAGCGTACACACCCTTCAATGTCGACTTTCTCTACACCCTTGCCTCGACCTCTCATCATTTTTACATTCTCATTCCTCTTCTCCCTCCCTCCTTCTCTACTCCTTTTGGCAATCTGCCCTGTGTAACTGCTGTTCCCTCCATCACTGTACTGATTTTCTGCATTCCTCTCATTCCACTGTGCTTCCTGTGACAGGGAGCACCACACTGGCCACATAACTCTTACCTTGCTGTCTTCCCCTGGGTTCTGGTTTACATCTATAGAATGGTGCCCCCCATCCACTACACACACACACACACCATGCCCCCTGGCCCCACACTATCTGCGAGGGGACCCCTTTGTGTGGGTGTGTTCTGGTACTGTCCTGTTGTATCTTGTGTTTGGTGCCCAAAGTAGTATCAACAAGGTCAAAAGTTAGCATTGGTTTTTGTTGAATGTTTGCTGTTGGCTTGCAGGCTATGCAGAAGGCTATCTTTTTCTGACACACAGGCTTACCAAACCACTCTCCATCTCTCCCTCTTTCTCCCCCCTTTCTCTCTCTCTCTCTCTCTCTCTCTCTCTCTCTCTCTCTCTCTCTCTCTCTCTCTCTCTCTCTCTCTCTCTCTCTCTCTCTCTCTCTCTCTCTCTCTCTCACTCTCTCTGTGTCTCTCTCTGTCTCTCTCGCTTGCCAATTAGTTGGTAGTCAGGATGTTGTCCTTAGTTAGTACCATGCAGGACAAATCAATAGCATAATCACGCTGAACTCTTACCTTCAGGAAAAAGCTAAACACAATTAGACAAAAATGAAAGAAGGTTAGCTGGCAAGATGCATTGGCATTTCAAATGAAAAGCCTTTTTAGTCTTGTCTCTCCTTTGTAGGGGAGGTTATTGACATCTCTGACATCTCTAACACTAATTAACACTTATTCACACACCAAAAAAATCTAGACTCTTGCAATTGTTTTACTGCTGATTTTGTGATAAAGTTGCTTCATGGGGGTGACACATCATTTATCATATATTTTTCTCATAGATTGTTTCAAATCACCTTGTGTCCACTTCTATTTGCCCCACCACTTGCCCAAAGTGCAATGACGTACTCCCACCTGCTACAAATGACAGTTTTCTGGCTAACTTGGCAGCTCCACTTGATGGAATCCCCCCAGAGGAACCCCCCACACCCACCCCCACTTCGGTTTGACTGCTGCATGTGTATTTGGGTGAGGCTGGCACCGTACGTTGTCTGCTGCCCTCATCGCACGTCCCCCTGCCCGCCCTCCTTATCTTACCCCAACACCTCGCCCCGAATGTAATCTAAACACCACCGTACGTCATTATGCACTCTTATTACGCAATGTGTATGGGCTTGCAGAGTACAGCCCGTGTACAGTAGGGTGTGATGTATTGTGATATTTCTCTAATATATTTTCAGAGCTGCTGTTTTCCTGTCAGTTGAAATGCTGTATTTGATGTCCTGTAGACTTAATCTTGAAAGTTCTCTTTTTGTGCTTGAGAACTGGAAGAGTCATAAACACAGAGACCACATCCTCTGTCTTGATCATTATCTCTAGTGTGTGCGTGTGTACGCGTGCATGCTTGTTTTGTAAGACAAGAGTTTCAGTATCATTCATATTGAGGTTTCTGCATATAACTCCAACGGACATAATTCAGACAGCCATAAACAGGGTGAAAACATGCACACGCACGCACGCAGGCACACACACGCACACACAAACACACAGAGAAAAATAATTATTGCTGGCCATAGTTTGGTTCAGCAGGTGGAGCTCTCAAACCAGTTGCTGATTTCTGAAGAGCCATGAATGAGTTTGGTAGATCAGCAGTTACAACAATGAGTGAGGGGACGGGTGATGTCAACGCTTTCAGCCTCCAGTTACAGGCGCTTGATTTCTCTAGTCACTTAATGATGCACATTGACGTGCGCTACTGACCAATTTGCACCGCCTGCATACGCTAAGAAGTATTACAATTCGCCGCTTTCTTTGACGAAAACGCTATACGGGCCACATTAGGCGAGATGAAATCGTTTACGCGCGGACTGTAGGGACTTCTGTCTACAGAAGCGGAATTCATCGCTTGAAGACTCACCTGTTGCATTCAGTCCGCCTCAGCCTAGGCTCAAACTCTACGAGTCTTGCCTGTAAGGTAGAAAGGAAATTTGGGGGGTATTTATAAATGTCTTAGTAACGCGGAAATGACTAATTGGTTGAATCAAATCGGACTCGCTGTTCTTTGAAAGCCTTTGAACAGCGCGAGTTTGAACAACTCCGTGTCAAACGTGTGCGCAATTCCTTGTTTCTTTTGCAATGTAAGGATAGGCTTCGTATTTTATTGCATCCAAATTAACTCAGTAGTTCAGTAATACGTCTTCATAAGAACTTGCATTTTCATTCTCGAAAGGATATCGTCTGTTTAACTGCAAGTTTTTTGTCACTATCAACATACTTGAGTTGGCATAACACCATTTATTCCGTTCCCTCCACAGATGTAAAGCCAAGGGCTGAAATCAAGTCAGACACACAAGAGAAACGTTTCTCGACACTGTCAGGTACGTGGTCATTTTGGTCGTGAACGACTTGTTGGCACCAATAAGTCCCTGGACAACGCCGGTTTGTATTATTCTTGTTGTTTTGAGTTTGCAAAGTGCAAAAAAAGCTTGCAGTGTAATGGTTAGTCAACTAATTAGTCCATACTGTCCCAAATATTCTCCCAAACTTAACAAGGGCATAATAGGCCTAATTACATAGCATAATATTAAATTGCATAAATCATAGTGACAAAACAGGCCATGTTCACAATGTAGAATTACCTGTTTGGTAAGGAAATACTTTTTAATTATATAAACAGCCGATGCTTTAAATTGGGCAATTACAGCATTAACACAGACAGAAGGGCTTACTGTAAGAGAGGGTGTTAAATTTCTCAATGGCTCCGATGCTACGTACAGTATAAGGTCATTGGAATGTTTGACTTGAGTTACTGAACTACACACATTTGAGTCATGTAATCATGGCAAAGCAATAGTGTTTTTGCGTTTGAGAAGGAAAGTGTGTGTGCTTATGTGCAGTATGTAATAACACAAGTTGAACAGTTATCAGCTCCAAGCCCAGCCTCCGACAAGCACACAAACCCAGGACACACACACACACACACACTGTTTTTGTGTATACTCTCTCCATAGACAGGATGAGGTCATAGCCTTGGTACTGTTGTGAGGATTTGGTTACTCTAGTTTCACGTGTGCCATGACAAAGGAATCCACAGCACTCTTCGCCTATCCCCATTGTATAACATATTGGATCTTTCTTTTTATCTTTCTATCTGTCCATCCATCTATCCATCCATCCATCCATCTATCCACCTATCCATCCATCCATATATCTATCTCAGATAACCAGGTCAGTTCACTGTTCTTGTGTGTTGGTTGTGTACCTGTGTGTTTTTGTGTTTATGCTGTCCGTCCCTCATGTTGATGCGACTACGCACATACATGGGCCTCCACGCTCCACTTTGCCACAATCCCACTCGCATGAGGGAAGAAAAAGTTTCAGAGTTTGACCTAATTTCCCCCCTTGTCTGCTGTGTCCGTCGCTACCTCATCTAAGGATCGCTTTCCCTGAAGCCTTCGTCACAAAGACCTTGTGACGGGCTGACTTCAGGTGTTGTGACAGTTTATGGCATCTGCTTTGTCATGTCTATGAAGGGACGTTGACCTGAGGTTCGTATGTAACCCTACCATGTTATCCGAGGTCGATGTTCTTGCTGGGGGCGATGTAGTTGGATTAAAATAACACATGAATTATTAGGGGTGGTGGCCCTAAAGTGATTTATTCTGTATGGTGAGATAAAGTGTATGGGTGTGTCTAACACTCCCAAGACAACCCTTAAATTTGAGCCGAACTTCTTACGCTTTCCGAAATCCCGAAGCCAGGTTTACATGATGGGGGTAAATCTTCAAAGAGTTTCTTATCTTCTTCGTACTTACTGGAGTCACAGAAGTCAGTGTGTCACTCAGTATCACTATCACCATCACTTCACTTCTGTCTGGCCACATCAAGCAACAACCGCTACGCCAGCTACCTACCTCGACTCTGACGACTTTATCTGGTTACATTGGCAGCAAAGTCATCCCCAGATAATACTACTGTGACATGGTGGAGCTGATCATAAGTGAATCCCAAACTGTGGAGTCATGGGTGACTCATGACTTTTCCCTTTTATCAACCTTTAGTTAGCAATGGCAGACTGCATGTAGTTGAAACGGTATATTTCACCACAGGAGAATTTGAGAGGGAATGGTCTGGAATTGGGAAACGGCTGTTGAATGGTTTTATTCTACAGGGAATGAGTGGGAACTTGTACAGTAGTAAAAAAAAAAAATGAAAGGAGAGTTGACAGGGCTATTCAAGATTTTGCTTATTAGTTGTTACCATTTGAACCACCAAGAATTACCAATCATTTCTAATTCCTTTACTGTCATCTGCATAATATACAATTAGCATCATTCAGTTAAGAAAGGAGGAAGAATAAAGTTGTTTCTAGCAGGGTCTCCCTGCAGTATCTGTTCCAGACCACGAGTACTTAAAAAAACATTGACTAGTCGAGGACCATCGTCGCATGGAGCACAAACTCTGGTTGAAGTGTGTGTGTTACGGGGTTATCGGTAACAAACCTTTGAACAGAGAGAACGGAGGGGCAGAAACCAGAAGATAACCTTTCAAAATCCCCAGGGTTTCCAGGAGGACTTGTGAAAAAAGCAGAGCTGACAATAGGGACAGTGTTTAGCGCCGAGCCGAGCGGAGGATCACGTTTCCTCTTCCTGATTTGAGATCAGCCCAGCTGACTGAGAGAGGCTCACCTCAAAATGTAGCTGTAGCGTTGATGTGTGTGCAAGCGTCGTGTGTTTACACGCAAAAGACGGAGACAAGACTGCTTGTTTGTGTGTGTGTGGGGGGGGGAGTGTTTAGAAGTACATGGGTATATGTGTCTGGGGAGAGTGTATAGAGGTGTGTGTATCTGTGTAATAGAGAGATGCAGATATGCTGTGAGGTAGGGCTTCCAGCCCTACTGGACATAACCTGAGGGTGTGCTCCAGTTTTAAACACATTACATCCAAACTTTATTGAGTAAAGAAACTACTTCTATAGGCCTGTGTCAAAGCTACAGTACACAAAGAAAAACATGTATTGAACTTACTTTTTGCCATGTCTGAAAGAAACATCTGGAAATGTCAGGATAATTTCACTAGATCCATAGTTTTTGTGTGTGTGTGTGTGAGTGTGTGTGCAGATAAAGTTAACAGATGGCAAAGTTAGACCTGAGCATGTTTTGATGTCCATATCAATGAAAAAAAACATTTTTACAGTGGCAGCCATTGATACAGTATCCTTCTCAGTTGCTTGTCCCTGTAGTGTATGGCTGCTTCCAGTTTCATATTATTATTTTTTTCTTGACAGCCCTTAAGGGCTCTGTCTCCCTGCCTGCCTGTCTACAGTATAACCCTATTTTTAAGCCACAGTTTTGCTTCATTTCTTCCCACACTAAAACCAGACATGCCTCCTTGAACCCTTCTAGAGAATAAATAAAGCCGTTTAGACAATTATGGGTCTGTTTTGTCCGTGGAAAATACACAGTGTCACGCTTTAGGACGTGCTAGCTTGTGACTTGAGCTTAAACGCCTCTTGTCTTCGCTGAGTTGGCGACCTCCGACCTTTTCTTCTTGCCGCCCTAGGGGATGGTGTCATGAAAGGCCGCCACGTAAGAGGTCACTAGACGCCTCTGACCTTTGACCTTTTGCATTCATCAAAAATATCCTTTCACCGCTCGGAACGACTGAGAGAGAGGGACAGCGCGGTGTTCCGACCGAGGTGAAGACACAGGCGGAAGAGGGACGGATACAAACTATTTTCTTCACCGTCGTTTACGTTCTACGTCATCTATACATGTTTTCCCCTCAGTCAGTTTTGCAAAGAGATTACCAGATATTGTGTGTGTGAAAGACAACCTTCGACTGTTTCCCATAACAGCTCGTAACCACCTCGACCATCTCCTTTCAGAACTGTCACTTTGTACCCCCACCCCCCAGCTTCTGACTCTGACTCAAACCTTCGGTCGAGATGTGTGGGTGTGGCAGTGTTTGTGTAAGGCTGAGGATATGCCAATTATTTAGCACTTTAACTGCTGATGTTTCATCTTATCGAAGGCTTTAATTACGATGGCCTGGTTGCACAGTGTTTTTTTTTTTACTGTAGACACATATTGAGAAGTCACAGACTTTTTTTGTAGTTACTGACTTTAAAATAAGTCTGTATGCCGAGTGAATGTAATGTCAAAATGAAGGAGAGTGAGGGGAGAGAGGGACTCTTTCAGAAACTGTCTTCTGTTGATATTTTAGGATGAGGAAGTGTCACTTTGTGGTGGCAAAGTTAGTTCTTACTTCATCCATGTGGCTTCTCAGTGTGTGTGTGTGTGTGTGTGTGTGTGTGTGTGTGTGTGTTATGTGTGTGTGCTTTTACTAACGACAAACTTTCTGCTTTTGTTGGCTTTTACATGGCACTGAGAAGCCTTGCCAACTGCAAGGTTCTTTCAAGTAAACACACTCACCCATCCGCACCTAAGTATTAGTCAGGTCAGGTGGCTAAGCGGTTAGGGAATCGGGCTAGTAATCTGAAGGTTGCCAGTTCGATTCCCAGCCGTGCCAAATTACGTTGTGTCCTTGGGCAAGGCACTTCACCCTACTTGCCTCGGGAGAATGTCCCTGTACTTACTGTAAGTCGCTCTGGATAAGAGCGACTTACAGATAAAAATGACTAAATGTAAATGTAAGTATTACATGCATGTGGACAGGCACACGCTTGCTACACAGAGACACGAGTGGGAGAAATTGGTCATACTATTAATACATTGACAACTATACATACACACACGCCATACAGTCATAAAAACACAAATGTGTGCAGATGGACTGATGCTATTAATATGGCAGCACACAAACATATACACACACAGCCCAACATATGCACACTTTTGGGAATACGCACAATAACACAAGTGTTAACCAACAGGTGACACTATAAATAAAACAGACCCGCCTACACATAAGGAACCTCGCACAAAGAGCCTGTGTACCACAAATGTACACTATTAATACACACACACGACGGTTGCTTGCACACACCACCACAGATTTGACTTATGCAAACAAAGACCTGCTGTATGCACTCAACGAAACAAATGTGCACTATTAATATTTCTGTATGCGCGGGACACTCGTTGGACACACACACACACACACACACAAGAAAGGGATGGATACTCCAACTGCTGGGAGGCAGCGGTACAGAATGTCCCCAACAGCTGTGGATTCCACTAGATGGAAGACGGATGGGAGGGGGGTGAGGGGCGAAGGAGGGACAACAACAAGTGGAGGTGGCTGTTCCAGTCTCCAAATGGGCCATGAACCTTGCCACAAAATGGCCGTCGTGCCAGTCCAGTGTGCACAGAACAGGTGAGGTGACAGGAAGCGGGAGTTGCTGGATTTTGAAACGGGGCCTCTTGATCCAAAATGTCTCCTTTCGTGTTGACCTGGAATGGATTGACACCAGGTGATTCAGAGGGAGATGGAGGCTGAAATGTCCCCACTTTCCAGTTAACATGTTAACAACTTAAAAGGCTTGATGTGGAACTACATCGACAGTACATATGTGCGTTTGATAAAAAATCTGTCTCTGTCTCTCGTTTATGGTCTCTCTCCCTTACTGTATCTAATTTTTTTTCTCTTTATATGCAACTTTTCTCAGGAACACGTGTTGACCCAGCAGTAAATCCAGTGTTTATTTGTACAAATAGCAACCAGCACTTAACGTAATTTGCGACTTCCATTCCTTCGCCGCCAATACCACGCTTTATTCGAATAACAAACAAAGTTCACTTTTTAACCCTCAGTCTGGTTATAAATATCGCCAGGCTAGATGCAACACTGCTCTCAAGCAGGAGAACAAGTCTGGGAAACCATTTACCGAAATAGCAACATCTGTTTGCCTAAATGAACCAAGAGAGGATGTTATGGTGCGGACTAACTTTAGCTACAGGAACTTGCTGTTTAAAATGTGTGCGTGCGTGTGTGTGTGTATGCACTTGTGTGTTTGTATTGGGTTTCAGTTTGTTTGCAGCAGCTCTACTAAAGCAAGAGGATGATGGTTGTGAAACGTATGTGAACACAAACCAGAAGTTTGTTGCCGACCTATTTTTAGCAACTGAAAGCGAGAATTGAGTGCGTGACACAGAGAATAACTATAAAAAGATACTTTATTTACTGGTCGATAAGAACAGACTTGCTCTGTAGGTTACTGCTGAAGTAATATATAAACAGTAGACAAAATGATGAGACAGCAATACATTACAATGCTGGCATGTTAGCATGCCAGTATAGGGGGTATGTGGATGTTGTTGTTGTGTAACCAAAACAAGTTCAATGTTAAATCTGATCTAGATCCAATATCCACCACACAGTTTAACTTGAGTAAGACTTTGTATTGCTAAACGGTAATGAATTTGATCTTCATAGCAGTTCCTATGCAAATAAATTGTTGTTACCAAAGGAATTGCTATGTAGTTACATGGTATGTCATCAACATTTTATTTTGTATAGCCCTTTTTACACGCAAGCATGTCACAGAGGGCTTCACATACGCCCATAGGACAGCCCCTCAACTAACCTAAACCCTCAGGGACCCTCAGGTCATGAGACCGTAATGTAAAGTTTTGCCCAAAACTGTGTTAGTTTGCTTTGTTAGCTCTTGGAGTTTGTGTGTCACATAAGATTCAGACTTTCCGAAGGTTGTGGTTCGTCGTTCAGATCAGAAAGTTTGACTTACTTCCTGATAATTTCCGACTGTAGTTGTGGTAGAGTTTGTCAGGGGTGGGACTGTTTGGGGGAAAACAACTTGTGTGTGCAACCTTGTTTGTGTGTGTGTTTGTGTGTGTGTGTGTGTGTGTGTGTGTGTGTGTGTGCACCTGCGTGTGCTCTCCCACAAGTTTTTTTCAAACAACAACCCTCTTCTGGTAAAGCATGTTCAGTTGTCATGATACTTCCCATAGAGAACTGTTTTAAACCCTATGGATTAGATACAATTCATCTCTGCTATGACATTGCCTACGCCTTGTAAAAACATCATGGCAAATGTAATCAACATGCGTTGACAGTCGATTCAAAACGTGGAAACAATTCACAGGCCTGAATAATCAGAACAGTGTTACAAAACGCCCTTGTAATGCTCACCTCCTTGAGGTAATGTAAATGACTTGATCATTTGTAGCAGTACAGTTATTTCAGACCATAGATTTGTGAAAAGGGAGGTGTGTGATATGGCAAGCATATTCAAATGGCCATGTAGACTCTTGATGGGATCACAAGATAAACCGAAGGTCACACACCTAGGCTTCCTTGTATTGCATCCTGTATTTCTATATTTATCGGTGTGGTTGGTTTGGCGTGACGACAAAACACGAACATGTTAGAAGTCCGTACATTTACACGCACACACACACTCCTGTACAAATGTACACGCTCATTGTATGTACACACGGACGTACAACCCTTCCCCACACGCTTGTTCTCTCACACAAACATGGATGTCTTTTTTGTAACTATGATGTATTTTCTTTATCCTTTCCAGTTGAGTGGACTTTAATAATATTATCCAAAGTAAAGAAAGTCGGCTCAAATATAATACCCAATACGAAGTCATAAATGCATCCGCTTATCCCAGTACTTACTTTAATCGGTTTCTGTGTTGGTCACTCACATCTGACCCACAGTAATACTGTGTGTGGGAACACTTTCCTTTCCGAGAACTGCCTTCACAGACATCTCCCTCTTCGTCATCACCGCCAGTCAGAACAAGGGCTATTATCGCCTGGGCCTGTGGGGTGAGGTTCAAGGAAGAGGCGGTGAATCAAATCGCTGCAAATACACATGGAAGAGGATTATGGTGACATTTACGGGGAATATAACTGTCTTTAGAGAATGCAAGGTCAGACATTTCTTCGGAGTTGATAGGAAATGGGAAATGGTCCCTCACACCAATACAGTCCTTTCTAAGGCATGGCTAATTGTCAGAACCATGTTGAACTGAGAAAGTACAGAGGATATAGCAGACACATTTGGACAGATATGACAAATACATTACGCTTAAATCCATGCCTGATTGTACGTGATAGATGTTTACAGTGGAGACATTGTGAAACTCCTGGAGGGTGTGTTTTTTCCATTGTAGTCACACAGACCTTTCTAAAAGAGCAGCAATTGTTCATTTCACGGTGGACTTGGGTTCAAGAAGGATCTAACCACGGCCCTTTTCTGCATGATTTCATCCAAGAAAACATGATAAACTGCTACCTGATGATATGTGGTCATTCTGCTGACATCCTTTGTGCCTCTAATGTAACCTTACCTGGCTGAGTCATTCCATTGAGTTATCTTTTAAGGAAGTGTGTATATATTGGTTCACTTGATGTGAGTTTTGGTTGTGTGACAAAGCCATTGCTTTGTGTTCACTCTGAAACATTGACTCTCTGTGAAAGTGTATTAAAATGAACATTTATAATGTTTAATGTTTGTCTGTACAGTGCATGTATGGACAATGACACAATGTGTTGTAGTTTGGGCTGTGTACACCAGTATAGTACACTATACACTATAGTACACTGGATTTGAAGTGAAATGATGACTATGAGGTTAAAGTGCAGACATTGATGGATATTTACATACACTAAGTATAGGAATCAGAGGAATCAGGAATCACCTTAAATAATGAATAATCTTCAATAAAAACATTCAATACTTGGTTGCATATGTCTGGACGGCCAGTCATCAACCTCACAGTTTGAGGTATATTTTGTTTGTATAGTTGTCACTCAAAGTACAAACACTTTGCATTTCAATGTGCCTCAAGGACAGCTATAGACGAGACACTCATAATTGCTCTGTGACATAGAGCAATCTTTTTGGCAGCAAGTCTCTGGTAAATTTCCACCCCACCCCCCTCCCTCGAAGGAGAAAGAGGTGTATCCTACCCCCCCCCCCCTTTTTAAGCAACAGTACAACATTCCAACTAAATCCAGGGAGTCAGGTGGCTGAGCGGTGAGGGAGTCGGGCTTGTAGTCAGAAGGTCCCTGGTTTGATTCCCGGCTGTGTCAAATGACGTTGTGTCCTTGGGCAAGGCACTTCACCCTACTTGCCTCGGGGGAATGTCCCTGTACTTACTGTAAGTCGCTCTGGATAAGAGCGTCTGCTAAATGTAATGTAAATCCTTAGAAACTGCCCCGGGTTGAAATGTTATCTATTGTAACACATCGGGCAGAATGCAATGAATGAGTTGTCATCGTCTTTGTGTATTGTTTCCGTCTAAGGAATGTTGTTGTTCTTTCCTAATCGCATGATTCATGATTAATGGTTGTTGTTAGTACCTGTAAATCTGGCCCGATATAAACTGCATAAAACGGAATAACATTTGGTCCATGTGGGGAATCCACTGGAACAAGGTTGCAGCTCGAAATCAATTTTGTTCTTTGATGTAGCCTACGGGTTAGGTTTTATTCGAGTGTGATAATGCTTTTACCAGAGATGCCGCGAGTCAAGCTAAATGCCAAATGACAGGCGACTACGGAGCAGTACTCGAACCAAATGAATCAAGATATGCCTTGCGCTACACCTCTTCTACCGTAAAATATAGTTTTGGATTCATGACCCATGACACATTTTTTTTAAAAGTAAGTTGGATCTGAGCCATGTTCTTCCTAGGCATGAATACCTGAATGAAGGGAAAAATGTGCTACAGTAGGTAGCTACAGTTGGCTCAGAGTACAAACACACACACACCACACACACACACACACACACACACACACTGGGTGCATGTTTAAATATGGAATCACACTTTTGTTATCAAACACATCCTCACTGTGCCACTGTACTACTTTGAGAAATGTCCTTGAAATTCTTTTGTTTGATGTTTTACGTCGGACCATGTCCTGTTCTCCCAACTGGACGTGCTGTGTTGAGACTTGATGCCTGCTGTGCTTTTGATACTTATGATGGTCTTTTCAAAATTCCTTCTAGCTCCTGATACTGTGTCAGCGTTTATAGTATGATGGGGGGGGGGGGGGGGGGGTTGGAAGTAAATGCTCGAATTAATGGGAGGACAGGATTGAGGCAGTGGTTGTGTGTGTGAGTGTGTGTGAATGTGTGTGCGAGTGTGTGTACAAGTGTCTGTGTGAGTGTGTGTACAAGTGTCTGTGTGAGTGTGTGTACAAGTGTCTGTGTGAGTGTGTGTACAAGTGTCTGTGTGAGCGTGTGTACAAGTGTCTGTGTGAGCGTGTGTACAAGTGTCTGTGTGAGCGTGTGTACAAGTGTCTGTGTGAGCGTGTGTACAAGTGTCTGTGTGAGCGTGTGTACAAGTGTCTGTGTGAGCGTGTGTACAAGTGTCTGTGTGAGTGCGTGTGTGTTTCTCTTGCCGACACCAGTTGGTTGTTCCTTGTAAAGTGTGAGAACCACAGAGAAGGGTTCACATGGCCAGTAGAAAAACATTGAGAAGAGAGATGTCACATGTTGGGAAATTTTCATCAGAAAGAGGTTAAACCTCTCCACTGGTACCAATGGTGTGTGTGTGTGTGTCATCAGTACAGTGCAGAAGTTTAGCTTCAAATGAAGTGCTGGTCACTCCTTCCCTCATAATGAACTAAGAGACACACAAAGCAGGACAGAGTCTGCATATATTTTCGTTCAACCCACACTTCATTACTCAGTAGAGTCACCACACCTGGTTTAGTCAGTAGCCGGGAACTGGGAAATAGGTCATCACTCAATATTGCACATCCACAGAGCTTTCCTACTAATTGTTTTGACAAATATACAAGCGTCCCTCGTCATTGTAGCTCATCTCTTTCTGTTCTGTCTCTGCTCCCCTCCCTCCTCCCCTCTCTCCCAATCTCTGATTTCCCTCACTCCCCCTCCCTCTCATCCTTCTCTCTCTCTCCCACCTCTCCTCTACCCATCCTTCTCTCTCTCATCTCCCTCTCTATCGCCCTCTCTCCTCTCCCCCCCTCCCTCTCCCTAACTCTCCCCCCTCTCTCTCTCTCTCTCTCTCTCTCTCTCTCTCTCTCTCTCTCTCTCTCTCTCTCTCTCTCTCTCTCTCTCTCTCCATCTCTCTCTCTCTTCTCCTCCCCCTCTTCTCCACCCCCCATTCTCTCCCCCTCCCTGTCTCCTCCTCTCTCCCTCCCTCCCCCTCCCCGTCTCTCCCTCTGCCCCTCTCCAGCAGCGGATGTGCCGCCCCTAGGCACGGTGGCATCGGCAGCCCTGCAGAGAGAGCAGGCGATGGACCTGAGCGTGACCCAGCACATGGTGCGCCCTGGGCCGGACCCGGCCACACTGGTCCCCCGCCACCTCCCCCTCCACACGGTATACCAACTTTAAATTGTATTGTTTTCAAATGGCAGGAACAACACAACCGTGTTAACTCATGGGACTAAAGCCAAGCACATCTAGTCCAGGGAGCTCGACGGTTCTCATAGGTTCTCATCTATTTCATAGTCATTGTTTGAATTGCCGATGAGAACCATCTCCGTACTGTTTCAGTGTAAAAACGAGAGCTTCCCCGCAGGCCATTTTGAATGGTCTGTATTATGCAAAGCATAGTTTTGTTCCTAATTCAGTGTCAGTGATACCTCTGGCTGAAATACTGTAATGACTTCATGTTCTGTGTTTTGTAAATTCAGTACAACATGGAGTCCCAGAGGCACCGCATCAGGGAGTTGGACCTGCTGATGCACAAGACCAAGAACAGTAAGGACTGTTTTGGATTTCCTGGTAGTGGTAAAAAAAAGGCAAATGTACACGAAAATAGTGTGGGTGAAGTGGAAAATTCACTAGGAAAATATTTGAATCATTAATTAAGGAACTATCGCTTCAATATTCCTATGGTTGACGCTCAAAATAGTTAATTGACTGGGCTTTCGAGCTGATATACTATAGGGAGAACTTTCATAAGAAATAATTTCAGCTCAGTCACTGAGGAAGTACATCACATGGAAGATTCCATGGAATTTTCCAGATGCTCGTCCACTTTTTATTTACATTTTGAGGAAGGACCTAACGGCTGAAGAATTCCGCCTAGGAAATCAAGAATATCCATCATCATGTAGTTCAGGCATGCCTGTCACTGAGAATGTTGATGCCTGAATAGACCTGCTTTATGTGGAATCCTAATTCCTCGGTTGGGTGACTTTGATTGACAGGCGCCGTGGCGAGTCCCCAGGTGAAGCAGAGACTACGTGACCTTATCATCTCCAAGAAGAATGTACAGGCTGCTCTGGAGAGGACCTCCTCAAACCCCAGCAACACCACCACCCTTGGATACAGGTGAGAAGCTCTATGGCCAAATCCCCCCCCTCCAAAAAACGATCCCCAATTTCCTCAGTCCTGGCCTCTTTCTGGGAACTCATGTGAGGAGAAGGTCTCGAAGGAGGAACGTCGGATGTGTTCCCCTTCGACGAGTTCCGAGATGTAAATAAAACATCGAGAATCAGCCTGGTGGGATGTACTGGATGGGTTAAGAAAGGGCTTTGCTTCTAGTCAGACAAATAATGTTCATGTCTCCAGTTCCTCATACCCTGCATAGTATCGCTACATACAAGAAAAAATCCCCTATTATGTTAGAGCTCTCAACCTGCTCTTACCTGGTTGCTTAGGGAACTGGGCCGGGATCCCGACATGCCCCCGAAGCCACAGATGGTCATGCCCGCTCTCCGTCCTCCACACGAGCGCCCTCTCAGAAGGACAGGTGAGGCCCCGAATGTTTGTTCCACCGTGATGTTTTTGTCGTGGTTGCAGATTCTCATGGACATGATTCGTAGTTGGATTCCTCATATTCGAGACTTGAATGGCTCACGCTGTCTTGGTGAGACTGTGGCTGACGTCTGATGGATTCGAACACCCTGTTCAGTGGTGGGGGTGGATGGGGGAAGCGGGTGTGTCTGTGTGTGTGTGTGTGTGTGTGGGGGGGGGGGGGTGGTGGTGTGGGGGGGAGTTGATCGAAAGAGTTGAGGAGAACGAAAGTCACCAAGCACCCAGGCCTCCAGGGCACAAATGTGAGAGAGAGGGGAAGAGGGAGAGGGGGAAGTAAGGAGGAAAGAGACATTAAAAAAAACAAAGGTAGTGAGAGACAGCCATGTTGGTTACATAACCTACCCAGGGGTACACGTAAAATGACCTTCGTGAGAATCCCAAGCATGCTATGCCTGCGAGGACATTATGAATGACACAAGGTGTGGTTCTGGAGTGTTTCTGCAGACTAGTACATGACCTGGAGTGGTTCTACTATAAAAAGGACATTATTTACCTGCCTTGCCACTGGCAAGATACTGCTGGCTCACAGACATCCTCACACCCACATAAATATACCGACACACACATGCATACACCCTTTTCATCTAAAAAAAACAGCGACAATGGATTCCCCCCCCCAAGTATCCTTTGTCCAGACTAAGTTACATTACTAACTGCCTGATTGTTTTGTAAGGCCGTCTTGCGGTTTAGCCAAAGTAAACATGAAACTTGTATGTAATACTATCTGCTCCACAATGACACTCTTTTGTTCTTTTCGTCAGTGTTGTACATAGCTCTGATAGTCCAATGAATTGCTTTGTGATTTAATATAATTTGTAGGCCATTGTAGTACAACAGTACTTTGGGTCAAACTTAACCTGCAGTTTATATTATTCGCTAAATGGAAACTTGAATCGGATTCCATTTAATCATGGTATTTGTTGTGCGTGTCTGTTTTCTCTTCTCTGTGTGTGTTTTTACACACTTGTGTGTGTTTGAATGTGTGTGTGTAGCCTCTGAGCCCATCCTGAAAGCTAAGCCTAAGACAAAGAAGCATTACTCCAGACCAAACCCTTTACGACGCAAGACCAGTGCCCCACCCACTGTCAAGCACCGGACGCCGGAGACTCTGGGTAGTGTAGTCTTCCCTACACCTTGATATCTTCTAGTCCAACCTGCATCTGTATCACTGTAGAACTGTATAATAGGCAGCTCATTTGGCACATTACACCAAAACGGTGAAATGATGTCAAAGATTTCCTACTTGTTGTTTTTGATACCTTTGAGGTGAGGTTGTCATTCAGTGTACCATAAAACGATTTTAAACAACTCACAATGCAACAGTTGATTTCCCCAGATGATAAGTCTAATGTACAGTGTGTGCTTTTGGCTGATTGGCTGTTTCTCTCTTCTGTTCTACAGACTCCTCCCCCAGCAGCAGCAGCACCCCAGTATCAGGCTGCAGTTCGCCCAATGACAGCCTGCGATCTGAAAGCGGGGTCATCCCACTCACAACTGGATTGACTCTTGAGGTGAGACCCAGTAGCCCCTCCCCTCTACTGACTCACCTACTGTATCCACTAGCACTTGTTCAGTTTGATTACACATGCTTGGCTTGATGAAACAGGAAAGGTGATGCTATATGCAAACCTGGCTAGCAGCAACTACCTAAATACATAAAGTAGCTACCTGATGTAACAGCTAATTGTGCACATGCTGTTGCCAGAAAGCTGCAATTGCTAGCTGACATTACACCAACAATACTATGCTTTGACCTACTTCATAAAAACCTACCATGGATGGACACTGATATGTATTCAGATACTGTCACTCGCCTCTCTATTTGTCCCAGTACTAGTAAATACAAACTAACATTTAGTATAATTTGATAATAAATGTAATATGATGCGAAGTCCTAACACAATGAGTAAGGTAGCTGTTGGAACTTAAAGGAGGAGTGGACACATCCAGTTTCCAGTTTGTTGCCACGTGATGTACACAGTGCAGACATTTTTTTAATAAAATCCTCACAGCATAGAATCTGGTTCTGTTCCTGTGTGCCTGCTTGGCTTTGCCAGATCTCTCAGAGTGGCATGCGAGCAGTGTCATGTGACTTCCATTCAAACGAATGCAGGCACATTTTTGCCATTTTTGCCTCTGTTTTGTTGCATTGTCACAAGTCTCCCCCCCCCCCCATACTAGAAAGAGGAGTGGTAGGGAGTGGAGGACTGCAGCCGTTTAGCTATACATGTTAAGTAACCATACAAAAAAAAACGTTATTAACTTTTTATTTCATCAATATTGTCCGTTGTGTTATTTCCTTTAAACACATTTCCCAGACTGTGAATACAGTTAGATCAAATGTCCACAAGAAGGGACAATGAGTTGTTTATCAGGGCTGGAATGTTTTGCTCTTCATACTTTCACTACAAAATAAAAATGAAAATCAGATTAATTTACTTAAATCCCTTCCTCTGGTCAATTAGATTACTGTTAGGTCTTGGAGCATTGAAAGACTGTTTTATTTAGTTCTGCTGATACAGCTGTGGACTTGCAGTTCAATGTTAATTAAAGGTCTTATTTGTGCGGCGTGGGACTGTGCAGTTACGGCCAAATCATGTTTTAAACAAGGAGCTTTGAGAAGGTCAGACGGCTGGTTAAACTATTAAGTCTATGTCATTTGATCCCCCTCCTCATTTAATTAACCATTAATACAAATGTGTTTACCACAGTGCTCTGCACTGAACCTTCCATGGGTCTGAACAGGCAATTACTGCTACTTTGCTCTGTCTTGTACAACCGTACAACAGCCTGGCTCTAAACACTCATCTGAAATCCCTTCAAATACTTTTGCGCTTGTTGCTGTCCTGACCTAGAGCAACAGATAGTGGAGTTTGCGTGACTGGAATCAAATAATACTTTGATTTCATTATAGTGCCTCAGAACGATCTTAAGTGGGGAAGGTTCGGCCATGAGAAATATATCGCACGCAGTTTAAGGGCCCTTTATAACGAACAGTAGTCTCTCGGTTCATAATCACACCGCATCAGATTAGAAAGTGTTTATATTCTCAGTGGCCTGTTGGTTTGGTACGCCCATTCAGAACATTCCACAGGGCTACTGGTCCATTCCAAAGTGATCAGTGCCAGGAGCGATTCTCCTACGACCTCTCGCACTGTTGACTGCATGTGGATATCCATCCATGTTTGGAGCGTGACGTTGTTGTGCGTGTGGCACCCGGCAGGTCCAGAGGCTCATGCTGCAGGATGGCATCTGTTCCTCTGCAATGCCCACCATCACCGCCGGGCTGCCCGCCCAGGTGAGACCCCCCCCCCCCCCTGCTCACACGCACACGCATACATATACAGTATACACAAACACACTTATATACCTGTCCGTACACACACACATATACACATCCCCCCCACACACGTACACGTCACACCTACACACACATCCATACATATACAGTATACACAAACACACTTATATACCTGTCCGTACACACACACATATACACATCCCCCCCACACACGTACACGTCACACCTACACACACATCCATACATATACAGTATACACAAACACACTTATATACCTGTCCGTACACACACACATATACACATCCCCCCCACACACGTACACGTCACACCTACACACACATCCATACATATACAGTATACACGTCCATACACACACACATACACACATAGTTATGCACGAACACACTTATATACCTGTCCGTACACACACACATATACACATCCCACCCCCACACACACATGTACACATCACACACACACATCCTTTTATAGACATCCATATACACACACACACACACACATATATACACAATTATGTGTAACAGGCGTAGTCGCGCTGTTTGTCAGTCACTCCGATCTTTTCTGAACTCGGGAACTCGCACGACCACTAACCAGCCACCAGCTGAGTTTAACCAATTCAGATCGGCTACACTTGCACGCTCACACACACACGTTATGCGCTGTCTGCTTTGGTTTCTTTCCTCAAGTTTCGTCCAGTTTACCATCTGTACATTAACCGTGATCATCCAGATAAGGTCCTTCTTACGGTGGAGTTCTTGACCACGTGCCTCCCGTATCGGGGGCCATCTTGTCTCTCTCTGTCCAGCGCCTGCAGCCTGTCCTCATCCTGGAGCCTAACACCGGCCTGCTGCACACACAGCTGCTCTCCGGTAGGACACACACACATACACACACACACGCTAAACAAATACTTCCGTGTAAAAAAGTATTTTCAACCTTATTGTGCACTGGGTCCACCTTCATGAGTGCAGAACAACAACAGCAGCTGTTTTAAAGCCGTATTTTCTGCTCACTTTAGAATGTTCATTCAGAAAAGTCATAGGCATTATAAAATGGTAATCCATTGGTCAAAATATGTGGGAATCCTGACACGGTGTCTTTGTGTACTGAGATCACTCATAGTGCAACTATGCCCTCTACTGTTCATCCAAAAGAAGTGGGCGATTTATCCTGTTGATCTTGGAACGATGAGCACAGAGATCATGCACTATCTTGTTATTGATCTGAATGTGGGAGTGAACCGAAATAGCTAGTTTCTCCCCGAAACGTTTTTCTGTCACGACCCGATCTGTGTGTTGTATCAGAATGTGTCTCTACAAACAAAAGGTCTACGCGATTATTCCGAAGTTTCAACCAATTTTCTCTCTCTCTCTCCTCCTCCTTCTCTTGTCACTCACTCTCTTTCCATGCCTTTGCTTTTCCATTCGCTTGCCCCCCCCATCCTTAATCTCTCCCTCCCTCCATTTTGCTTCCTCTTCCAGTCCCTTCCTCCTCCTACAACCATTCCGTCCTCCATCTCCTCTCGCACCCCCCTTCCCCTCTCCTCCGTGGCATGAACCCCGCGTCCCTCCAGAGCCACTACTCTTCCTCCTCCTCTCCCTCGTTTTCCTCCTCCTCCTCTTTCTCCAGGGCGGAGGCGGGGGGGTGTCACCGCCCCCTGGGCAGGACGCGCTCGGAGCCCCTCCCTCAGTCGCCCCCCCACCTGCTCCAGCACCAGCACAGCAAGCTCCTGCTGGAGAACCTCAAGGAGAACACACAGCTGAGGAAGGTGAGACAACACACCCGTGCGTGTCAGTATTCGGGAAGTGTACACTGGGGGATTGTCGAGGTGTGTTCAATAGACAATATAGTCGCTCTCACACACACACACACGCTTCACGTTTGAACACAAGCACTATGCGTAATCATTTCGATCATTGGACACTTGATGATGGCTGACACTCTACGACAGTCTAGTCGTGTTTCGAGGATCATGTGTCGTTTCTTTGTACCTACGAGATGTGTTTGCCTCTTCGTCGATGTCGGTTTTTCCTGGACTTGTCGTCTTGTCTGGAACAGCTATTTGGTCAACGTGGGTTGTTTTGAAATGTGCTTCATGAATGACACGTGCTGTTGTCGTATCAAAAGAAAAAAGAAAAACGCAGCGATAATTCCTCGGTCCACTCGACCTTTGACCTCAACACTTTTCCCACGCCCGTCCACAGTCGATGACCAAATCCAGCGAGAAGCCCCGCCTGTCCCAGATCCCCTCGGAGGACAGGGACCCAGAGGAGTCGGGCTTGGGGTCCGGGCCCCTGCATGAAGACGCCTACCACAGAAGAAGAGCGTGTGTGGAGCCCCACTCTGAGGCCTTGTCCCAGAGAGACAGCATGGCGGAGCTGGGACATCTGCAGCTGTCACTCACACTCAGTCAGGTATGTTCTCCTCACACACACACACACACACACACACACACACACACACACACACACACACACACACACAAACAAACACACACATACACTTAACCATTACAAGCTAGTACATATACTTGCCAAGAAATGCATGTATTGCTAATATTGTGTGTGAAATGAGTTTGTACACCTGTCCTTGCAAAAGACAGTTTGGCATATAATACTCATGTAATCAAGTATATATTGAACCTCCAACAGAGGGCACTATTACACAGTGGTTTAACATGTTACGAGTTTTTGGTCATGGGATGTCAGTTTGTGTGTGTACTTGTGTACAGTGTGACATCTTTTGAGAAATGTCACACTGTGCATGCCCCAATAGAAAAGAGTTCAAGGAACATTATTTGTATATGATCTTTCTGAAGAAGCTTTTCAGATGTTTGCTAGTCCCACTTTTCCTATTTGTTCTAAAACATTTGCCTTTTTAAGTGAGTGTTTTTTTATGGCTTCTTTCAATAACTCTCTCCTCCCCTCTTTTCTCCTTTCTTCTGCTCTTTTTTCTCCTCACCTTTCCTTACCTTACCTCTCTTCTCCTCACCTTTTTTCTCCTCACCTCTCCTCACCTCTCCTTTCCTCACCGTTTTTCTCCTCTCCTCACCTCTCCTCACCTGACCTCTCCTTTCCTCACCTTTTTTCTCCTCACCTCACCTCTCCTCACCTCTCCTCCTCTCTAGCCATTCCGCTGGGGGGAGCAGCAGCGCCACCTCCAGGCCCTGCACAGACAGTACACTGCCCACTCGACAGACTCCAACCACTTGGCTGTCCCCGTGCTGGTGGTCCCCCCGGTGCCAGGCCTGGCCCACAGGCCCCTCTCCAGGGCCCAGTCATCCCCGGCCTCCACCTCCCTGCCTCCTCCTCCACTCCAGCCCTCCTCCAGCACCTCTGAAGTGGGGGCCCTGTCTCTGGCCAGGCCAGCGTCCCCGGAGCCCTCCGCCAAGCTATGCTTTACCACTGGTAAGACACACACACACGCACACACAGAACCTGTGAAACGGAATGGAAGAGTCATTTTTCCCACTTATCTAATCCAAAAAAGATCCACACACTGGCCGTATTACAAATGTGTTATCATGCATGCGTTTTGTTGCGTACATGTGACATGTGAAACATTGACCTGAGAGAGTGTGTTTGTGTCTGTCCAGGTTTGGTGTATGACTCCCAGATGTTGAAGCACCAGTGTGCCTGTGGCGACAACAGCCGTCACCCAGAGCATGCTGGGAGAATCCAGAGCATCTGGTCCAGACTCCAGGAGCGTGGCCTGAGGAACCAGTGTGAGGTGCGACTGGCACGCACACACACACACACACACGCACGTCTCACTATTGTAACTGTAACGCACATATTGTACACCATGCTGTCGCAGCCTCCAATGAATTGCATCCCAAGATTCTATAATCAAGGTGTGTGCGTGTGTGTGTGTGCACAGTGCATTCGCAGCAGGAAAGCTACAATGGAGGAGCTCCAGTCTGTACACTCTGAAGAATACGTGCTTCGCTATGGGACCAACCCACTCAACAGGCTCAAGCTAGACAACCGCAAGCTTGCAGGTGAGACATACACACACGTACACACACGTGCACACGTGTGTGTAGTCACTTGGGAGGTACAGGTAGTTCACGTCCATCACTTACTTACATGACTCAAGCATAAGCTCTCTTTATGTATTCTGTCTCATGCTCTCTCATAGACACACATCCACACACACATACACACACACACACAATGTCACAGGTATGTATTAAACAAAGCACTAAACATTTCTCTATCTTGTTTCTGGCAGGAATCTTATCTAAAAGGGTATTTGTCACGCTACCATGTGGAGGAGTTGGGGTGAGTTTCAAAGAAAACACGCGCATGTTCACACACACACACACACACACACACACACACACATACCCTGTAAAACACAATGGAAGAGGAATTTTTCCACTTATCTAATCAAATTACAGAACAGCAAACATTACATGCCTGATTATGTGTCATTACACAATTAAGCTAATAGGGCTACAAATAGCTGATGGTGTAGCTGTTGGCTGGGTCCGGCCTCAAACACCAATCAGAAATCAAAGGCTACGTGAAGGTGACACAGAGGGATGGGAGGGAGGGAGGGAGGGAGGGAGGGAGGGAGAGAGAGAGAGAGAGAGAGAGAGAGAGAGAGAGAGAGAGAAAAAAGAAAAGAAAGGGGGGGATGAAGAATTCACGGCCTGGAGGAGTGTCTGAAGGGACTGTTCTTGAGTGAGAAATCTTCCATTTTGGAACCAGGTGAATGGGGTAAGTGGGTAGAGACTCCGGGGAAGAAGGGAGGAGAGAAGAGGAGAAGGCCGAGGAGGAGAGAAGATCCAAAGAGGCGTGTGTGAAGCTAATGGCTCAACGAGATGAGCCGTATCTGGACAATACGGACACTGAAAGTATGGACGGGACGAGCAGAAGGGGGGAAAAGGATGAGAGGGAGCGGTAGAGGCGGACGAACGAAGGGCTGCTTCGACAGGATGACGCGTGATGATTACAAAGAAGAAGACGAAGAAGGGAAGAAAAAAAGAGCAGAGCCGGAAAGGGAGATGAGTGGATGAAGGAGAGGATGAGAGGGATAAAATGAAGGGTAGGAGGGAGAGAGAGGGAGAGAGACCACAGAGAGGAAGAGAGGGTTGCATGGTGTCGATAAGGCGCCTGATCTGCCTGGGTTTCCGACCCCTGGCTCCTCTGGTGGAGGGAGCTGATTGGAACAAGATGGCGGAGACGGTGATAAAAGAAATTCCTCTGATTTCATTGTTCCGCCGTGCCAAACCGCCAAAAATGTGCGTTTAAAAACATGGAATAACAAAGAGAGAGAGAGAAAAGAAATGGACGGGGAGAGAGAGAGAGAGAGAGAGAGAGAGAGATAAAGAAAGAGTGGGAGAGGTGGAGAATATGAAATGTAGCCCCCCCTCGCCATCATCGGCAATTTCAAATCACTGATGTGTTGACGTAATATCTGCCACACACACTCATAGCCCGGCCTCCCCAAAACACACACACGTACTGATACCACATAATGACTTACATGAAGGTCTGCCACTGCTCATTACATAGTCATATGCACTTGACTTTGTAATGTGAAGCAGTATTCTTACCACAGTCTGTCAGCACTGTTCACCTCCTGTCCTGACTCATCTTGGTAACCTAATTGCTTTTCCAGCCAATCGCCCATTCTCTTGACAAATGAAGACATTTTCCACAGTTTCTACTTGTTTTCATCTCTTACACCCCCCCCCCTCCCCCCACAATACACAC
This sequence comes from Osmerus eperlanus, assembly GCF_963692335.1. Classification (NCBI taxonomy): domain Eukaryota; kingdom Metazoa; phylum Chordata; class Actinopteri; order Osmeriformes; family Osmeridae; genus Osmerus; species Osmerus eperlanus. Next base: position 9,876,929 of record NC_085018.1, read on the forward strand.
ACTCTCTCTTTCTGATTGGCTCGTACCGTGCGTTTGGCAGGTGGACAGCGATACGGTGTGGAACGAGACACACACGCCCACGGCGTCTCGGACAGCGGCGGGCAGCGTGACGGAGCTGGCGTTCAAGGTGGCACAGGGCGAGCTCAAGGTGAGTGTGTGTACGTGTGTGTGTATCAACTCTGCCAGTGACGTATTCCTGGCAATATCAAGGCCATTGCTCACATGGGTTTAGTTTGTCAACTCTGTAACATGTAAATACTTGGATATGGTTCCAAATGGACCTTTTTCACTTGCAGTTACTGATAAAACACCCCAGAATGTTCCGTCTGTGTGTGTGAGTGCTCTGTATGAATGCCCACTAGAATCCCAGAAACGTAGTCCATATACAAGAACTGCAAGAAGAGCTTGTAGATAACTAGCGGGCAGTGACGATTAGTTGCAGTGTCAAAGAGAATGCTTCTTTCCTGTAGAATGGCTTTGCAGTGGTGAGGCCCCCTGGACACCATGCACTTCACTCTACCCCCTTGTAAGTACAGCCTTTTACACTTGTGCGCGCACACACACACAAACACACACACACACTACCAAGAACCAGGAGGTCTCCACAAAGAATTTCTTTTTTTCTTTTTTACACATCAAAAACACATTCCGAAAAGAGTGTGGGTGTGCGTGTGCATTGTGTGTATGTATTACTGGCTCAAGGCCTTAGGCAACCTATGTCCTTGGATCAATTATTTTTTCTGCTGTCAACGCTGCGTATGTGTGCATACATACGAACGTGAGCTCAGGCAGTACTCGGCTAACCACATTCAGCTGTGTGTGTGTGAGTGTCTGTATGTGTGCGTTTAGCACTGCTTGTCATTGGTTATTTATGGGCAATAATGATATTTCTGGATTGAGTGCTTGGACTGTAGATAAGATAAACTGTACACACTCGCAGATTTTTATGACTCCTGCTGACACCGGCGCTTTCGACATTCCTCCTTTTGTTTCTTCATCCCCTTTCCCCCCCCCCCCCCCCCCCCGATTCCACACCTTCTCTATTGAGCCAGAGCGCAGGGTTTAAGCAGTGTGTCGATGTGGGATGTCACTCGGTGAACTGTGCGGTTGGAGTCAATAAAAGTCTTGCGAAGCAAAATATACTTTGGTGGCCATTTTTTAAAATACATTATTGCACAAGTGTCCCCACACTGAGGAGAGTTCTAGAATGTCTCCCTCCTTGAACCCAATGTAAGCCAGGACGTTGTGCCCTATTACGTACTGTCAGGGGGTCATTTTGGGGACAGTCTCTTTCAAGCTCCCAAAGCTGGCATCAAGGTTTATCTTGAAAATGCCACCCACTCGCGGTGTGACAGAACTGTAGGGACGTGGTATCCTGAACGACACGTGTGTTTGTCCACAGTGGCTTCTGTTTCTTCAACTCTGTGGCCATCGCAGCCAAACAGCTCCAGCACAAGCTCAACGTCAGCAAAATCCTCATCGTGGACTGGGTAAGACCTCTGTGAGAACTGGTCTCCACATGGATGTAAAGACAAACATGAATACACACACACACACACACACATACACGTACTGTCCTGCACACAACACAGTAGATCATCAAGGCTGAACTGCCGTCCCTGGTCCACACATGAAATCTAAACAGTTAAGCACAAACATATACAGGGTATACACACACTACACAACATCACACACATTCATTGATATGAATCAGGGTGTCAGCAAACAAACTCGTCTCTGTACTCCATATGTGTCCTTGTGTATCGCCCGTCTTACACACACACACACGCGCGCGCAAACGCACACAACACACACATGAAACGCAAGCAACAGGAATGATAATCACAACCAGTTTTTTCAGTACTTACATTATGAAATGTTGTGTCTTGCAAATTAAAGTATATTTCCATCCACTTGTAATTTGGATTTGACTTTTTGCTACATAAATACCCATGTAGATACCATGGAGATTTTGTATCAGTCACTCATTCACTAAAACTAGCTGGGAAACTAAGTGTAAGTAAACTAAGTCAAAACTGCTTAATAAACTGTACTTTCAAATAAACTGATAGCACCAGAACACACCTGACAAAGTCTTCCAACGAGAATAAATGGACCTACTATCCCTCTCTCCTCCTATATCCAGGATGTTCACCATGGCAACAGTACCCAGGAAGTGTTCTACAATGACCCCAGTGTGCTCTTCATCTCCTTGCATCGCTACGACAATGGCAACTTCTTCCCTGGAAACGGAGGGCCAAATGAGGTTAGTCACAAATCATGATATCTAATAGGCAGGTGCAGCTGTCAAATACATGCATCAAGCTTTCCGTTTGGTAGATAGGGCTGTCAATCTAATGAGTCAGTGTCAGTTTTTTTGTTGGCAGATTTGAGGTATTATTGTCTTTATTTTATTAGGTTTAGGAATTGTATCGAAATTAACCACATTTATTAGGAGGTTGGATTGTAATAGACTTATCATTCGCTTATTTAATTTAAATTAAATTATTATTATTTCCTTATTTTAATTTAAGGCAACACAGAAAATATAGACAAGCCAAACCATAATTCAACTGCAGATGTATCCCAACTCCCATTTTCATTGTAGGTCTATGAAACGATTGTCACATATACACACACCCCACCCACACACCCCATATCCTATACCCCACACACCCTAATTGTCCTATCTTTCCACAAACAATAACCAGAATAAGAGCCGTCACCATAACCTGTCTTGACAGGGGGACTGAGGGAGGGGGGAGGGGAGCTGGAGGGGCAGGCGGCAGATGAAACGCTCAGGGGACTTGGATGTGGCTTTGCCCCTAAGTGGCTCCCCAGACCTCCGTAGAGATGTGTGGTAAGCCGCTGGAGCCTCGTAGTCTTCCCTCCCCGCATCCCGTAGGTACGAGACTCTCCAGGGGCCAGTGGCAGAGACGTCAGAAGCTCATGGTATGAGTGGACGTCGCAGGGCACCGCTGAGGAGAGGAGTGTCCATTAAACATGAAAGACGCAAATGACAAAGGGAGGGAGGAGAGGAGGAACAACCGGAGTAATGGAGGATAAAGAGGAACTGTGTGTGCTTGTGTTGTCTTGGGGTTTTGTGTGTGTGTTCGCGAGACTAGTTGGCAGAGGGCAGAGTGGCTCATGTGTTTTGCATTTTCCCTGTGAACATCCCGTCCACAAGTGAACTCAGATTCTCGACTACGCACATGACTCCCTTCTCACACACACACTCGCACACATTCACATGCTCACACACATCCACACACTCAAAGAAAATCACCAGACTTTGTTGCCAAGAGTGTGTCACTCACAGCACTCACCCACTCCTCACCCTGACATTGACTGATAGTAGAAGGCTCAGAGAGTAGCTGAATAGCTGCTTGCAGGACTGCAAAGAGAAGGCAGGAATGTAGGGCCTTCTTGTTTTAAGACCTGGGTCTCGATTAATTCACCACCGCAAGTAGGGCTGGGCGGTATGGCCTCAAATGTTTATCACGGTATAATTTTATAATTAATTTAATTTTATAAAATTATATAATTTTTATAAAAGTACGGAAGGTAACGGTATATATCACGATATATTAGTTTTTCTTAAAATTTCAAGTTGGCTAGTCTACCGAACTCGGATTTGGATGGGGTACGGCAGGTGTGTCGCATGAGTTGAATTTTTCCAACTTTTGCAGTGCTTTGCCACAGAAAAAGAGCTAGGCTAATATAGCCTATAGAATATAGAATAATATTCCCGCACATGCCTTTCAGGTGGTGCAAAAGATTGCTAGTGTTTCCACCTTTGGCTAGCAAAATTTGACGACACAACTTACAGGGTATTGTTTGTTGGTCGATGTCGGATAACTTGAAACCAAATCATTTCCAAACGACAGAAGAGGCCCCCTTTTTTTACCAATTCTTCTTCATCCGGCAAATCAACCCCACTGGCGTTATTTTCAGACATCCTTAACGCTTGCTTACAGTTACACTTGCCAACAAAAGCAGCTTACTCCAATTCATGTTTGCGTCCTCTGGAGTTGCGCATGGTTGTTTGTTGACTTTCATTGGCGGGCACAATGCGTCCATGCTTCAAAGTTTTTTTGTAAAAGATATAAATTTGAACTCAGGGAGTCGTCCCACGGTTGTGACCAACATTTTGTGCAATGACCGTAAACACCACTTGTCAAATCCCAAAATATGTTCCTCTTCTGTCATAAAGCTGGAACCCCTGTTTGGGAGTGTAGTTTTGTTGAGGCACTGAGTGATTTATAAGCACATTTGACAAATTGTATCAAAAATCAAAATCAAGCAATGTGGGTGTCAAATTAATGGCCAGCCGTCTTTCATTTAAAAACTGTAATCACTCCCTCATGGAGTGGAAATGCGATGCAGTCCTTCCTCATTTGCTGTAATGTCAAAGTTTGCAACTGTGGTGCTGATTTGGTGAATTGACAGTAATCTGCTATATAATAAAGCCACTTTCAACACAGCTCTATGGAGAGACGTATAGCTTATAAATATGGGTGAGTTTAGCATGTTAGCAACGTGACGACACATGAAAACGTTAGGAAGGCAACCCTTTCTTAGTCTCTCTCTGTCGTCTGTCTCTCTCTCCTTCTCTCTTTCATCTGCTTCTCTCTGTCTCTCTCTCTCTGTCTCTCTCTCTCTCTCTGTGTAGGTGGGTGTGGGGACAGGTAAAGGATTCAACGTCAACGTGGCCTGGACAGGGGGCCTGGACCCTCCCATGGGCGATGCAGAGTACCTGGCAGCATTCAGGTAACAGCAACAGCTACACCTTCCTTATCCAATCAAGCGGTGGGACACAAGATGAATAATACTTTACTGATCGGGAATGATAAGGCCTATAGTAATGTTTTTGTAACACAAAAATCTTTTTAGAGATTGTTAGACAAAGTGAGGCTATTGCCCCTAGAATCCGTTTGTAGATCATTTCTACTTCGTTTGGAAATATTGACAAATATTGTACAATGAACTGTTGCATTCAGAACAAAGAGTATTATTACTATATGCATTCTATTTTATAAGAACTACAACAGAAAAGGGACATGGGACATGACTTGGACCTAAAATACTTGAAACTTGACTTGAACTCCATCCCAAACACTTGGCTTGGACTTGCAAAAATGACTTGTGAACCCGTGTTGTAGCCTAGAATGAAAGAATGTGCATACTGTCAATTTCCCTAGCCTCCCTCCTCCGCCTATTTAGGCCTACAGTCTCACAGTTTATTTTACATAGGGCACATGGTAAATCCTTGTGGGCGCACGGCGTATGCCTGCATATCGCCTAGACTACACCCCTGTTGTGAACATCTCTGATAACTCCCACCACATTTCTCCTCTCCACTTCATTCAAGCCACTTCCCCCGAATGAATAGCTCAAAGTCGGTATGCGGCGCAGTGAACTGAGGGTTCTGTCAGCGACGCGGGCTCCCAGCAGGCGATTAAACATGATGTGAGGTCCCTCGCCACCGCCGCATACACTACACTCAGTGGGTGGCCCCCCTCCTCAAAACAGGCAGGATGCTAAAGGCTAATGACCTAGCCAGGCTCCTGTGTTTACAGCTAACGCTAATGCTAACTAAGTGGGATTTGAAGACTTTTCCCATGTGGACAGTTTTGGCATGTGGTTTTAGGCAGACTGTACTAACGGTTTCTCAAATTGTGGTACAGGCAGAAGAACCATCTTAGTGAATAGATTTCCAGACAAGTGGAAAACCAAATAGGAGTGATAGTGTTCAATGCTCAGTTTTACCTTTAAATGTAACTACCATCCCAAGCATAGGTGTAGAAGGTGTTACCCAATAGCTGTTACAAAAAGTTTCCTTTGTACCTTGACTACTAGTCATTTAACTGGTGGTGATCGACTTGCGAAGGACCTCAGCAGAATTGAGCACCAGTACCTGAAATGTGGAACTTTTGAAGTTACCACCCTTGTCTCGCACTCACAAATATTGTTGAGCTCCAGGACCTAAATATCAACAGAACTGGTGAGCACCGGAAACCGGCCTGAAGTCTGAGACTGAAACTCTTGATTCCAACATAGAATGAATGAATCTGCAGTTTAATCTGAGAGGATTTCATTTGAGCATTGGGTTCTGTTTTGGACACTTTCTTGGACATCACAGACAACCAAAATGATGCACCCATTGTGTAAAAAAAGGTTTTGTGGCTCATTTAATGTCGGTAAAAAGCAGAATATTGACATACTAATACAGACATCTCAGTGGTTTCATCAGTTTTCCTGATTAGGAAAGAAGGGCCTTTCCTCTGCCTCCCATCTTCAGGTTCACCCTCTCTGGGGTCAGACCCCTAGCGTGTGTGTGTCACACACATGTATGAGTGCGTGTGTTGAGAAGTTTGAAGTAAATCAAGGGGGTAGGATTTGATGTGGTGGGTTTTGTTGTGTAATCTGGAGGAGTCCCTCCATGCTTGGTGGTTTGAAAAACTGAGTGTCATCAAGTGTATGTGTGTGTACATTGTGTCTATATGTGTGTGTACATGTATGACGGGACAAAATTAGCCAGAGGACCTAACTGTGTGTGGACGTGTGTGTGCATGAATACATGTGCATCCGGTGTGTGTGTGTTAGTGTGCAGTCATGTTTGCTTGTGACCATGTGTGCACTTGTGTATCTGAGGGGACTGCAAGGTCTGGCGGCGTGCTTTCGGGTGTGTGTGTGTGTTGGGGGGTTTTGGGGGGGGGGTGGCTAAGACTCTGTGTGGGAGGAGGTAGGAGGTTTGGGAAGGGGGGGGTGCATTGTTAGGGAATCCAAAGGCGGCGTAATTAAGCCCAATGGATCCCAGATGGCTGGCTGTCAGTGACGTGAGAAGAAGGACGAGCCCCTAATTAGAACCAGCCGCTCTGAAACGCCTTTGAACTGCCCGACGCAGAGAGAAGGAGGGGCAAAGAGGGAGGAAAAGGTAGAGAGAGAGACAGACAGACAGACAGACAGAGAGAGAGACAGACAGACAGAGAAAGAAGGCGGGGGGTGGTTGGAAGAGACAGATGGGGGAGAGGGGCTATAGAGAGAAGAGAGGGAGGAAGGCAAAAAGAAAGAGGGAGTTAGAAGATTCATCTGGCCTGGGGAGTCAATGGCAGCAGGAGCAGGAGCAGAAGGGGTGGAGGAGGAGAGGAGCGAGGGGAGAGCCATCCCAGAGGGTTTGAACAGAAAGTGTATGCTGCCGTCATGGTCAAGGACTCCACTTAGGATATGTTCTAGTGCCAGTGGCTTTGATCTGTTCCTTGTGGTCACCTTCACAAGCACCACAGAAGTAGCTTGTATTTCCTCCTAGTCATTCCACTTTTAGATATGTTATATAAAATGTATCTACAGTTTTTGTATCTCTTGTTGACAGTATGTCTTTAAAACTATTTTTTTAAACAATACAAAATAATATTGTATTTGCCCCACATGGTACATTGACCAAATCTTCAGGTGTCACTCCAGGAAGTTAATAATTCAAGTTGCAAACTGCGGAGTCACCACCATGTACTTTTCCTATCACTTTTTATTTCGCAGCCAAGCACATTTCCCCCCCCATCCCCCCGTCCTCCCCTAACTTAAAAGCATGTGATACAATCTGTAAAGTTTACATCCACTTTGGCTGCAGAACGCACACTAGTCACCTCATAAAATGCATTTGGACGCCACATTCCAGAAAGGTCCAGAGTACAACAAAGATTCTCCATTGAAAAGGCTGGAGAAGTCCTGTAGACTCCACTTAACGGAAAACCATCCCAGATTGGGGTTCCGTGACATTCTTCTAAAACCTCATGATCTAGCTTTCTGTCTTTCCTCTTTATTGCCAGAAAACATGGATGACGTTCAAGAGTTGGAGCTTGACATCTGTCTTTTTATCTTTGAGTGTCCCTTGAGAGAGTATTTTCATTTTTTATTACGTAATATTAGACGTTTTTGGACAAAAAAAACGATTTGTTGTGCCCTATGTGCCTACAGGACGGTGGTGATGCCGATAGCCCACGAGTTCTCTCCGGACGTGGTGCTGGTCTCTGCTGGTTTCGATGCAGTGGAGGGACATCCCGCACCCCTGGGGGGCTACAAGGTGTCAGCCAAGTGTAAGCTCCGTCAGGCAACTTACTGTATACACACACGCTGGCCGACACAGACATACACACACACACACACATACTGTATGCACAGACACGCAGGTCTTCTCACACACAGGGCCTACACGCTTGCGCTAAACACTGACCGTATTAGCTCGACATCAGCGTGCACATGCGGTATGTGTCCATGTAGGTAAACAAACATGCTGAAACATCATTGCAAAAGTCATTGCTTCTCAGTATGTGTTGTCTGAGGAGACACGTTTGTCTTAAGTATGCGGTATATGGCAGCACAGTGTCAAAGACAATTGTCCCTTTGTCTGCTTTTATCTTTATTGACTTCTTGTGCTTAAAAGTGTTTCCATGATTGACTTCCTGTCCTTCTTAGAGAAAATAAATCTCTGTAAAACAAGCATTTGCATTGGCCAAGCTCATTATACTGCGGCCTTGACTGTGCATGTTTCTAGTTCAACTGTTCTCGTTCCATCTCCATCTGTTCCATTGGTATCTCCCTCCTTCTGGCTATTGTCAACATGTCCTAGACTCACCCCCATCCCCCTCCTCTTGGTATCTCCCCCACCCCCTCAGGTTTCGGTTTTCTGACACGTCAGCTAATGGGCCTGGCGGGGGGGCGGGTGGTGATGGCGCTGGAGGGGGGCTACGACCTCACGGCCATCTGCGACGCCTCCGAGGCCTGCGTCAGCGCCCTGCTGGGCGTCGAGGTGAGCCTGGCGGGCACAGGGGGGGGGGCATGGGAGGGCGGCAGGGGGGTGGGGGGTAATTGACAATGAGGAAGTGGACGTTTTTTGTTTGAATTCCTTTCCTGTGTGTGTGTGTGGGTGGGGGGGGGGGTGCCATGCATGTGAAGCGATGCACGTTAGGATCGGATCATGTGAATAAACACATGCACAAGTGTGTTCTCATGTGATGTTTTAACCCCTCTCTCTCTCTGTAACCCTCGCCCCCCCCTCTTCCCCAGACGGAGCCCCTGTCCAATGCTCCCCTGGACCAGAGACCCTGCTTCAACGCTGTGCTCTCTCTCCAGAGGGTCATACAGGCTCACAGTGAGTTTCATCCCTCTTTACCTCTCTCTCTCTCTCTCTCCCAGTCCCTCGTCTTGCCTCCCTCCTTGCTCTTTCTTTCCCTCCTTTATTCGGTCTCTTTTTTCTCTTTTGTTCTTTCTGCAAATACAGTAGAGGCTCGGGCTCTCTACGGTAGCCTCTCCCTCTGTCACCGTCCTTCTCTTGGTCGCTCCTGTGCCCTCCTCTCTCTGTCTGTGGCCGATGAATTGCAGGGTGACAGTCGCCTCTCTCGGTCTCTCCTGTCGCGTGGACTCCCAACGTTCCCCTTTCATTTCTGCTGCTCCATCACTCTCTCTCTCTCTTTCTCTCTCTGTCTCTCTCTCTCTCGCCCGCCACCGTCGACTCTTCTGTTTCTCCTCCGTTCACACCATCATCTCTGTCCCGTCGCCTCCAACCTCTCGCTCCGTCCCATCCTGTTCTCCTCTTCTGTTACTCCTAATGTTGTTCCTCTCTCTCTTTCTCTCTCTTTCTCTCTATCTCTCTCAGACACACACACATACACACACATGTACTGTACACACACACACATATATATTATATTATATATATATAATATATATATATATAATACACACGCAGACCTCTCTGCCTTCCTGGCTCCAATTATCTTCAAACACCACTCTGGCACACAACCTTCACAACATCCCCTTCTGATTGCACACAAATGTTATCCCAATCCAATTAGATTAATTAAAAATATTTGCAAAGCCGCAAGAATGTTAAGCCCATAATTTGGAACGGAGGGTGAAATATATGCGGGGACGCGTACTCCACACACACACACACACACACACACACACAGCCAAGGATTTCTTTTCCTTCTGCCATGTCAGGGGACACATGGATGTTCTAGACCGAGAGACCTTGAGAGGGAGAACTGAATATGAACTTATGTACAATGTGCTATTATCTTTACAAAAACCTGCATTGTGAACTTTTTGATGTGTATTAGGCTAATGCCTGATATGTGTTCTGTTAGTTTGTGTTACTGTAATTCAACTCACTTTTCTATTGACCACACACAGTCTCTTGACACACGTTGGCTGAGTGTTGCCAAATCGTGACTCATATCCAGGACTGGTATTTGTTTCCAGCGTTTGCAGGACGTCCAATCGTTCTCTGACTGCTCAAGGATACAATAACAAAAGCTCAAACATGGAGTGGAGGAGCACGGAACATTAGGAAAGCATTGATTGAAGGAATATTTGTTCATTTTCGATCCCTTTTTTTCTGTTCCCACTCCACCCCACATCCCCTTGTCATTCTCCATCTTCCTTTTTCTTCTCCCTTTCTTTCTTTCTTTCTTTCTTTCCCTCCCTCCCTCCCTCCCTCCCTCCCAGGTGAGTATTGGCAGGGTCTGCGCTCACTGGTCCACACGGTCGACCTGTCCTGGCTGCAGGCCCAGCGGCTGGCTCAGAGGCGGGACTCCGACAACACCGTGTCCGCCCTCGCCTCGCTCTCCATGGGCTCCTTCTGTGGCGACAGGTGAGGGAAAACACACTCGGAACACACACAAGACCACCTTGGCTGCTACACGGAATGTTGATTTGGGCCACAGATGAATGTCCTCGTCTAAAATGGGTGCATGCCCATGTGCTGGTGTAAGTGTGTGTTGGTGGAGCAGGTTGGGCACGCCGGCATTCTGAATTCCTTCTCCCGATGTTGTCCTCCCGCAGGAGACATTCCGATGAGGAAGACACACTCATGGAGGGAGACACATTCTCGAACCTCAGACGGCAGTACTAGGCTGCAGCGCTGGGGATCGACCACCTGCCGCTGAATAGACACACACACACACACTCACTCACACACCTCACTTGGACTGAGGGAGACTGGAGACGCCAAACAAGAACACCCACTTCCCACTTAGCCCTCCATTGTTTTCTCCCCCTGAGATCATCGCAGCAGTCCGGTGAGGGAAAGCCAGACCCCTCACCTGCCTGTCGCCCAGACACGCTTAGACTCGTCCACCTGGACACACCGATAGAGACCGAAGACTCCATTTACGTACCTGATTGAATGACAGAATTGAACTCGAAAACAAGACATTTCTTGTGCCAGTTCTCGCTCCAGGGAGAATTTCTGAGGCCTCCAAAGCTGAGTCACACAGGAAGTGGGAAACAAGCCCGCACACCCCTCTATATCGAAGGCCATCGCGGCGAAAAACGGAAACATCCAGCACTTACAGTACACGGGGAGCACTTCTGAGTGTCCCCTTCTGATGACGTCATTTGTTTCTTTACAAGGAGGACTCAATGAAGGAAGAGGTTTGTTGTTGTTTTTGAAGAGACTCAATCAAAATGATTTTTGATCTGTTTTGCACTGTTTTTCGTGGGATGTGAACCAAATGAGAGCCAAGAGACATTGATTATCATGCTCTACCAAGGTGGCATCCAAAAAAATTATACACAAAGCTGGTGAATATTGATATTAACATGAAGATTGTGCATCAAGACGTGACAGGTGTGTACTTGCTGTTGTAAAATGTAATATTCTGAAGAGAATGTAAAACACCTTTATAGAATATACTTGAGATGTTATAAAATCTCAAGAATTTGATAACTTTGACTTAGTGTAGAAAAATGTCCAAACAAATGTTGATAGGGCTTTGTGACCATTTGGTCTATATTATCAACCATGACCACTGACAGTTCTCTTGTGTGGGTACACACAAAGGTTCCATATACGTAGAACCTCAGAGTTACAACCCTTTTCAGCTCTTTAAGGTTCTGTTTACAACCCTGTTCCAGAGGGCTCTTCTGTTGTGGCAAAGGGTTCCATATAACCTTTTTTTAAGAGGTCACTGCAGGCCTTAAAGCAGTGTGACAATCATAAATGATGAATACAAAAACAAGTGCACTTACATTTCTTATGTGAAGGTGTTGTCTCTTTGTGAAACAGAGTTTGTATTCCATTATTTGCCTTTTGTTCGGTGTCTTGAGAGAGACCAGTGTTTCTACCTGTGGATGAGCATTCCTGCTGAAGCTTTAACCTGTACAGTTAATTAACCGTATTTCTTGGATACGTACTTTTCTTTGACAACAAAGAGAAGCAAATTAGGATTTATCATGTCACTTATGATCTTCTTGACTATCAGGGATTTCTGCTTCCTGGCCCCGCAGTTAATGATTTGGCAGTTGGCAAGGAGTTAACATGTTGAGATAGTCAGGCAGTCCACTTTTATTGAGAAATTGGACACAGGTTTAGAAAACCAAAGCGTATGAGATATGCTAGCCATGGACTGGTATGGCTTTTATAGATAACTTGAAAGACTTTTAAAATATAGTATTTTTTATCCAAATCGAACACCACCAAAGGCGTTGATGGATGTATACAGAAAGGTTCAAACGTTTCATGAAACCAATTATTCCGAAAATCAAGATTGTACATTTTTTGTTAAAATATTTGTTTCTTTAATGTGATTTGCTCGCGCAAGATGTCTTAAATCAGATGGTGCTACAGAAATGAAGTTATGATTGTTTTCCTGTTTATTTTTTTTACTTGTACGTCATGGTGCTAGGTTAAAAAACTGTGAAATCTTTACAGTTATGCATCAACGACATGAATAGGAGAGCAACTATGTAAAAATAATTAGACTCATTGCTTAACCTTTATCCACTGTTGAGCAATGAGTTTTCCATAATTCTCTAATCTGTTATAGCCCATGTTCTTTCAAATGGTTGCTATTTTTTGGAAGTTGTATTCAGTTTTGTTTGCAGTTGTCTTTAGTGAAGTATATCAAGAAGACATTCATGACACTGTCACTTGTGAAGTGAACGTTGACGTCTTAATATGAACGCATGCTCCCATGTGCCTTGAATCATGCTGACAAACCTGTGTAAAGGTAGCCTTAATGAACTGGATCTTAAACAAAGAAAAAAGCCAAGTATAGGTGATTTTATTCTTTTACTTTTTGACAATTTACTGGTTTCTTTGTACTCTGTACAGTAAATTTCATACCCACACACGTGTGTGTATATATTATATAACTATAACTTTGTATTTTCACCAGGGTTTTTTTACGACTTTTTTTCTTTAAAATGTATTTCCTTAATAAAAAGGGAAATCATATTTATGGATTGCTGGAGGTTTGGTATTGTTCTTTTCAAAGTAATTTATACTATCAATAGGAGACTCGTCAATAACTACAATAGACAGAAAGATATTCTGGTATGAACATAACATTAATGAAGCTTTCCCACATCAAATTTCCCATACATCATATGTTTCATGTTGATATTGAAAAAACTGTTATGCCTCCTACATTTATTTTTGTTGTATTATATCTTTAAACAAATTCAATATGCGTGCATATACATAACTGCAAATAGAGGAGACTTGTTTTTAAAACAGAATTATAAAAGTGTTCATAACTAGTTTTCTTTCTTATACTTACTGTATTTTATTAAAATAGTGCTTTAACAACAACCGAAAATGTTACACAGAGGCACATTTATTAAAAAGAAGTGTCAAACAAATGACAAAAAGCAGAAGCAAAGTTATGAAACCACCATCGATTTGTAGCAAACAATGTCAATTAAATGTCCTGAAGACAAACAAAACAAAAAAAATAGATGACAATTAAAAGTTAAACGTAACACTGAGAATGCATTTAGTGCAGTTTTGTTGTATTATTTTTATACTTTAAACTGCAAGCAGAATGTAAACTTCAATCATAATGTACTTTGGTTTATTACAGAATGTCTGAAGTTGTCAAATTACTTTCAAGAGTAGGATTTTTTTTTATATGGACAAAACCAAGTGACCATCGTAGAACTATCCAAGTCTTTACTGTAATTTTTTCTTTGCATTACAGATTTTAACATGAGTTACTTGAACTCAAACCTCAAGAATGTAACTCTCATGAACAAGCAAAAATGAGCACACAAAATCTACTGTAAGCAGAGGACCACACTGGAATCAAGTGGTTGGCATAATAAAAGAGCTGAAAATGTTTGCGTCAGACTACTCAACATTTGCTTCCCACAAGATGAGGATTTAAGAGCCTGAACGATTAGCTTATTAGCATTTTTGCTGTAAACATTCATTGGCTGCAACCACCCACTATCCTTCTCCGTCATTAGAGACCTTGGGGTTCAGCTGGCCCAAAAGAAAAACTTTTTTCCCCAAATAGTCTTCTTTGAAGTGAAAAGTTGCAGATTGTCATCATAGAGTTGCGGGATGGAACCAAGGTGGCCATTTTGAAAAAAGTTTTTCAGTTAAATTGTCTCGTCTCTCCTCTGTGAGTGACCGTTGTCCTTTGGCCCCCCTTTGAGACATTGTTCTTGATGTACATAAAAAGTCATCGAGTTTGTAATATCATCCTTGTATCCTCAAACTAAGTTTCAGAGTACAACATTTCCGAGGACCAAAAGGAATTGAGGCTGCAAGGATGAAGAAAACTTGATAGGTGTTCCTTAAACTGATGCATGTGCCCAGTCCACAGAGACATGATTGTTCAATACAAGCGCAATGTGTCTTTTAGGGGGAGGCACTGTGGCTTAGACAGGAACAGACTTCTTCCTCAGATGGTGAATTTTGTCCATATGTCAGAGGGTGCTGTGGTGGAAACAGAGAGAAACAGGACATAAACATTGTAAACAAACTGTTGTCAGCTCTGCTGCCTGTCAAGAGTGCCATTTTACACCTCATTTCATTGCAAGCCCAAATCAGCAAAATGTCAGAGGTGTTAAATAAACATTTTGTTAGGGTGTTTACTGAAAAAAAGCAATTTCTTTGTGCACATGTTTTGTTTCAGAACTATTGAATGAGTGAAAACCCACAATGCAGTCACTTTTGTGCCCCTAGTGTGTCAGTGGGAGGATGTGTGTGTGTTTGCACGCCACACATGTCATTGTCCGTAAAGACTTGCAAATAAAAGCATTCGTTATTCACACATGAGATGCAACTTTTATGATTTAACTAGCATAATATATCACCCAGTGTTTTTCTCCAACTGCAATGTGCCTGTACATGGTGCGAATAAAGCTAGACGGAAAAAGAGAACGCAATGTAGCTTTCCTGTGTAGGTTATTGGTGCCTTCCCACCCATCACATAGCTGTGATTACTTCACAATAAGCAAAGTTCCTGGAATGTCATTTCCTTTCTCAAGTACCAAACAAGAGGAGGATCCCAACTGCAACAACAAGTTCGGACACACAGGGCCCGAGAATAGCACACAGCGTAGTATATCCACTCCTGCCACTTTGATTCGGCCACACAGATGATAGTTTCCCTCTACGAAGCTCCTTGGAATTTCAGCATATCTTTCTCAGGATATTGGCTGAGATGAAAATAAAAGATAGAACAGTGGTTGTGCATCAGTTGAGTTACTGTTTTGTGCTTTAAAATCCAAGTGTGAACAGACACACTAATAATAAAGAGTCTCCGTTGCTGGTCTACATTGTGTTGGATTTTCCCAGATGTGTTGCAGTTCTGTCTGAAATCCAACATGTTCAACAGAGATAAAATAATCAAAAATGCAACGAAAACTGACTGAAGCACGTCACATAGTATGAACCTAAATCAAACTCATGATGAGCCATGGCTGCAATTTATGATCAATAGACAATTCTGAATCATTCCCTCACACTCCATCTTGGCTTGCCTTCTCTTCCTGTCTGCATGAAAACCTGAAGACAATTATTCATCTGCCTCTGTATGTGCATATCCATATGCACATCCAGAGGCAGCTGCTCCAGCATCCAGCCTTAACACACACACCCCCACACACACACACACCATCCACCTGCTCCAGCCTTTGTCCAAACTTCAACCTCCTAAAAATCGGAGATGAGCATCAGAAGCCCTCCGCTTCTGGAACGGGCCCGTTTGCGAGAGCCGTTAAGTGCAGATGGCCTGCAGAGGACTTTCAGCCGGTCCTGTAACAGTTCTGGCCCTAACCTGGGCTTCAGCACACACATGGCAGAGGTTCTGGAAGCTGCTTTCAGATCAGCACACACAGACAGCAATGCAGTCCCATGCCGAGGCAGTGGTTCCGGCTGGGGGAAGAGCTGATGGTGTGTAAGGGTTGGAGGATAAGCAGAGGGGAGCTGAGCTTCACTGTTACCAGATGAAGAGTACTGGAGAAGCCAAGCCCCTATATATCACAGCTACTTCCATGTGGAACCCACATGCAGTCGAAAATGTTTCGTGTGTGTAAACAAACGCACACACACACTTTACTTCTTACACATATACCCTGAAATATTCTAAAGTAAAGATGGATATGATGCACCTTACACACACACACACACACACATATACAATCTTATTCAGTTTCGCATAAACACATGCCTTTTACTCAAACTCCAGAAACACAAACACTCATTTAGGGTTCTGACTATAAACAGGAACCTCCATGTGTATGGAAGGAGTTTCTAAACCATTTTCCAGACTTTTCTATTTTTCTTAACCCCTGATATTTTCCAACTTGAAATTACAAAGGTACTCGCGATCAAAACAACCTCTTATTTAGTAAACATTCCAAACTAGGAAATACTTTTTATATTTTATTTCCAAAGGTTTGCTTTGTAACCTATCTCACAATACCTGCTCTTTAAAGTCAAACCCTCACTCAACTTAATGCTCCACTTTACCATATTAAAATAATTCTCTACCACCCCCCACCCATACCCAAATGCCTTTATAAACAAAACGACCAGCCTATTATTCTCACTTTCCATTCCTCCCCCACAGAGATGGAGATAAGTGAATAAGAAGAAGGCAAAGCGCTAGGTAACAACTAAGCCTCTTCGTTCAACGACAATCTTCTCCACATGTGGAGACCCTGGGTCTCCAGCCACAGTGGTGAAGCCTTCAAAGTCGGCTCTCTGAGGCTGCGGCAGATTTAATAGTACTGAGAAAGGAACACCTGGAGACTGCACATGGCCTCACCGACAGTGTGTGTGTGTGTGTGTGTGTGTGTGTGTGTGTGTGTGTGTGTGTGAGCACTGGAGAGGGAGAAAGCGCGTGTGTGGGAGACTGTGTGTGTGTGTGTCTGAGAGAGAGAGGCCTTGTGTGTGTGTGTGTGTGTGTGTTTGAGAGACATATTGTGTTTGTTTGGGTAAAAGAGATATTTTGCGTGTCTGTCAATGGTCTTGCAGTGTGGACTTGTTAATAGGAACTTCTGTTTCCTCAGTACATCCCTTGTACGTTATGTGTTTATGTTAGTGTACTTCAGTCAAAGTTGTGTGTGTAGCCCACCTGTATTTTTGCGCGGTGTTTGCATGTGCACCGTTATGTGCTCCCCTTTTCTGAGTGTGCATGCTTGCCTTTGGCACACATGTGTGCACCTTGATCTCTCACCTCTGATCTAAAGCTCTGCTTTTCCTCTACCCCTCCCCTTCCCCATGCCTCAAACATGCAAGCCGTGGCCCTACATGTGTATCACCTCCTAAGCTTTCTGTCTGAGAGACAGTCTCTCCTATCTGCACCTCGTCAAGCGCCGGCTCGTCACTCTTTTTCCTGCGTCTTCTTTCTTCATTCTGTCCTTCCTGTTTTCTGTCATGCTTAAATAGGGCCGTCTTCCCCCAGTATTCTTTTCAAAACCACTGATGCGGATGTTCTTATCTCCTTTTTCCGGACACTGATTCTGTAAAATGCTTTTTTGCTTCATTTTTTTTTCAGACTGAGAGAAGGAGAAGATTTGCCGGAAAGATAAGTGTGTTTCGAACAACATATGTGCACACGCGTATCCACAGGCTTGGACATAAACACAGATATAGACACACGCACAATCAAGAGGTGGATGCAGACAAAATGTAAATATACAAACATCAACCAACCAGTGCGCCGGCTACACAATTATACACAAAACTTCACGCAAACAAACGCGTACACACGCATACGCAGAGCATCAAGCTCTCCCCTGGCACACACACCTTGCTAATGCCTCACAACTGTTTCCAATCTAAAGGTTCCTGCTTGTCTGGGACCCGGCAGGGCCTGATTGCACGACACTGGATACAAGATCCTGAGGAGAGAGGGCAAAGCTGCAGGGAGAAGAGGGAGGGGAAGGTGGAGGAGGGGGAGCAGGAGAGCGAGAGAGGTAGTGGGGAGAATGGAGAGAAGAGAGGGGGAAGGTGCTGCTTTTTCTATTTTCTTTCTTTTCACCCTTTCCCCCCTCTGAGGTACCTGTCCAGGACCCCTGTGACTCTTTGCTGTCTCCAAAAAAGACAGACCCTTGTCTACAATTGGCTGTTTCAGCCTCCCAAGGTTGATGCGAACCATGCTCAGGGAGCGAGGTATTGACAAACGTATTCATTGCTTTCGAAGGCAAAATCTCTTTGATCGCCAACTGAATATTATTGATTCCTTTGTAGGTCCAAAATAAATATGAATCATCATGAAAATGATATGATTTGGTTACTCTTAGTTTTAAACTCACTGTCTCTGACAAGCCCCAAAACATTTGTTACATTTATTCCTGATCCATCTTTTCGAAAGGTTAATTTTCTGAAGCTCTTTAGATTATTTATTTTTGTGTAAGCGGCAATTTTCAATCTAATTTTCTTTCTATAAAAAAATTTGAACTTATTCTATTAACATTTGTTACATAGGCTATTATACAGAATACAATAGTTATTTGGTTAAAAATATTCTTTCATAGTACTCACTTTGAAACTTTATTTTTTTTAATCTAAAGTAATTTGTAAATCTACGATTTTGTGTAGACCCAAATCCAGCTGTGCCTCCTACTGTAGCTTCATGATGTTATCCCGATGATCTGACAGAAATGTGTTACATCAGATATATAGTACAATCATACTAACTATTCCATGAAATAGAAAAAACCCTGATAAGATGTTTCAAACAACATATATTGTCTCACACTCAACAAAAAGAAAAGGACCTACAGTGTAATAAGAAACCATTACAATAATAAAGGTTTGTGACTAACATGTTTCTATTAGTGTTAGTCAGATTTAGTCATTGAATCTGCGTATTGAAAAAAATCCGGAATAACATTTGAAGATTTAAACCTGCTTGTGTTGAAATTCCTCTTTCCAAATCAGTTTGTCAGCAAGGTTTTATTTATTTAACTAATCTGGGGTCCTTTTAAATGATCAGGAATTTAATTAGGATTAACATTCATTGGTTTTTGTACAGATGTCATTGAACGGTTTTTAGATGGAGAATAAAGAGAATTAGAAGATAGTTAACAACCTCAGTTTTTCTGAACTTCAGATGCTGCCTACACCTTAACCACCGAGATGTCACGCAACAACAAGAATCCATGTTGTTGTCGAACTCCTAAAGTAAGGAGAGTAAACACCAGTCTCATGCAACTTCCTTAGGTCATGCGTTTCTCTGTGTCTATGTTTGTTTGTGTATGTACATGTAGATGGACTGATGTGGGTGTTGGTGTGGGGTAGGGGTTCATACCTGGGGGGGAGGGGGAGTGCATCGAGGAGGCTAGATGAGTTGAGTCAAAGGTGAAGTGGCTTGAGGCCTAAAGGGGGGTGGGGGGGATCATAGTATGTCGGAGGTGTATTTGGGATGGGGAGAGCAATGAAGGATGCAGGAAGGCTAACAGACTATGAGTAGACGGTGGGGGGGGGGGGGTCACGAAGGTCAACGGTCAAAGGTCAAGAGGACGGTTGAGGAGACTGGGCGGGGGAGCGGTCGGCTAGTGGCTGGCAGACATGGCCCAGGCACCCTCCATCCTCCAGACAGAGAAAGCGTAGCTCAGTCTCTCGTGGGCCAGGTAGTTACAGCTGGCCAGTTTAGCGTCCATCTCGTCGCTCTGCAGCACCTGGTACAGGAAGTCGATGTAGCGCGACGCCAGCTTGAGGATCTGGATCTTGCTCAGCTTGTCCGAGGGCAGCGTGGGGATGATCTTCCGCAGCGAGGCGAAGGCGTCGTTCAGCGACTGCGTGCGCTGGCGCTCCCGAACGTTGGCGATGACACGCTGCGTGTGGAGGTCCTCGAAGGGCTGCTCTGGACCGGGTCCTAGCGAGGACGGGCCCATGGACACCACTGCCGAGGGCGGGCTCTTCTTCAAGCGTTTGGGCCCGGCGGGAACCAGGCTGTTGGGGCTCCCGGTGCTCCCGGTCTCCTCAGCCCGACCGAGGCTGTCCTTCTTTGGGTAGGGTACTCTTTTGCGTCCCCCTGGTGGCCCTCCGCTCTTTTTGTTTCCCCGCTCCAGTTCCTCTTCGCTGCCCCCCCGCCCTCCCTCAGGGGAGCTGTTGCAGGACACCTCCTCGCGCATGGCGGCGTCCCTCGCAGGACCCCCGTCTCTCCCCTTCCGAGGCAGGGTGATGTCGCTCTTCGTCCTTTCACCCTCTCTTTCTCCGCCTCCCTCTTCTCTATATCTTCCTGCTTCTGAGGCCCGTGCAGAACACGTGCTTTCCTCGGAAGCTCAAGTTGAGACACACAAGCGTTGAAAGTATCTTCTCTCTCCAGTGACAACAAGAATGAGATCCTCTGGACTTGACTCTTTCGCTTGATTGTTTCGTCGAACGTCTCCCTTGGTCTTTATGTGGAATTCTTCACCTCTGCTCTTCCATCTCAACCTGCTTGCCGGAACAACAACAAACCATCTGGTTCTGCTGGCCTACCTCCCCTACTTTTATATCCATGGAGTTAGCATATCCATGCTAACTCCATGCCTGCGGGCAGCTCTCATTGGCCTAAGACAGTTCCGTTGGGTGTGGCTAAGGGCTGGAGCAGAGCGGAGAAGCAGGAAGTGGAGCTTGAGGTTTGTGGATGGTAAAGAAAAGGGGTAAGTGGCCCTCTCGGCCAATCAGGGGAAGGCAGGGCTAATGCCGCAGAAGTTGTCTGACTCTTTATAGCTTCCAGATTGCTCCCAAAGCACTCCTGGCGCTAGAATGTACCCACTTGTCTGTCTCTCCTCTCATCAATTCACTCTAATCCCATTAGGTTGTTACACCTTTTTAGTAAAACGTGTTGTATGATGTTTGAAACCATATTGTTGGAATAAAAATCTAGTTATTTCATTTTATAAATGATTATTACGAGTAACGTAAAAAAGATATATATTGTGTTACACAAACATTGATGACAGTAAATGAAAGCCAATTTTTCCTCCTCAGGTTAGAACAAGTAGGTGTGAATTCACGGTTTCAAGTGCACTATTTGTTGCCAACTAAAACATATTTTACATCTTTATATTATTAAAACAAATCTCACAAGCCAAGGGTCACCTCTTAGTGTAAGCCAATACAAACAACACTAGGATTAACATGTTAAACTAGGATTACTATAAACCATCAACTTTATGATGTCATATTTATGTTTTTACAGAAAACAAAAGGAATTTCACTATGACAACTTGTATTGAGGAAAAGAAACAGAACCCTTTAAAAACCATTTAGTCACAGCCACTTGTGTGCTCTTGATCAAGAACCAAAAATCTACTGTAAATTCCAATGATATCTATTCAATGTGATGAATTATGTGGGCAGTCTAAATAAGCATGAGTGAAAATCAATACTTCTCATATGATTTGTCTCTAGCAGATATAATATTAAAAACTTTATCCCTAAACATGTCTGTATCATCAATACTACATACTTCATTCATTGTCCATAACACTAACTCAAAACTCCATTTATAATGTGCATTTGATAACCTCTCATGTCAGTATCCTCCATACCAGTCTAGGACTCATATCTAAGAAGTGAGCACTCAGGGTAAACCTTGCCCTCATGACCCCATGACCTGTGGCCATGGAGGTGAGAAAGCCACTAATTGTGCCATCCATGCCCTCTGGTAGAGCAAGCACATGTTCTCCTCCATACCACAAACCCAGGGGAGCACACACACACACACACACATCTGGAACTGCAATGACGGTGCACCAGGGAGACATGTTCACACACATGCATGGACACCCGCACTCACTCACACACACATGCATGCATGGACGCCTGCACATACACACACACTTGCATGGATGCCTGCACATACACACACACTTGCATGGATGCCTGCATATACACACAAATGTGCAAGCGCACACAATTCAGTACTCTTCTCTGCCAGACCACAAACATAGAGATGTCATGATGTAATAATAGAGTCCCTGTAGTGACACGGCACGACTTGCATGTTATATTGCGAGTGCGTTGAGGCTGACCAGGGACATTGCCATGCTGTGTGCTTGCATGTCATAGCAAACCATTAAAAACACATCTGTACGGTTTGTCTCAACAGCAGTGGGACTTCAACGGTGACTCCACACTCACACGCAACCAATGAGAACATTGTGTCATAAGTGGGAGATATGTATGTGACTGTATGGCTCCTGACAGCAAGTGATGATGGACCTGTGTTTGATTGCACGTGCATTGTAACAAAGTGGGAGTACAGAATTGAAAGCTGAGTTTCGTGGTGCTTTGATAACTCCTCAGATTAGAGGGGTTGGTCATTTGGAATGAGGAGGTCTGGGATTGTTTCCAGTAAACTGACAAACTCTGAACTGGAACTCTGCTGATCTTAATGTTGAGAAGGGGAGAGCCAGAGGTTTCAAAAGGATGGGATTGTATGACAGAGGTTGTGGCATTAAATCCACTTGCAGTCCTTCTAATTATTTTTACTATTATGACTGATGTACAGTCTGACAAGTTTATTCAGTTATTGTTAGTCAAAGGACACCGTCCCTTGCATTAAAAAAGAGGCATTTATACAACTGGCCCCTTTTTATTGTGGTTGTTGTTTCATCAAAATTCCGGTTCATTGAACGGATTAAGTGGAACTAGGATTGCCTTGGTTGCGACCTGCGGTTGAGACAGTAGATTTCTGAAGAGGCACAGGAAGAGCATTGTTGTCCGGGAGACGGAGTGCGGTGGGGGAGGAGGGGCGACCTTGGGGCTGCTTACCTTAGCGAAGGCATGCCTCCATGCCAGCATCATGGAAAGAATGAGCGAACGAGAGCCCTAACAGGAACAGCATGGCGCGCCCCTTTCCTCAGAAGAGAGAGGAAAGAAAGTGAAAGAAAAGGAGAGAGAGGGAGAGAGAGAGAAAAGAAGAGAGAAAGAAAGAGAATGGCAAAAGAATAAGAAACGGAGGGAAAAAGAGAAAGAAAAGAAAGGGGAGGTGGAAAAAAAAAACAAGAGGCTGTCCAAACAGAACCAGATGCAGGAGTGTGGAGGGACGTTTGATCTCCATCCTCATAGGCTGATTGATGTTGCACATTTCATTTCCTTGTCAGAGTCTTGACATAATGTTTCACTAAACACTCCGTCCCCTTTTTACTTTTTCTTCTTCTTCTTCTTCATTTTTTTTTTCTTTTTACTTATTTTTGGAGCAGTCATAATTAACCCTTCCTGTGGCCACAAATAGAACAATAGCAAGACGATAAATATGTACTGAGTTGGAGAGGGGGCTTAGATATCAAAGACGGATACGAAAATTGAATAGTCCAGTTATTTCTAGTCCCCCATATGGTTTGGTCAAAAGTACCAGTGAAATACTGCACTGAGGAATGAGCCTGTTGACTTGGAAGGGACTTTTGAAGCTCTCGCGAAAGGAAAACATTTTTTTTTCACCTCCATGTACATGTCAATTCAATTAGTCACTCAAAGAATCTGAGTCAGGGCGATGGATCAATGGCATCACGTCATATGGGTGCAGACTACAACTTGCTTCAAAAATGTGTCCTTGTTAGCCAAATGGCATCCGACGTAACGACTTTTCACCTCAACCTCCATCTCCTCTCCCGACTGCTTGACTTGGAATGGCCCAGGCAGACACACGCACACTCACACACACACTCTCCCCCCCTTACCTATCTCTCTGCAGCTCCATCCCTCCTATGGAGCCCACTGGGACGCAGGCAGACATCTGGGACCTATTTCCCCCGTAGAGCAGGACTTCCGGTGGGGTATCGAATAAGAAGGGAAGGTTGAGGGTGAGGGGGTATAGGGGTGAGGGATGGGGCTGCAGAAGAGAGGGGGAAGGGTGCCACTTGTAGACAACTGGTAGGAGAGCTATTATGATTGGAGAGAAGCCGATTTGCAAGGGGTGAGGTGTGTGCTTTTATTTCAGTTTGATTATTCTGTTGAAAATGACAGAATTGTTCAAAGATGTACCTTTGTATTTGCATGTGCTTGAGCATGCGTCCGTACAGACAATGTTTTCAGAATCAGAATGAGCTTTATTTGCCAAGTAAGTTTACACAAACAAGGATTTTGCTATGAAAGGTGCATATGAGAAACATGTAAGAATCTTAAATATAAAGTAGATAAAAAAAATAAAAAAATTGTTCCCCCTCTGTTTGAAGGCTATCAAGATTAAATCAGGCACTTTGAAAGGGCACACTGGCCAAACACACAAACACACTTTAAGATTCTCTCTTCGTTAATGTTAATGTGTGTCTGTGTGTGCGTGTGTGTGTGTGCAAAACAGGGCAGCGCAAAAGAAAAACCCCTGAAGACATTTTTTATTTGAGGGAGATAAAGAAAGAAAAGGAAAAAAACTATTCTGCTTTAAAAACGTTGGGGCTGCGTGCTAACCTGTGTTATTCCACTTTGGCTGCGACTTACCTCCCTATATTAGGCTTTAATTTATCATAATATTTAGCACTCAAGCTTCCTTCAAATGTTCATCCTTTTATGTGTAATTTAGCCAATATCCGGGGCAGGCTCTGATTACAGTGTTTGAATCCCAGGGCCCATCCACACCGCATTCATAACAGTCCCAGTGGAGTTCACAGCTAAGCAGGGCTGTAAGACTAGGAGGCACCCTCTACTATGCTATTGCCATCAGCTAACCACACAGGACACAAAGAAGATACTGTTCATCAGATAAATGTAGCAATGCTACAAATTACAACAAATGCTAAGTCTGTGGAATGTAAAAATGGGCAGATTTCCACTATGGATTATTCCTGTTAGTTTTCCACTATGGATTTTTCCTGTTAGATTTCAACTATGGATTATTCCTGTTTGCATTAATTCACCAATGTATCTCAAACATTCAGTAGGCTGAAAGCCATGTACTAACTACTATTTGGAAATGTAAACCTGTCTCTAGGATGATGTGAATATCTCACAGCATCACAGTGTGCACTTTAAAGGGACACAGCAGTTGACTAACACTTCATGGACTTTCTGTTAATAGATCCAGGAGGTTCTAGGGATTCTATGTTCTGAGATCCCTGTGGGAGTGTTCGAGAGTCACCAAATAGGAACTGTGACTTGTTTCTAAATATGTGTTTCGATTCAACACAAAGAACGTACCATATTGAATCGATTATGATCACTTTTCAGTTCAAATACTGCCCACATGAGCTATCAAACTGATACCATTTTATG
The DNA here is from genome assembly GCF_963692335.1 of Osmerus eperlanus. NCBI lineage: Eukaryota > Metazoa > Chordata > Actinopteri > Osmeriformes > Osmeridae > Osmerus > Osmerus eperlanus. The sequence goes on from NC_085018.1 coordinate 9,902,376, forward strand.
TGGCAGCTGGCTAAAATCATGGTTTTCAGGAGGTGGTCAGATGTGATCAGTCAGCAGACCCCGGATCAAGCTAGTTAGCGACATATGCACAGATAGATAGAAACACAAACACCTGTTGATAGGAAAGTTAGACACCAGTTCAGTGATATGACTTAAGTTGAGGTCTGAGCTTTAAAACAACTACATCAAACTCACCAATGACTCAGTCTCATTTTTAGAAATGAAGTAAGGGTTAGGGTTAGGGTTAGACCAGGCCCTGTAGCACGCAACAAGTACCATAGAAAAAACAGTTAGAGCAGGCCTCTCCAAGCCTGACAAAGATTTCACGTTCCTGGAACAGTCAGTCCATTTGAAATATCAACATTACTCTAACACCAGCATCAAAGCGCCCACTTTCACATTGAATCAATCACCATCCTCCATTAGATTAGATGACCTTACGAAAGTTCTGTTCGAATTGCTTTATGTTTTTTTTAATCCAGCGTTCTGGTACTGGTTTTCCCAGGGAGGCCACTTCAAACGCAACGCTGCCAGGGCATATCCCTTGTGCTCTAACGGCAAATATGTGTCTCCCTAAAATGTTTCAGATGCGAGCTTCTGCGGTCTGCTGGGCAGAATGAGCAAGGGAACCCAGAAAACAAAAGGACTCTTGAGAACAAAACAGTTATTGAAGTTGAAGGTAGGGCATCTGATGTGCTGCCAGATGAAGAGGTTAATCACATTGGGACCTCATGGTGGTTATGGAGGGAGAAATGGAAAGAGAGGGACAGTGTTTGGTGGACAGGGGGGGAAGGAGGAGAGAAATGGGACGGGTGTGGCTGAGTGAAATGGTTGAAGGAGAAGGTGAGAGATAAGGATGACGACGGAAAAAGAGAAAGGGTTGATGAGGGGCAGACAGAAGTCAAGGAGGGGAGAAGAGAGGCAAACAGATAAAAGGAAAAGGTGCAGCTGAGAATCAGCGTCAAAGGAAAAAAAGGGGAGATGGGGTCTGAAACATGCAAACGTCCAGAGACATGTGTTTCAGTTTGTAAATAAAACAGTAAATTGCTATGGATATTGCTTAATTATCTGTGGGCTTTGCGTTGCGTTTTGCGGAAGTTCCTCGGAAATCAATCTGAAACTCTATTTTCAAACAGCCAAGGCGCCTTTTTAATGTCAAAGCAGCCATCTGGTGCTCTACTAATTCAAGATGTTTGCTTTCCATTCAGTATTATTGGATTTTTTTTGTGTGTGTGTGTGTGGGGGGCGGGGGAGGGGGGGGATTAATTATAATTCTTATACCAAAATACCTTTGAGACTGTCTATTTTACTTATGGATTATTTTCTTTACATAATACAAGGCTGAGTTTTGAGTAGCCACTTCAGACGCCTGTAAGTAATGTGTTGGTTGTTTTAGAATCTAACATCATTTTAGATTTTAATTAATGCTTCTTTATTAGAAACACTTTCATTTGCCAGGCATTTTACATGCCTGGCAAATGCCTACTTATCAGGTGTATCTGTATGCAGTTTTTATTCAAACTTTTGGTTATACATTTATATATAAGATATATGAATGTATACATATAAGTAGATACATGGAGACAGATAGGAACTTCATTGATAACCAAGTAATCACTACATCACAGCAGCAGTGAAAGCAATATGGGGAACATCTTAATAACAAAAGATGGTAGAAAGCAAGTGTGGACCCCGAATATACCAGCATATATTCGGATCATAACTCCAACAGAATGCTGGTATCCCCCCCCCCCCCCCCCTCCAGTTTCATTATTCTGCCAGTTAAGTCTTAGACGACTTCCTTCCTTGATTTTGGTAGAAGGGGGTACCGTAATTAAAGACAATTTAACCCCTCCCCTTCTCACATGCCAAACAAAAACACACATGCTTTTAAAACCTACAGTATAAACCTAATAGGATGTTTTTCTGTCCAATCCCTACAGCTTGTTTGGTGGAAAGTCACCAGGATTGTTTTTCAGATTCTTAATGTAAAAGTTTATAACAAAATTGTTGCCATGGCTACTTAACCACAACATTGCAATTACCTTTATAGATTGTGACTCGAAGGGCTTGCAAACAAACCAGTGTAATGCAATTAAGAAGTATAAGTACCACCAAAAATGTTCTTGTAACAAAGAGGTAGGATGTCTGCAAAAAAATAATGGTTTCTTATAAAGGATCAAAGATACTTCTCCTTGATAATGAAATCACTTAGAGGGCTATGCCAACTTCACTTTTCCTATTAGTGTTGTTTCCCATAGTGAATGCATGGGATAGGAGCCACATTTTATTATTGGAGCTATGTAACTTTTTGAATAACTATCTCCTATTCAGCCACTACAACATAGAACATAACATATTTTGAATAAAAACGGATATACATAGATATATCAGGCTCATATTTTTCACATCAACTTCAAAGTCATTTTATCAGGAAACTGCCTTAACCAAACCATAAACCAAGTCTTTGCAACCCCCTACCTCCCCTTTGAGGGACGAAATAAAAAAAGTGGAGGGATTGAATAATTGCCCAACTGCAGGGCGCAGGTTATTGCCCGAAACGTTTACTGTTATGCCTGCAGTGCTTTGGGGTCTTTTTATTTTTATAAACATGGATTATGTGGGCGGGTGCTTCCCGCCATCATTGTGCAAATCCCACTTTAATGCCGAGTCCAGCTCTACACTGACCTAATAAGGCTGACCCTCGCTTAATAGTAATGACCATGTTTGACTTTAAAACACCCTGTTATACACCCCGTTTAACCACCATTTCATCATGAGATCCTTATGTGAAACTGCTGTTACTACCCCTCCCCCCTGTACAAACTTAATAACACAGGTGTCCAATTGTCCAACCATTTTGCTTTTCTTCATTGGTCCAATTGGCATTGTTACATAACCCCATATGTAACAATTGGCATTGTTACATAACCCCATTATATATGATGGAGTCTTCACTTAGGCTAAGATGTTGTTACAAAACCATTGCAAACCAACGCAAGGCATTTACAAGGAGTCAGATGCTATAATGTCCTATGTTTTTAACACAGAAAACCCCTTTCCCCCCCCCCCAATAGTGGCCCTAACAGAGCCAAGCGGAAGAGGTGTCATAAAATAATACTTTATTAATGTATCTCTCACACTAGCACACCTCTCAACACACATACATTTTCATACACACAAGTATTTACGGGAATATACACACAATGCCATTTCATCGTAACACATGACAAATGCAAACGGGAAAAACAAACACTAAAGAAACAGTCTAATGAATCTCTGTAGGCAACAATGTGATCGTCACCATGGTTAGGATTAGGTCAAACATCATCACAGGTCATGATTACTAATGTATGCATGTCACGAGCCTCGTGTTGCAGTCCAAAGCTATGACCATGAAGCAAAGAAACAAGTGTATATGCATGCTCGTCATTCGCCTTCCACAACACTCACTCTGTCACAGCAAGGATGACATGCTAATCCTTCTTCCTTCCAAGTCTCACTGGGGACATTGTGGGATCGAGACTTGAAAATCCCTTTCGAGTCCTTGCGTTACAAAAAGCAGAATACTGACTAAGCTATGCGTTAAGATGGCTAACGTTTGGTAGTGGCTTCAGCACTCATTCCTGGCGAGAGGAAATATCGGTGGACTGCTGCACATTGCACAGGTACAGCTGTACCTTACAAAAGCAAATGGAAAGCCAGTGCAATCCAGGATATGTGCAATTGTAGTAACACATGTGCAGTCAATGAAATAACTGACACTGGGCGTCAAAGTCATGTTGTAAGCATGAACAAATATGTATATATATTTTTATAAAGTTAACTGCTGCTTTTTGCTCTACACAATGCTGACATACTTTGTCTGTTTATCGGGTCACAAACCTTATTTAAAACAAGTGTACTACATAAAAACCCCATGATTAATGAACTGCTACCCTCTTGTGGCACAAGAATGAAACTGCACTACTGACTGTTGACAAACAACCACACGGATATACAACCACTAGATAATGCATACAATCATCCAAGTAAGAATTATATCAAATTAATCCAAACAAATTGCATAAAAAGGAGTCGCATACATTTGTCTCTCAAAGCCTTACTGTAGGACTTACAAGAGGAACACAGAAAATGTTATTGTATACAGAGGTGAAAATTCATTACTGGTTATAAAAACAGGAGAGCTCTAGAGAGAGGCCTCCAAGACCATGGATGGGGGTTACCCATGGTTACCCTGCACACGTGGAGAGGGAAATGACAGAAGGAGAAAAGGGGAGACACATAGGCCGAGGAGGTAACGCGTGTCATCTGGCCGTAACCACAAACAAACAAAACCTTTTGAATCCTCCCACCCATTCCCTTCATTGTCTCTACCCTTCCCACCTTCCCTGGTGGCTACTTCATTTAGGTTCCCCCTTGCTCACATTCTAACACCTGGTTGCCCCCCCCCCCCCATCCCCCGCCAGGTTAAAAAAAACCCTGTCTTCCGTGGACCTGGGTCTAGAGACTAGAGATAGGGAAAAGGGTCGTTCGAGGTCAAAGGTCGTTAGAAATCACTGAGGATGCTGATGTCGGCAAACTCTTTGCGGTAGCGGTGTGAGTGTAAGCTTAGCAGGACAGACCACTTGAGAGTCATGAGGCTCCACACACAGGACAGGTACAGGCTCTGGGGGTTGGTCAGGGCTGGAGAGACAAACGAGAGGTTTGGTTAAGTTTCATCTGACAGATATCACGTTAGACACACCCACAGATGAATAAAGGAGGTAAAAAAAAAAAGTAAGAACGTATTTCTACATTTCGGGGGAATCCCGCCCTCCTGTATTTTTCTTTCTTAAGATACTCAAACGTGACTTGGTTATGTTTTACAACAGTGGTCAAGGGGCCTATAACAGTGACATGTATATGTGTAACAATAGAGACAGCTGTCTTAGTTTTACATTAGATTTTTTATATTGTTTCGTGGACAATTTCAACTCTCTTCTACATCTGGCTTGGTAGAATGCGGTCTTGGTCATCACACTGACTGATCTTTACTTATGTAAAGTTTGAAGGATGATATTACATTGACTAAACTGGATAAGTAGTCATTCAGAGAGAAAAAAAAATCAATAAAGCGATGGAGGACATGAGACTCACACTCTTTGCGTGTGACGGCGAGGCAGAGAAAGGTGATGAAGGCCACAACAGCCAGCAGGGAGAAGACGACTCCGATAAAGAGAAAGAACTTGAGTCCCTTCAGCCAGGTGCGCCAGTAGTCCTGCAGGTACATGATGTGGGTGATAAGAGTCCAGAGTGCAAGTACACCTGGGGGGGACGACGACAGACAGACAGACACAAGGTTCAGTTATCTGTATGACAAGTGGGTGCTTTCCGTGGTGGATATATTCTAACACAACACTTCTGAGTAGGTTTGTGCTGTGTCACCATATCCAAAAGTCTTACTTGCTCTTGTCAAGATCAGGTGTTGAAACCACATTTCTCGGTTTGAAAAGACAAGGTCCACAGTGCTCAACGTGCTTCCTTACTAGCACGGACTGAGTGGGATGACTGATAAATTGACCTTACCCTTCATTATATTATTCCTGAGTCAAATTTTAAAACTCTTCTTAATTCTGCTGTGTCACAATTTGCCACACTTGGCCCCTGAAATGTCCACATCATGGTCTCAAGTCATGGGATGAGGACACTTTTGATATCAACACTTGACCTGAAGAGTATGGTGAAGTGGAACAGGGTTTTACGCCTTTAAGCATAGATCATGCATTTAGGATAATGTTGCATGTCATCTAAGTTAACATAGATATCTGAGGGGATCTGAGGAGAATAAGGCAATTGTTTACGGCTGATAAACTGAAACTGGTGAAATGTTAAGACAATAACTTGCTGACTTGAAAAGAAGCTTAGCACGTGCACACACTGCTAACATGAACTAAAGTGACTTTCAAAATGATTTGGCCACCCAAGCCGGATGTTACATTACTAGGCTTTTCCCCCGTGACAAACACAAATATCTTGCTGTTAGCATAAATTATGATATTTCTTTATTAAACTGTAATCTACTACGGTCATTTTTGTTATTCAAGAGAGCTAGGCTGCATTTTGAGTGAATGACTGAGTTAGGCTACTAAGGCAAATGTTCCAGGCTGATGTTGATGTTCAGAACCCATTATGTAACAGACAGTATCCATGATATAAGCGTGGTTGTTTACCTGATAGTCCTCCCATTGCCGCTGTCCATGGTTGTTTAAACGCGATGTTCCATACAAGAAACGCGGAGAATCCCATAAACATGCCACAAGAGGCATATCCGATACTTAAGTACGTTTTATTAAACCCCATACTGACAACAAAGTGACAAATAGTATGAGAGACAACGAAAGGTAGCCACTCAATTAGCAAAGGTCGATTTAAAAACACAAGAGATTCCTTTAACTTTAGCTTAGCTGTAACGTCGTCGTTGTTTGAACTAGCTGGCTACTGTAGCAGTCCAGCTTCTCGAGGTAATCTGTAGCAGGGCTAAAAGCAGATTTTTAGGTAGTGTGTACTCATAAAACAATAGTTCAGTTGGACGCTAATATGTCATCGGGAACGATTACGGAGATTCGAGCTCAGTCTAGCTGCAGTGAGCTCAATGTAGGTAGGAGTAAAATGTAACAAATAAAACAGCGCCCTCTGTGGTTGTGGATGACATAAGTGTCGAAGGTGTTCAGGGCTATTAGGGTAAACGTCCCTGTTACATGCCCACATGCAAATTCTGAGTAAAATCAAAACTAGCCTACATCATCGTGTGATGTTTCTGACAATGAAACTGTTAACTACACGTAATGACACTTTATTGTAAAATAATCCGATTAATCAATATCTTCTGATCCTGCTGATTCCGGGAAAAAAACCCTGTACTCCGAGAACATTTAATTATTTGTTTATTTCTACTCCTGTTTTCGGTAAGTTCTCATTTGTTATCAATATTTAGGTGAATAGAAATTGAATAAAACGTGAAAATGTTACTTGAATTTTAAATATTTGTGTAACAACTATTTGTTTTAGCATGCTAGCAAATATAGCCTACCACGTGCTGCATCACAATCCATAAAGCAAGATAAGCATGTCTATGCATCTTATAATGTGAAATACACAATACATTTTATTTTTGTGGGTTTAAGGGTTTAAATTATGCAGAGAATTGTCATATTTCGACCAAATTATGGCGATATCTGGACCAGAGTATTGGGAGGGGACAGGTTGTGGGTTGGGCTTGTTCTGTTATTTCTTTCAAAGAGTGTGAAGCCTATAATTCTTGATATGCCAGTGTTTGTGCAGATTTTAAATTGTGTATCATACTGAAATGCAAAGCATTAGAAAAACAACATAATTTGAATTGTCAGTGGGCATAGGTAGACATCAAGGGCTAATGTCTAGTGTGAGAGGTGCTCTCATTTTGTCTCAAATGTCATTCCTGTTAACATCATTAGAGAGAGCAGTTGCCTTTGTCAACAGGTAAGTCAGTTGAAATAGAACAATACACTGCCTAGCCTACAGTTGATACTTTTCGTGTACATATATTCTTTCTCATATATATATATTATTATTTTCCCAGCCTAACCAGTCCATCAATATTTGCACTACAAAGAAAGCATTGCTTGTATCTCCATGAAGGTTCCGTTTTAGGCATAATTATGGGATACATTTCTCAGTTTTTGTTAGCTAACTAGTCTGTAGCTGGCTAGCTAGCCGGTAGAATTGCAAAATGACTAGGCTAGTTTTTAGAACTAAAGACCACACACAGGCCAAGGCGATTATTGTTGTGTTCTAATTTGGGTGGAGAAGAATACGACGTTAAATGCCAGACCAAGTTCTTTGTAGTTAAATAAGAAATGATGCAAATCAAACAATGAATACAATACACCATGGTGTCTCAATATAGATTGGCGATAACAGTCAGTGATACCAGTCAGTGTTACCCATCAGTGATACCAGTCAGTGTTACCAGTCAGTGAGACCAGTCAGTGATACCAGTCAGTCTTACCAGTCAGTCTTACCAGTCAGTCTTACCAGTCAAGTTGGGCAAGTTCTCCACTGTGAAGGAGACCCTTGGGGAACACCCTGCTCTTCGCCCTCAGTTTTTGCCTTTTTCGGTTTAGATATGCGTTCAGTGTTGGCAGTTCGAAGATTGATTCCGCAGTGTGGGGTTTGTGAAGTAAGAGCTCTCCCATTTATGGTGGCCCACGGGTGCACAACACAACAACATTAGCGAAGCAAACTAAAGTTGAAAACGCAACAACATTAACACACAACACAACGACATTAACAAAAACAAAACATTTATAAAAACGCTGCATTTCAAAAAACAATCAACTACTTACAACACCACAACATTAAGTGACAACACAACAGCATTGGTTCACACCACAACAACATAAGCCGACAAAAGACTTGAACTTGTCACACCTTGACCGTTTATTACAGTCCTGCGACACCTACAGATGTTGGATTGATATCATATTACCGTAAAACCTTTAGATGTATTGGTTGCCATAAAGATGTGAAGTTCTTTCAGCAAATATGACAAAATATGTTGCTTCTCAACAACATTGCCTACACCATCTTTAAGTAGTTTTCATTTTCAGTGTTTACGAAGCATGCTTGCTGGCAAGTAGATTTTTTACTGATTTTTTTTTCATATTCCAATGCATTAGTGGACCTCTTATCAATTTTGTTATTAGTGCTATTTTATATAGCCAGCTTTAGTTTAAGTTTATCGTAAGATAATCGCTTGTTAGATTCTAAATGCAGTTAGAGATGGATTAAGTCCACTCACTCTCGCTAGCTCAACTAGATAACATCTACTTGATAAGTTTGCATCTAGCAAGGTTGTTCTTTGGTTAATTCAGTCATTACAGTTTTATTAGGTACTGTACTTCATCAATCCAAAGAATACATGACACGGTGATAAGATCAGCAGCACAAATGTGGATGATAATCGTAAAAAGAAAGTATAACTGCAAGTAGAAAACCTTTACGCTCATTATGTACTACTGTTGCTTGCCAACATTTCTAACCATGCACTGTAGTGATGGGTCGTTCGTGAATGAGCAGGCTCTAAGAGCCAGCTCTTGTAGGTGAACGTTGGGAGCTGTCTCGCATCTGAAGAGCCGACTCTATTAAAAAAAAATATAGCCTATAGAAATTAAATGATTATGTAATAATGAAAAAATTCATGATTTTAATTGTATTTAAAATAATTGACTAATTCAAAGAACAAAAAAATAATTATATAGGCTTAAAGGTGCACACACATTTGCCTCTCTGATCAGCCTCACATTCTGTTCCTGTCAATCATACACGCGGTGTCAACCAAATTATACTGCATGAGGTAGGGCCGAGCCAACTCACACACACACACACACACACACACACAGTCAGACGAGTAGTCGAAACTTGCAGGAGAGCCATAACAAATCAATGCATTTTTAAAGACATTGTGCTTAAGAGTATGACTTCATTTAATACATTAATTAGAATTGTTTTCACACCTATCATAGTCAAAGTGATAGTTAAAACGTTTATTTTTTAAAGAGCCGTTTGGGAGCCAAAAGAGCCGGCTCTTTTCAGTGAGCTGAGTCAAACAAGCAAGGTGGCAATCGGTGCTGCGTCCACCTGGCTGATCTCAAACAAGCCTACTTCCTTCCATTGACGTTTACTGCTGTGTGACCAGAAAAATCCTGAATGAAACAAACCGTTAAAAATCTCTTGTTTTTGTTGTTTGATCAAACAGCACTTTCCATACTCAAGCATACTCAATTTATTGGAAACTGTACAGTGCACAAAAACACAGATTCCGAATAATGGTTAATCAAAGTGTTTTTATTTATTTTTATTTTTATGTACAGTACATATAACCATGGTGCACTGAGTGAGTTGACCCCATCACTCTGTCTACTTATCATGCTGCTCAACGGATTGAGGACATACTTATTGAGAATAATAACTCCTCTTCAGATGTATTACTCGATGAATACAAAAATCTTTGTGAGATCCGATCTGGAAGATATTCCCTCTACATTGTCACCGATTTCAAATGGTGCTAGACGTTGAAAAGACTCTGAACACCAGACGAAAACGGTCAGCCTTGGTCAGAGGGCCCATGATGCCGTCACAAGAAACGATCTGACGGAAGTCCCTACTTTTGTCACTAGAGGGAGCGCTGCAAGCGTAAATAATACAAATCACTTTCAAAATGTCTCCAATGATCCTGTGGGGCACTTCGACATGCTGCCCACCTAATTAAATTCACTTTGAGACAGGAATTAAAGTAATTGGTCATTGACATATTTAGCTGTAGCCATCCATTTGATGATTGTGAAGTGTTATTTCATCCCCAAGAACACTGATTTCAAATGGTGCTAGATATGTTCTTGATACTCTAAAACACCACCGGAAACCAGTTTCCAAAGGAAGATCTAAGTTTGCTGGTCCACTCCACACAGACACTCCCAGCTCTGTTTCATTAAACCGTTGATTGAACGGCTCTCTCACAGGATGAACAATCACATACCCAGAACTCTCATCCCCAAGGAGACGACCCACAAGAAGTTGTCCAATTTCACCGTCATTCTTGACGGGGATTGGACCAGACAGACAAGGAGATAATAATGTAAACACAGAGAAAAAGAGAGCAAAACGGAGAGAAAGAGAAAGTAAAACAAGCGGGGGGAAAGAAAGATACTGCCTGTATTGGACCACAGAGCTTAAGATGTAGAGAGCAGCGTGTCGGGTCTGGTGTGTCTCTGTTGCAGCAAGTGGTGGGTCCTCATCCCAGGACCAAGAGGGCAAGAGGGCAGGGAGGAAGCCGCTCAGAGCAGCACTAATACACCCCAAATAACGTGTTAATGATTAGAAAAAGAGAGTGAAGATTAATGTATTACATTCCCACCAAGTTGCCACAGCGAAAACCAAACGATCCCAACGGTAGTTTGTATACACTTACCAATGATGTCAATCCGTTGCATTTCAATTTGACACGATCATACTCATACAAGTGTTATTAATGCTAACTTGTTTTTGGGAGCGCACTGTGTGTGAGTGTACTTCCTCTCAGCCTCCCTTCTTCCAAGCGTGGATCCAATCCAGCCTGGTCTGGTCAGAAGGAGGAAGAAAACCACAATGACTAATGAATGTAAAAATACAAAATCAACAACTGTTCTAATGTTCATCCCAGAGGAGAATGTTTCACAAGAAGTCTGACACTGTTGACTTGTTCATAATACAGCACGTTGTTTTCTGCCTTGTGTGTGAATGAACATTCTGTTCTATTCCCTTGTTTGATTGCATGCCATAAATATGTTGCGACACCAACTACCTCCTTTCCCTCCCTCAACCAGACCAGGTTGCTGGAAGGATCTGTGGGATCAGTTAGGGTTAGAACATCACTTCCTTGTGATGTCTATACCTGGACAAGGGAAGTAAACAAAAACCCTGCCCTGATTAATCATTCTAGCTTATAACCTCCTCACACCTCACCTTCCCAGCCTCTGTCCCCCCCACCCCCCAACACACCTACACACCTCACCATCCCAGCCTCTGTCTGCCCCCCCCACCCCCCAACACACCTACACACCTCACCATCCCAGGTTGTGTCTCATTTTTTACATTGAGAGGACAGGCAGAGAGACACTTGCCAAAGTTCCCAGTTGCCTGTGAGACGTAGCAGCCTTTCCTGCAGACACAGCTCCTGTTTAGAAGAAGAAGAAACACTTATTGATCATGGGACACACACATGCTGTGGGGTCAACCGCTGCTGGTCCCATTTTTCTTGTCCTTCCTACAAGGCCACCCAGGAGTTGTGATAAGTCATATCAAGGTGGCCAAGGCCTGACCAGGGACATTGGCAGAATAGCTATCTGTTTTGCATATTTCTATACTCAGAAATATTTGTGGAGTAAACCCATGAAAGCACAGGGAGAACATACAAACTCCACACAGAAAGGCCCGGGAGCCCACCCAAGCACCAAACATTAACAGGAATTGACTCAGGATGTTCTTGCTGTGACGCCACAGCGCAGGGCACTTTGCCACGATACAACATTTGCATGACCGTAACTATAACACATTTACACATCTAGCTAGAGTCACAGCAATGTAATACTCTAGTTCTACCCTAGCTAGTTAAATAAATAGTTCCTGTTTACCTACCTAGCTCGAGTAATAGTTCCTGTTTACATAGCTGGATAGAATAACAGAAGCTTCAGGAACAATTACAGCATCGAGCCTCACTGCTGTAGCTCCCGACTGCTGCTGCAATAGAGCTGGAGGGCCAAGCTTCTCTCTCTCCCTCTCTCCCCCCCCCCCCTCTCTCTCTCTCTCTCTCGCTCGCTCTTCTCAAATTTATGTATGTAATACACAGTTCTTTTTAGTCATTCCTCCTTCTCCATATCTCTCTTTCTCTTTGCCTTTCTCCCAGTCTGTTGCTCACAGTTGCTATCTCTACAGCTGACTTTGTTTCTGCTCGCCATGTCACCTGACCATCCTCCGCTTTTAAAGGAGCATCCGTCCCTTTTCAAGCCAAACCAAACATTCTGTTACTTTATACTTCGGATCTCGTGTCAAACGTCACCCGCTGTTCTTTTAAGACCGGCCACTCTCTCTACCCCTCTATGAACGCACCCAAATTGTCATTGCTCCAATGCAACACGGACGGTGGATGCTTGTTTTCTGAGATGCACATCAAATCCTCGGGATGAGAGAAGAGGCTTATTCGACATCTCCGTGGACATCTGTCTTACCAGCAAGATGAGGATCTAACCTCTCCCATGCTGCTCTGGGGGGGGGGGGCAGCGTGCGTGGTGCCGTGACAACTGGAGCACGGGGCATTCCAGGCCGGATGTCTGGCGTGGCTCGATGACGTAACAAAAGGGTGGCGGAGCTGAGTTAGGTGGCAGGTGAATACAGGAGCATGGACGCATTAATCCTCTTACAGATTAGAGCTCCTAATTTATCTGGGCCAGGAGGGGGGGGGCACATTCAGACCGATAATGGTGGAGTTGAAGGATGTCAAGACGGGCGGACGCCCCCCACAAAAAAAGCAGTTGGCCTCGTCATCGCCTCTGAAAGAAAGAGAAAAAAGTTATTGCGTGGCACCACTACAGTATGTCTTAAATGACCTTAAGAGTGCTCACGACTAAGAGTAACCACTGACGATGTTGCGCGAGAGAGAGAGCCAGTCCCTCCCAGAGGGAGCGCTGTTGAGCCTAGCGGCGTGATTTGACAGAAGACGGGATGACACTGCCGCAGCTGAAACGTGGCTTTACTGCTGCGGCTCCTCACCAGCCTCTGGTGACACACACACTGTACCATAAACGCTCCGCGAGATCAAAGAAGCGGCTTGATGCTGAATTGAACCGACAGAGACAAGAACTAGCGTGCAAGCAGAAATATTGCATTTCAACACACTTCAGCCGTTAGACAGGTCTGTTGGCACAGTTTATGGCGTACTTTTAGGCGGACAGACTGCAACACGATCAAACATTTTTGGAGAAAAAAAGAACAGATTGTGTATACATGAGTGTAAGAGGATTTCCCAATTATGCTGCGTAGGTGCTGCTCTGCTAGCAATGTCTGTGAACAGGCCGCTACCCACTCGGCTATTTTTACCTCTTCCTCCAGCAGACCGGCCTGGCACCGTCGTTTAATTTTAGCACAGTCATCTCTCGACTCCAGTCCACCGCCTAAACTGAATTATCTCTGTGTGGGAGAGTTCAGCTCTGTTGTTCAGGAAGAGGGCGTCCCTTTTGTCTTCGAATGTTTACAGGTGAAGCCGACCCTACTGGAGACACAGCCGTGGGTCAGGTCCTGTTCTTGTTGTGTTTTGAAGCAGCTACGGGTGCCGACAGCCTGACGTACGACCAACTCTGCCTCTACAGACAAATACAGGGTTGTCACTGCCAAGGGCAACGTACAGCAATAAGGAAGTTAGGTTTCTATTTGCTTAGGAAAACGTCACGCAAAATGCTTACCTCATTGGTACTTACCGGATCAGCTGTTAAGCTGAGAACATGAATGTGACATTATGTGTTGACAGGGTTGTGGTGTGTTGAGTTGACTTGTGTTGTGTTTAACTGGTGTTAGGCTAACTGGAATGGCCGCCTTCCAGGAGGTATTGAGGTCACACGTTTCCTTGTCTGTGAAAGTGGGTCAGTTGTTAACACTGGCTGGAGAAGAGAAAAAGAAGGAAAGGGGGACGGAGGGAGAGAGAGGAGGGGAGGAAGGGAGGGAGAGAGAGGAGGGCAGGAAGGGAGAGGGAGGGAGGGAGAGAGAGAGAGGAGGGGCAGGAGGGAGATAGGAGGGAAAAAACACGACAATCTCAAGCAGCCCAGAGCCTCTACTACGGAGCAATGTTGCTAGCTTATCCAGGTAACTTTAGGTATCTTTGTGATATTGGGTGTAACTTCCGGATTTACCCATACTATGAAAGGTGGATATGTTTAACCCATAAATGAGTTGTCATGGCAATTGCCGCTACATCTCTATACTGCTCCAAGCAGTTTATCTTTGTGTTTAACTCGATGTTACCCTATATCAGGCCCTATGTCACATATAAAGATTGCACAGATTGTGAGAGGCTCACTCTGCAGGGACAGTGTTTAGAGAATGTCAAAGTCCAAGCTTACCCAGATGACGTTTTCTGACATCTGAGAGAATTCTTCTATGGCCAGATGTCTCCAATACCACTCAAAGAAGTAATGACGTATGTAGCGACTGGCATTCTCCCTTTCCTAAAAATGTAAAGAAAGTTTTGGGGGGAGAGACATTGATCAAGGGATGGTCAATGTATAGCAATCGTCTAACTTTTTAGTCACGTTAGTATGTCCGTGTTTCTATTTCCAGTTTCCGTTTTCTTTTTCTGGCAGCCCATCTATAAACTCTAATTTACTGTCCTTACATCTTACATCTTCATATTACAAAGGAAGAGTCCATAAGACAAAATATAGAACATGACAAGAGCAGTATTCTTACATATTTACTTACTGGCAACAAGCCTCCCTGGCTTAGTTGGCCACCACAGTGTTAAGTTTTATCTGTTGACATTTCTTTAAACTCCTCGTCTCCAGATAAGAGAATTTTTTTCTGGGGAAAACAGATTATTCAAAAACATTCATTGCCGGACCAATGAGCTGAAAGATTTGTCTGATTCCCAGGCTAGAACGCATCCCTTTTATGTGAACATGCACAAACTCCAATTAAGTTAATACTGAATCAACTAATCATCGTAATTATTAGTATTCATCTTAATTGCCATCGTAATCTTACAACATTTTAATTGCCATCGCAGTACCATTTAACACCAATTTAGGCAATCAGAGTTTGTCAACCCTGACCTTTCTTGATAACCGAGAGTTAAATCTTAGTAGGTTAAACTCACTTTGTAGAACAGCCCTCTGCTCATCTCTCTTCATGCTTTTGGGCTGTTATAGAGAAAACTTGTTATCATTCATGAATAACTACATGAAACATACTGTTAAACTATTAACTTTATTGACAGGCTAAACTTGTTTACCTTGTAAGATTCCTTTTAACATTGAATCTGTTTCCAGTTTTGTGAAATTGCCTTTCTCACCAGTTTGCCATTGGTTAATATCTCAATTTTCAGTTAAACAACACTTTCACCCTTGTCATTAGATTGTTTAAGTATTAGCTTGTTCAAAGAAAATCATTATTGTGATCATGTTTCCCCTAGTATCAGCTTTCTATTCAGAATGTACAACTGCTGATCTTTATAACGCTCTTTGCTCTCTCTCTCTCTCTCTCTCTCTCTCTCTCTATTTCTCTATCCCTCTCTCCTATTGCTCTCTCTTTTTCTCTCTCCCAT
Source organism: Osmerus eperlanus (assembly GCF_963692335.1). NCBI lineage: Eukaryota > Metazoa > Chordata > Actinopteri > Osmeriformes > Osmeridae > Osmerus > Osmerus eperlanus. Next base: position 9,918,244 of record NC_085018.1, read on the forward strand.
CCTCCCTCCCCTCCTCGTCTCTCTCTAGTTTTCACCAGTATCCCGTCACTGGCCGAGCCCCTCCCCTTGGCAGCTACGGCAGCAGAGAGGCTCTGGTGCATCACATTCACCTCGGAGGTCGTGGGAGGTGAGTATGTCTCCCCCCAGCACACACACACACCACCACTGAATCTAGACCTCCTTTCTCCTTCCTCAGCTCCTGATGAGGAGCAGGGTTGGGAGGCTCGCAGCTTCACCGTCAACAACAACAACAACAGAGGCCTGACAACAGGTGGGTCACACCCCATATTGTGCTCGTTCAGGTGTGGGTTTAATTTCATTCCAAACAGAGCCCATTCTACACACCTGAATGAATCTCTCCTATTTGAGTAGAGCCTGCTTTGACAGCCCATATTTGACGGTTCAGTTGAAATTATCAGTTGAAATGCACATAACTACACAGTCTGTGTGGATTATTATAGAAGATAACCTCCTTCTGAACGCCTGGTGCAAACATAAACGATGGTTAATTTTATGTAAACAGTTGGACGCACATTAAATGGGGGAAAAGTCAAAGGAACATGCTCAACAGCGCCCTCTATGTCTGGAAAATATGGTTTGTTTACATCACATCAAGTGCGCACTAAAATACATTTTGTTTTCGCATTGTGGTCTTCATCCGCGCATAATGTCTATTTCGCCTACCATTAAAACAAAGTACTACCAATCATCTTTAATTCATATTACGTTAGCTCTTTTTGACTCAAACTCAACAAACAACAAGACCTATCCAGAAAGAAAACAATTGTAAAATATCTGACACATCTGAACTATGATTTACTGTTTCATCAGTACTGCCATTATGATTGGTTTCTTGATCAAGTTTAAAGAGGCCTTGGGGTATTAGGTGACCGTTCCAATATGAACTGCGTAACATCCTCTTCTCCCTGGATTACGCACTATATATCTCTGTTGCGCAGCATCCTCTTCCAAGCTCTCCATTCGCACGCCATCTCCTTCGCTACCGTGCTTTGTTTACACGAAATTCCTTCATCGATATCATATAAACCGATTGCTTTTTTATAACCCTTGGGCATGTTTTTGTCTACGCTTACCAGTTGGCTAATTCCTGCAGGTACAATTCCCAGGAGATTCCATTGCCCCGTCGCATTTCGCTTTGACTCTCTCCCTCTCTGACGCAGTCAAATTTAGTAACAATAATAATAATAATCATCATATCTTATTAGTATTTATTTATGGCTATATACGCGTTTAATATAGTGGCTGGTCGTCATGATGAGTTCACAAGCCGTAGGCTATATCTTACGTGAAATTGAACATTTTTTTTTTTTTTTATGTTCACTTTTATCGAGACATTGTGTTTAGTTTTAGCTTAAATATAAGGAGATGTTTGAGATGACCAATCACAAAAAGTATTTTTGATGAGTTAGCTAGACTACGTAGTCGTTATGAAATGTACTGCCATAATGCAGCTCGAATAATAAAAACACATTACTTACATAGCTTTCCTTAAGGCGCATTCTTTTTGGTCCCGTCCTCAACCACGTCTTTTTGACTATATGGCGGCTCACCTGTTTCCTAGACTCTATTGTGATGATTTCAAATCTTCAATGCTCCCCTTCGCATCCTGACAGTATCCCTATCGATTTTTCCATAGCGCAACACGCGAACCACGCCCCTGACACTCCCCCGTGCTCTGGTTGGTCCATTTCTAGTAAGTTCTTTTTCCTCCGTCAGAATCACATGTGCTTGACGCATGTTTACAAACATTGAGTGAGATCACTCGGTAATGTGGACAAATTACCGTAAACCAGCCTGCTATGACACAGACGTTGATTCAACCCACGGCCGCTGAGACCAATACTTTAATTTGGCACTTCTAGACTACATTTTTTGGTTGTTGTACTGAGCAGCGCAGTGGTTTGTTGTTGGAGAAAGTGGCAGAAGTGATTTAAATCAAGGAATTGTGGTGTAGCCTACTTTTAGATCGGAATACACATTCCGATTTATAAATAAAAAAATCACACTAAATGTCACACTTAATTTGAAATGATTTAACCGAATAAACCAGGATAAATTCGCTTTATGGAACAGGCCCCTGATATCATCGTCATCATAATCGTAGGCCCGCAGTCTACGTCACTTATAACCTGCAACCACTTACTCAGTCCAGTAGGTGGCAGTGTTGTAGCAACGACAGAATTAACAGAATCTTGACAGAACATCGTCAGGGCTCTCAAGTTTGATCATAAGTTTGGCGTGAGATTCCCATACCTGTCGACTTGGGGTAACAATTCCGGCCGACCGGGGGGTTGGTGTGTGTGTGTGTATGTGATTATGCTTTCTGATTGGCTTTTTACTCTGTATAACTAACTGAGATAACTATAATCTCAGTATGCCTGCGCCTCGTCCATTAATTGTAGGCCTATAGCGGTAGGCTACAAATGATCCTTGTACTTCTCAGTTTGAGAATTAAGAATTCAGAATCAGAATTCGTTTTTATTCGCCATGTATGTTACACAAACACAGAATTTACTGTGGCAGGAAGGCGCAGACAATAAACATATATGAATCTTAAATAAGTAAAAAAGTACAATAGTTAAACTAATTCTAAGAACGTTGGGTTGAAATGTGTGAGGAATACTTGGATGAGAAATGGCTGACAGCGAATGCGTGAGACTTGAGAGCCCTTCATCGTGTTTTCAGCCTGGTTGTCAACAATTGTTATTTACTATTTACCATCTGAAGCAGATGTTTGTACAATTAATCCTATTCCAAGGAACTTCTGTTTTAACACTGTACCATGAATATTCACTCACTATTTGATACATCAATACAAGACTTTGATCTTTTTTTGTTTATTGTCCTTTGTAAATGTGTGTGTGTGTGTGTGTGTGGTCAACATCCGGGAGTCAGATGGCTGAGTGCTTAGGGAATCGGGCTATTAATCAGAAGCTTGTCGGTTCGATTCCAGGCTGCGCAAAAATTACGTTGTGTCCTTGGGCAAGGCGCTTCACCCTACTTGCCTCGGGGGGAATGTCCCTGTACTTACTGTAAGTCGCTCTGGATGAGAGCGTCTGCTAAATGACTACATGTAAATGTAACATCCATGGGAAGGGTCACGCTCCCACAAAGAGCCTGGAGGCCTGAGTGGGGCGCTGAGAGAGTCACACAGGGAAGTGTGTGTGAGTGTGGTAGTGTTGTCACGATACCAACATTTTTACTTCGATACCAATACCAAGTTTTGTATCACAATACTCAATACCGAAACGATACTTGAAACTGATTCGATACTGATTTGATACTCGATACCTAATAGATCACAAACAGACAAATTCGATACTCGATACCTGATAGATCACAGACAGTCCATTAGGGTTGATCACATTTTCGAATTAACAGCCAAAACGACAATTATTCTACCTACAGGCCATTTCCACTTAAACGTACGTGACTGCTGGAGTAACGTTACTCCAGCAACCCAACTTTTTTTTTGCCAGGGGCATTATGATAACTATAGTCAGAGAAGGTCTAATATGGAGAGAACTGCCACTCGGGAAACTTCCGGCTTCTGAACTGGTTGCAGTTCCACTCTGGTTCCATATGAGGGCGCTCACCAGTGAGTGCAGAATGAATGGAGGTCTATGGTAGCCTGGTCCTAACCAGACCCTCGTACATTTCATTTGTACAGAGGGTCTGGGATTGCTCCATTGACAAGCGTTAATTTCCTTGAAGGCGGGTACTCTGTTGAAGTTTAAAACTATTGGATCTGCTCAGAGCCACTCTGATCTGCCATTACCAATCGCTAGCGTTTGCCTTAGCCAACTCCTTCACCACTACTGTAACGGAGCTAGCTGCCGTAGCTGGAAAATCAAACTTTTCCTGAACCCCGTGGGGAGGAGGGCTACAACATCATGGTCACCAACAAAACTCAGCAAGGATTGTTCTTGCTCCGGCTTTAACTTATGAATATTCGGCAGCGTTGCCACAACAGACTGAATAGTTCTATTACAACTCAAACAACTCAAACAAGTGCACGACATCATCATCATTCTCAGCCACTCCCTCTGTTCGCTGATTGGACCTACAAAAAATGTGTTTCTGAAAACCGACTAATACACCGAAATCCCAGACCTAGTACAGAAGCAAAATCAAAATTGAGCGGAAGTACGTAGGAGGGCAGAGCCAGGCTATGTCTATGGAGCTATACCCCTCAAAATCCACTTTTCTCAGGATATAATTTTTTGTCTAGTAATTTGAATGTTGCATTCGAAATGAGAGCCACCGTTCTGTCTGAGCCACCTAACATGTAGTTAGCTCGTAGCTATGCTGTTTAGCTAGTGACTGTTTTAAAAAGCACCAAAATGAGACCCCCAACATAACTGTAGCTTAATATATTTGTTGTCTTGGAACTCACGTTTTCTGCTTGCTTGTCATGCTATTTACAATACAGTAGGGTAGGCCTGACATATAGGCTATGTATTTCACCATCCTACCAGCTGGCTAGCCAACTAGCTTATTCGCTAACCTGTCGTTTTTTGTACTTGGCGTGTTGGTCTGTCACTGAGGTGCTTGGCGAGGTTAGAAATATTTCCTCCCTAGCACGACACTGTTTTATAGCAGTTTTTACAAATAAATTATGACATACAAATTATGTCTGTGGGCATAATGTCTGTGGGTTTGCCATCAGCGTCGGCTCTGTAGGCAAAGTCGGCCCGCACTAGGAACAGAGTCCACTCATAACACATGTATAAAATGCGAACAAACCTAAGAGAAAAAGAGGACTGCTTTGGTCTTTGAAGTCTTAAGACTTCCAGCCTCTTCCCTCTCTCCAGGGGTCCAGTCGTGTGATGTTACAGGATGTCGAAGGAAGCCAGCAGCCTATGCACACACACGCCAAAACGGTTAGTTAAATATTGGGTTACAAACAGTCTGTTCTGGTATGAGTGGCTCGTGTAAAATGTGTAACCCTAACCCATGGTCAGACACCCAGTTGATAAACAGTGGACTGAAATGTTATCTTCCCCTCCACAGACCACTAAGGTGAGTTTGTTTGGGCGGGGGGGGGGGGGGGCTAGAACGACACACTCTTCTCTCCCTATGGACACATTGCTGGAGAAGTCACAACTCTGCACCCATTGATCTCAGGAGAGCAGGTTTGGACTGTTGGCGTCCATATTTTTTTGGGTTGGTTCGATTCGCAGTCTGGCTGTGAATCGTCCTAACTATGCAACTGTAATATCTGGGTTCTACATCTGTTTATATTAGTTACTATGCTGTTACTAAGCAGTAATGTATTACGGCAGTGTTACGTTACTACACTGCACATCTGGAATGAACACGGGAGGGTTTTGGAACTATTACAACAGCCCTCTGTTTACTTAAGCTGGACATACCTTGCAGGATGTGGTTGCATACATACAGTCACATACATGATGGGGTTGGATCTTTTGTCGACTCAGCACTGCCTGTTCCAAGTCTGTTCAATACCCACCACGGGGTAGGAGAGAGAGGATAGGAAAGGAGAGGTGAGAAAATGAGAACAAGAAGAGGTAAAGGAGAGGAGAGAAGGGGGGACCCCCAGGGGTCAAGAAATAACTCAACTCACTGCCTCTGAAGGATGCTGAAGATACACATTTTAAACATGTATGAAATGTAAAAAAGTGAGAATGAGCAGAATTGGGCCTGGCAGGAATGAGTGGACATATAGACACTAAACTAACAACATTGATCCACCGCGGCTTGAGTGTGCAGAGTGCTTGTACGCTGCCTGTGGTGCTCATTGCACAACCTTGATACGAAAACTAATATTCACATATAGGAAGTTGTCTTACGCTTGATGAATTTCATTCAACGTATTCATTTTGGGCTAAAAACAGGGGTGCTGCACCCCTGTTTTTCTGCTTCTCGCGTTAGTGAGTATGTGCAGTCTTATTTGAATGAGTCTTGTTCACAGACAACACCGCGTCATGCCACAGATTTCCGTAATGATTTGGCTGGACTCTTTTTGACTTCGATAGACTAAGTGGAATGTGTGTTTGAATTACGGTAATAAACTGTTCATACGGAGCTCATATGTTCTATCAGGGCCTTGGGTGGGGATTCTAACCTGGTCTGACAGCATGTGATTACTCATACAGATGGATAAGACTGATTAGAGCTGGGCTGAGTATTTCAGAGCAGGGATTCACGACTTCTGCTCTCGTCTTCTCTCATCCATCCGCTCATCCCTTCTCCTTTCCTTTCCTCTTCTCCTGTCTTAACTTTTATTTCACTCTCCTCTCTTCCTCGACCCTTCTCTCCTCTCCTGCTCTGTCCTCACAGCATATCTTTACCCCAAAAGAATCTCCCAGGACAGAGGTCCTCACTACTGACACTGGAAGGCTCCAGTGATAACTCAACACTCGCTCACACTACAGTTACATTAGTATAGGACAGTTAGTGTACAGTGTACCACACACAATATGTAGTATATACCATATTACTACATTACATATCATTTACATTTAGTCATTTAGCAGACGCTCTTATCCAGAGCGACTTACAGTAAGTACAGGGACATTCCCCCGAGGCAAGTAGGGTGAAGTGCCTTGCCCAAGGACACAACGTCATTTTTCACGGCCAGGAATCGAACCAGCAACCTTCTGATTAATAGCCTGATTCCCTAACCGCTCAGACATCTGACTCCCCACATTAGTGCTATAGTATTATTAACATAGTACAGTTAGTACACAGGGGTATACTACATTACTCAAGTCCTCCACCATCATCCCTGTGCCCAAAAATCCAAGGCCAACAGGACTCAATGACTACAGACCCGTCGCCCTGACCTCTGTGGTAATGAAGTCTTTTGAGCGCCTTGTGCTGGCACACCTCAAAGCCATCACAGACCCTTTCCTGGACCCACTGCAGTTTGCCTACAGAGCCAACAGATCTGTGGATGACGCCGTTAACATGGCCCTCCACTTCACCCTACAGCACCTGGACTCCCCAGCATCCTATGCCAGGATCCTGTTTGTGGACTTCAGCTCTGCCTTCAACACCATCATCCCTGCCCTGCTTCAGGACAAGCTCTCCCAGCTGAACGTGCCCGACTCCACCTGCAGGTGGATCACAGACTTCCTGTCTGACAGGAAGCAGTGCGTTAAGCTGGGAACACAAGTCTCTGACTCCCGGTCCATCAGCACCGGATCTCCTCAGGGCTGCGTCCTTTCCCCTCTGCTCTTCTCCCTGTACACCAACAGCTTCACCTCCAGTCATCCGTCTGTCAAACTTCTGAAGTTTGCGGACGACACCACCCTCATTGGGCTCATCTCTGACGGGGATGAGTCTGACTATAGGTGGGAAGCTGATGACCTGGTGTAGCCAGAACAACTTGGAGCTCAATGTGTGTCAATTGTGGCCGACCCCTCCCACCCTGTTCCAGCTACTCCCCTCTGGCAGAAGGCTGCGGTCCATCAGGACCAAAACCTCACGCCATAAGAACAGTTTCTTTCCATCTGCTACTGGCCTCTTCAACAAGGCCAAGGACTCCCATTGACATTCATTCACTTATTTAACTATAAGTCCATCTAATGGCAATTCAGTATGCATAAGCCACTTTATCTCAGTATACGACTGCACTATGTTGACCATTCACGCTGCTCATTATTCTTATTTTTATATATATTTTATTTTATATTTAAATTGTTGTATTCTTAGATTGTTTAGTTCTTAGAAATAGTTAAACTTTTGTACTTTTACTTAATTTAAGATCTGTATATGTTTAGTGTTTTGCACCTCCCTGCCACAGTAAATTCCGTGTTTGTATAACATACATGGCGAATAAACCGAATTCTGATTCTGATTCTGATTAGTAGTACAGTAGTATTAGCATAGTACATTTAGTATACATTATACTATACACTGTATAATAAGCGCAGCTAGTTCAGGCAGGGCAATCGGGCAGCGCGCGTCATCCGCTCATTACCACACCTGTGTTAGCCAGCACAAGCCCATTGGGCCACGTCCAATAAGACGGCATTAAAAGGCCGCGCGGATACGCACACACACGCACACACACGCACACACACATTTGTTGAATGATCAGTGCTGCTGCCACCATCCCATTCTCCCCCATGCTGTCTGTATGTTCTATCATCAGGGGGATTATATCTCTATCTCTCCCTGCCTCATATGTCATGTATGTATGTGTTGCATCGAGGAGGCAGGGAGTGCTTCCCTTAGATCATCCACTCCGCCAAAGTCAAACCTACAAGTCCAAGTCATGTAACAATAAATGCTCAAATCCAATACGTGACTGTCTTGACTGAACTACATTAGTGCTACAGTATTATTAGTATAGTACAGTTCGTACAGCTATACTTAGTTAGTGAGGGGTTCCTGTTGGTTTTTGTCAGCAAAAACCAACCGGAATCTTCCTTCTATTATCTGACAAACAGTCAGAATCAAACAAAATTGTTTGTGTCCCAAAGTTAGTGTGGCCCAACAACTCAACATACAGAGGCTAATTAATTTTATCATACTATTCAAGACATGTGTTTAAGAAAATAAAACATGAATCAAATCAAACTTTATTTGTACAACCCCTTTTTTCAAGCCTGGACATTGGAATTTCCGTTGCTACAACACTGCTAACACACCATACGGTCTGATTGCATGTTATGTCCATAGCTCCCCTCCCCTGAATGGGCCCCAGCCTTCACTCCTCCCAGGGTAGGGTAGAGAGGGCTGGGTAGAGAGGGCTGGGTAGCCCGCAGTTGTTTCCTGATGGTTTAAAAAACAAATCCCAGAGTCGATCCCTGGGCCTTCTGGAGTCAGTTAGAGCCTGATGTAAACAGCTTTGATGCTACATGGGCAACTCCTGTCACTCCCATGTTGAATATGTGTCTTATAGATTCTGTTAGACATCAGTCCCACTCTCATTCTGGGTTTAGCTCAGCGGTAGAGCATTTGACTGCAGATCAAGACTGCAGGTCTGAAAGCCTCCCCCTGTTCATAGCGTTGGGGAAAAGCATCTGCTAAATTACCACTTTATTATACAAGCTTGGACATGGAATAGCATATCCCTCCCTCCCCCTCTCTCTCGCTCTCTCTTTCTCTCTCTCTCTCTCTCTCTCTCTCTCTCTCTCTCTCTCTCTCTCTCTCTCTCTCTCTCTCTCTCTCTCTCTCTCTCTCTCTCTCTCTCTCTCTCTCTCTCTCTCTCTCTCTCTCTCTCTCTCTCTCTCTCTCACTGGCTGTCTGTCCATCCATCTTTTGGGGGTGTTATTTCAGTAGCTTCTTCCCCATGTGAGGTCTGAATGGAGATATCAACAGGTGTCCTCCCCATGTCCTGAAGCCCACATTCCTGCCTGGTTATCTGATGAGGCCACAGAGGGATCGTCCTCCAGACCGCCTGCATGACTGGCATACACTTGGCAGAGGGAAAGGCCCAAAATACCGCGAGCTGTGATCCCTTCAAGTTGTGTTTAGCTGTTAGGCTATTGATAATAGATGAATCTGTCATGGTGTTAGTGTGTGTGTGTGTGCGTGTGTGCATGCATGCATGCATGCATGCATGCATGTGAGTGAGTGAAAGTATGTGTGGATATTCTCTCATGATTCTGGATTCTTGAGTCCTGGGTCTGTACATACAGAAATACAAAGAGACAATAGTCATATTATTGGCACTATCATAGTTTATAAGACACAAAGATATTACCAACAGAGTTTGGTAGGGCCTATTTACATGATTAACACTTTAAGAAAACAAGTCATTCAAACCAAAAACAAAGCTAAAATACATGTTTACTTTCATCCGCGTAAGAAAAAGTACATAGTTTCAAAACGAACACATTTAAAGAGAGGCTAGGAGTGTTTTGTAACTATTTAACTAATTATTAGAAAAGTTGATGGGTTTTCACGGCAGTGCACCAAAAGAAACTGGATCTCTGGATTTGTCCAGCGTAGAATCTCCACGTCTGTTAGTCCTGCTTGAGGGAAATGATCAAATGCTACTCCGGAGTTCAACATTCTCGCAGACTCAGTGGTATAAAAGAAGACCCTACACGTCTTCATTTATTTGAAGAAACTGTACAATAGAAAGTTGGCGCAATGAAAAATATCAACACACTACAAAATTGTGGAACAAACAAACACAGCCTGTTTTCTCTCAGTGTGGATGGCTGGTCTTTGGTGAGACCTGGTCAGATGACTGACCAGTCATATCGGTCCTCCCTGTGAAACTTCCTCATCTCTACAGACTGACATCACTGATGGGAGTCAGCACAAAGATGTAAGACATGGTCCTCCTCCCTCCCTCTCTCAAGCCTTCTCGTATCCCAAGTCTTCATCCCAGTCAGTCACAAACAGTTGCTAGCTACACAGAGCATGCAATCTAGCCATGCACTAAACACATGTTCCTTTTTCTACTCAACAGACCGTTTCAGCTCCATGGTTCAGTTAGCTTCAATAAACACTTCTACTCTGGGAACAACATGAAACCTCACTTTACCCTTTTGGTTTTATTTTCAGTTTTCTGGACAGCTTAATTGTTTCTGGACAGCAGTCTTGGACGTTATTTCCTGTTGTTGTTAAGGTGGCTATATGAATGGTGTTGTTGTCATAGCAGCCACATGCTGCTGTTGTCGTGCAGCTATATGCCGTTGTTGTCATAGCAGCCATGCTGCTGTTGTCATGGCAGCTATAGACTGCTGTTGTCATGGCAGCTATATGCTGCTGTTGTCATGGCAGCTATATGTTGTTGTTGTCATGGCAGCTATATGCCTTTGTTGTCATGGCGGGCTTTAGGTTATTGTCCAGACTTCCAAACTCAGGCTCTCTAATGCCACCTATTTAGCAGGGGGCCAGTGGTCCCAAGTCTCTTCACATTACAGGCATCATTGTTATCATCCCAGTCCTTGGCGTTGTAATCGTCAGAATGTAGGGGAGTGGGGCTGGATTGGTGCTAGGGTGGGGGTTGGATTGGGGCTAGGGTAGGGGCATGGATTTAGGCTAGGGTAGGGGCTGGATTGATGCTAGGGTGGGGGTTGGATTGGGGCTAGGGTAGGGGCTGGATTTAGGCTAGGGTAGGGGCTGGATTGATGCTAGGGTGGGGGTTTGGATTGGGGCTAGGGTAGGGCTGGATTGAGGCTAGGGTAGGGGCTGGATTGGTTAAAAGTGGGGAGGGAGGGGGAGGAAGGAGACGTGGGGAGGGAGAGGGTGGAGAGGGAGGTGGAGAAGGAGGGTGTAAGAGTGCCGTAGCTCCTCTACATCTGTGTGTCGGCCACGGGGGGTCTGGGTGGCAGAGTGTCCATTGGTTGGGCGTGGGACTGGCTCTTGCCGTCGTCGGGCGAGGACTCCCCGTTGACGGTGGGTTTGTCCACGGGCTCCTGAGGCTGCAGGGGGGCCACCGACACCAGAGTGTTGGCCTGGTTCTCCTCGTCCACCTGGAAGGACTCAGCCTGGGGGCACAGGGGCAGAGGAAGAGGTGTTAAGAGACCTGGTTCTCTCCACATCTTCTTGATACTTCTCTACTCTCTCCTCCTCCCCTCTTCTCTGCTCTACTCTTTTCTACTCCATTTCCCAGCATTGACTGAAGATGAACATAAAAGCGATAATTATATTTCTGTGTCAAGCTGAGTAGCCTTCACTAAATGTGATCCATGCCTTTCGAAGTTGTTATAGAGGACAGCTGAAGTGTGGTAGGTCTGAGACTGAGATGTTTTTGGGGTCGTTCAGAAGAGGAGGCTGAGGTCAGCTGACTGGACGCCTGTGACATGGCAGAATGCAATTGGGTGCTCTGTGACGTGACAGGGTAGGCTGTGACGTGATAGGGTAGTTTCTAACATGTGACTCGGCAGTATTTGACGGGGTAGGGTGATCTTGTGACAGGCTGGTCTGTCACAGGGTAGTCTGTGACAGAATAGTCTGGGGTGGTCTGTGGACGGGGACTTTCTGACATCTTAGTCTGTCACAAAGTGTTCATGACAGGGTACTTCTTGACAAGGTAGTCTGTGAATCATTAGAAGCCCGTGGAAGGCAGCTCCACGTTCCCTATCAAAACCCTCATAAAAAATCGGTCTCATGGCATAAGCTTTGTAGGAGAAGTGATGAATCCCCGCCAACCGCTGTGTGAGTGACAGAGACAGCAGAGATGGGATCTAGCTGCCTCCCGCTGCTGTGTGTGAGTCACAGAGAGAGAGATGGCTGAGGACGAACACAAGCTTCACCTCGCATCCAGTCACAACAGCTTCGCATCAACAAGTCACCACAGGGCTTCTCCCTAGCCAGCCACATCCTGGATACGTAACAGAGGTGGTTCGATCACCACTCGCAACCCCTAAGTAAAAAGCCTGAGTCCATAGCAGGTTTTTCTGTGGTATCCAATGATATATTAATAGGGTAATAAGCTTGGTCGCAAATACAGTTTGCAAACATGAGAAGTCATTCATATCCCTCAACTTTTATTACTTAAAATTAGCAACACTGTTCTGTTGTCATTGTGGTAGGCACATGGTGCATTTCTTCTCTCTGGTCTTCACTCCGTCCCCCTATCATTGTCTTGCCCTGTAACAGCTACACTCTCTTTTTCTCTCTAATCTTTTTTGAACAGGTCATTTACTATTCTGTGGCCACTCACCAGTCGGACTCCCTTGGCGTTGTTGCCACGGTGAGTCTTGAGGTAATATCCTGCCACCAGCAGAGCAGCCAACAGCAGACCAGCCAGGAGCAGGGACACCAAGCACCACCCTGGAGTTCTTACCCCAGCGGGGAACAGCATCCTCCACATCAATCTGAAACAAGCGCACACACACACAGCGCACAGATGAAGGACAGCCGAAGGTAAATAGAAAATAACCTTCGGGTCAACAATTCATATGAGTAGGTCAACATATTGAGTAGAGCGAATCTAGGTTGAATAAAGGTGACTTGTTAGTGAAGCAAGATAAAGGGTGGAGTCCCGAGGGGGAGGGGGAGCGAGGACAGAAGGGAGGAGAGAGAGAGAGAGAGAGAGAGAGAGAGAGAGAGAGAGAGAGAGAGAGAGAGAGAGAGAGAGAGAGAGAGAGAGAGAGAGAGAGAGAGAGAGAGAGAGAGAGAGAGTGGGGACAGTGAAGGGAGGGAGGGAGCGAGGGAGGGAGGGAGGGGGGAGAGGGAGAGATAGGGACAGCACATTGTGTGCCTGTGTAACCACTACACTATACTTCTTGGCTTCGAGGACTTCTTGGCAGGAGGCCACAGGGGTGGAGAGACCGACTCCCTTCAGCATTCCTCATCTCCACTGGGAACCTAGAATGGCAGGAGTCATCTGATAGAATCATCAATCTGAGTATGTCACCCGGGGTCTTCCCGTCAACACGGAGCCTGGGAGGAGCCGGAAGAGGGTGCGTGTTTTTCTGACGCCGTCGGTTGAGATTATGGGATGGATCAATCATCTGGATCCTCTCTCTCAATTTTCTCTCTCTTCTCTCTCTCTCTCTCTTCTCTCTCTCTCTCTCTCTCTCTCTCTCTCTCTCTCTCTCTCTCTTCCCACATCCCCCTCTCCCTCCCACACTAAGTAAAGCCACAGGTTTAGGTGGCAGTCCCCCTGTTCCTCTCAGGGCTGATAAGAGAGTGGAATCTCCGAGCTGTGAACTCTGATGACCTGGGACGGGTCAGAGAGGAGGTGCTCAGGGAAACATGAGACGACATCTCAAGGAGGGGATTGTCTACCTTATCTTTAATGTTGTCATTGTTGAACTTGTCCGCCATTCCTTTAGCATCCTCTGCAAAACAATGTGAAGTTTGTTACTTTACTATTTCCTGACCCAGGGTCCAAAACCCTGTTAGTTTGTTCATTTCTTAAACTGATATTTCATATTGCTGTGAAGGAATGGGGCCAGATAGACAGGCCGGTGGTGGCTCACCATCTATGTACGGTCCAGAGATGAGGATCTGGTTAGTGTTGTCTTCCTGGTACACCTCCAGCTTACAATCCGGACCACACAGATGCTCCAGCACACTCTTGATCTTCAACCTGGTTTCCTCCTGTCAACGCAACGCACACACACACACACACACACACACCACACACACACACGCACACACACACACATACCAGATAAAGGAGTTAGTACTGAGCAAATGTAATTTTGGGTGCACCAATAACAAAGTTTGAACAAAGGGATTCCTCTTTGGTCCGTATTTTTTTCTTTTTCCTGTTCCAGATGTGTGTTTCCATACAACATAGGTCAAGTCACTGGCATGACTTATGTTTCACAACATCTCTTTTCACCAACTCTTCTCCACCTATCTATCTAGTTCTTCTTCTTCTTTCTTTTCCTCTACTTATCCCCTGCTTCACTAACCTTTTCTTTCTCTTCTCCTTCTCCCTCTCCCTCCTCTCCTCACCTTAACCCATCAGAGATATAACCATCTTGAGCAACGTTCCTCTGTGTAATGTGATATAAGACAATCCCCCCTGTAAGCACCCTGTCACAGACCAGTACTTAGTCCCATCTTCAGAGGGCGAGTGGAAGGGATAAGAGCGGGAAAAAAGGGGAGGAGGGGGATACGACAGGAGAGACCAGGAGTTGAACCAACTGCAAGCCAGCTCTAGCAGCCCAGAACCACAACTAGGTTTGCGTTGGTGGGAAGGCGTCCAGTTAAGAGTAATCCTGTTTAGTCTAGTTTGGTCCGGTCCAAGTAACTCTAGTGCAGCCCAGTCCAGCCCAGACACATCCTAGAGCAAACTCCGGCTGGTACTACATCCAGACAGTTTTCCTGAGAAGCAGAAGAATCCCTTTGATATACACACCAGGAGCAAACTGCACCACCACGCCCCACACCCCCCCCCCCTCTGCCCTCTGCCCTCAGCTCTCAACACCCTCTCCCCTCTCTCCATCCCACCATCCCTCTCTCTTCCTCTCTCCCTCTCTCCTTTCTCTACCTTTTTGCTAGCTTCATCTTTCCCTCTCTCTATCCCCTACCTCCCTCCATCTTTCAACTCTCCCTCTTTTCTTCCCTTCATCTCTCCCCTGTCTCCCCTCTCTCCCTACTTTCCACCACCCTCCCTCTTTGCCGTCCCTCTCTTCCTTCCTCCCTCTCTCCCTCTCTTCTTCTATCGTCTCCTCTTTCTCTACCCCTCTTCTTCCTTCCCTCTCTCCTCCCCCCCTCCCCTCCCTCCCTCCACTCCCTCCCTCCCTCCCTCCCTCCCTCCTCTCCAGACCTCACAGCTGTAGAGGAGCCTGGAGGTGCAACAGAAATCCCATTGACCGCAGGCCTCACCTGGCAGACAGAGCAGGGGGAGGAGCTGCAGCATCACTGGCCTCCTTGTTCACTAGCCATTGGAGGGATATTAATCATTGCTGTCCTATGAGGAGGTATTTCCTGCTTAGCTGAGGGGCCATGGGGCTTGATAAAAGACTGGCGCCCTATTGGAATTGGCATCTCTGTAAACAAAGTCCTTTTCCTCCTTTTCTGCACAAGGGTGAGCCTTAGGGGCTGGTCAGTTTAAAGCTGTGTGTGTGTGTATATGTATGTGTGTGTGTGTGAGTGTGAAGGGAAAAATAACAGTGTTGGATACTGCTGGGAGTGCTTCCTTAGTGGCAGATCAGGAATGCAGGTGGAAACCTTTCAGTAGTGTGTGCGTGTGTGTGTGTGTAAGAGAGAATGGGTACAGTGTGTGTGTGCACGTGTGTGTGTTACATAATCCTGTGGGTGCTCTTTTGCTTCCTTCCTTTCTATTCCCCTGCCTCCTCCTACTGCCGGACTCCACTGAGATCACACTTCTCCACCATGGAGTCTCCTATCTCCTCAGGCTGGCGCACAGAGCCACATCAGTGTCGGTCTCTGTTCCACGCAGAACACAAACGTTCTAGGTCTGACACGAGGGCCAGTACTCCACGCAGCAGATGTTTCCCTTCTCCATCTATCCAGCTTCACACAGCTGGAGGTTCAAATACTTACACATGAGGAGGAGGTCTTCAGTGTCAGACTGACTGCATCTTTGTCCTGTACCTTCTCCTTGTTTACACACATAACGTCAGCCTGCGGGGGGGGGGGGAGGAGAGAGAGAGAGAGAGAGAGAGAGAGAGAGAGAGAGAGAGAGAGAGAGAGAGAGAGAGAGAGAGAGAGAGAGAGAGAGAGAGAGAGAGAGAGAGAGAGAGAGAGAGAGAGAGAGAGAGAGAGAGAGAGAGAGAGAGAGAGAGAGAGAGAGAGAGAGAGAGAGAGAGAGACGAGGATTACGGCAGTTCAGAAGTGCGTCGTTCAAACAATATTTCGGTGGTCAGAGTCAAGGTACTGCTCAGAGTCACCTGTTTGTATTTACCAGGCACAGTGCAAAGTAGCCACATCTCAGCTACCGGGCACGACACAACAACAAAAATAACCTCTGGTTTCCCTGAGCTGGTGTCTCACCTCAGGAAGGAGGCCTCCGCCGCTGGCCTGGGAGGTGTGGGGGATCATGGGGGCTTGGGTCTGGGTCTGGGGGAGGTCACCACCTCCATCCCCCCTGTCATGCTCCACCTCCGCCGCAGGCTCAACCTTCCCTTCCCCCTCTGGGGCTACAGGCGTGGTGAGGTCTGGTTCATCCATCACATCTGGGGCGTAAGTTTGGTCAGTGAGGTTGGGTTCGGGCCACATTAAGATCTGGACCTGGGGCGTCTCCAGCTCTGAGAACACAAGAACCTCTTTGAGCAAAGCTGTTTACATCGATGGCCAGGCTAAGGGTAAACCATGGAAATCTGTAACGAAATCTATCATGGCTGCCGGATGGGCCTGCCTAGTTGTCTGAGGTGAGGGTCAGTTCTAAGGCCATATGCCCCATGTGTTTTTACTGGTGAGACTGCCTACATGGTTATTACAGTAACAGGAAGGGACATCTCAGATTGACCGGACGTGACATCACATCCTGACAAGAAGTAAACCCATCCGTTTGACAGGAAGTGAACCCTGAACTTGTCAGGAAGTGGCAACCCCACAGCCTGACTGGCTGACATCATTCCTGTTTAACCCTTGTGCTGCCTTCGGGTCACATGACCCAAAGGTTCATAACGAACCATCGTTGTGTTTACCCAATTTTACCCAATACAAAAACAAATAAAAATTATTTTCTTTTAACCTTTGCAATGTGGGGGGTCTGAGACAGCCCAACGGTTAAAAGAAAATGCTTCACTTTGTTTTTGTATGCGGTAAAGTTGTCGCAATACGACGGTGGGTCACAATGACTGATGGGTCAGAATGACCCGAAGATAACACAAGGGTTAAAAAAAGGAGAAAGTAGGAGGAGTATTTGCGGAAGACGCTTTAGACGTCTGGAAGATGTTCTGACGCTCAGTCTCACCAGGTTCCTCTGAAGTGGGCTCGGTCACGATCATATCCCCTCGGATGGCATCTAGGTCCACCATTGCTGCTTCCTCTGCAGTCACCTCGTCCTCCTTGTAAACCTTGTCCTCTTGGGCTGCCACGTCACCTGGAAAGCAACAACATGGCAGACTGGACGTCACTGACTGGGACGCGTCGACACATTTGTTTACATGCCGCTACCGTGACAACAGGGTTGTCCAGGAAGTGTTTGAGAAGTGTCGAACTACAAGAGAAGAGAAGGGGGTGGTTATGCTAATGCCTGTGCTTTCATTTGCCTCAAGCTTCTGAGGACTTCGGTTGGTTGTTGGTGCAGGTCTCTGCACGTGTGTGAAGCCCTCTGTTACATCGCTTGGAACGAGAACGATTCAAATGACATTCGGTTTGATTGGATGAGAGACCACACTGTTTGCGATAAGATGCTTTTGCTAAGCGGCCATTTAAATGAAGTGAATACGATTAGAATTGTCCCGCTCCTGTTTACTTCTTAGGAAAACCACCCTGCTGTCCCTGGCCAGGACACGTGGGTGAGCACGTGGACTGGGCCCCCGGGCGCTGCTGATATCCACTGCTCCTGCCCAATGGGAGACAAGGTCTCCCGTGGACACGCTGGCACTCTTGTGTCCGTGTTCTGCCACTCCCTGCACAAGTTGCGAGACTACCCCAGGTTTCTTCTTCGACCAGACAGGTGGATTCTAGCTAGCTGGAGACTAGCCGCCAGCAAGGGATCGTGTTTCAGCTCCGCCCCGCTGCTACGCTCAGTATTAATGGAGAGCATGTGTGTAAACATGCAGCCAGAGCCTGGCCACTCCCAGAGAGTGTGGTATGGCTGCACTCCAGCCCCAGCCATCTCATTAAGCCTCAATATAAACCTGGGTGAGATGTGCGTGTTGAAGCAATGCAGTCGCTCACTAACTAACAGGCAACACCCACGCAGACACATACACGAATACACATGCGTACACACATTCATACATGCATACACATGCACACACCCATACGCACACACACACACACACACCCTGACCTGATATCAATTATGTGTCAGAAATAAGGGACTGGGTGTAATTAATAGCTAGCTGAGGGATCAGTGCACCGCACAGCCTGTTTCAATAAAGCCCAGTCCTGTCAGTCCAACCCAGGGGCCTGGCTGGGAGAAAGGCCTAGGCTGCCTCTGGCACTCCCTCTGGGACTGGGGCCCCGGGGCCACCAGGGAAATCTCTCTGTCTCTCTAACCCTTGTCTATCTTTCTTCATCTCCACCCCCATGTCATTTCCTTTCAATCGGGGTCCTATGAACACCAGCGAGACGTCCTAGAAGCCGTACGGTAGCAGTATTGTTAGGTATTGATCGTGACCCACCTCAGTTGCACTCTTACATGCTACCTTTTCAGAAGCAGCTGCTTAGCACCTCCCCGTCCTGTCATGGTCTGTAAAATGTTTTATTTGTGTTTGTATTTGATTGATTTAGTCATTGTTGGTACGACCCATTTAGAGAGGTGTTACATGCTAAGGCTATGAGTAATGGCAACCGCTGACATACATGTGACATACATACTTATGACACACACTCGCATACACACAGCCACTCACATAAAAATGTGCACACTCTCACTTGCATACACACACACACACACAAGCCTCACTCGCATACACACACGCGCTCAGACAGATGTCTGCTGTCTCACGTGGAGACACATATGTCACATAGAAACAATGATTCATACACAATCTGCTGTAACCCTGGCAACATCTACAGCATCTGTGTGTTGCTGTGGGTCCAGACCCGCGTCCCAGATAAGGATGGAGGACTAAGATTCTGGGAACTTCACTCCAGGATGGAACCTTGTGACCGAATCAAGTTTCCATCCAGCCTGTTAAGCAGCTGAACACCCTTGTGAAATCCACTGCCTACAGAAGCTGCAGGCTCTTCGTGCTGTTGAAAAACATAATATTTTCCTAATATTAATAATTATTCCGTAATATTCTCCTATCTCTGCTACCTCCAATCTTTCCTATCTCCTATAAATTTATTGAACAAGTAGTGTTTATAAATATTCACCAACCATAGATAAATCAACACATAGAATAACATATAAGTTGCGTGCGGATCTGCAAAGCTGGCAAGTAACTATGCTATACATAATCTCCACAGCTCCTAATGTAGGCTTTGTGTTCTGTAGTAATACCCTTGATGCTTCACAGAGCTCCCAGTATGTTTCAGACACATGGATGTTCGAGGTCCTTGGAAGCCTCGGACCAGAATCTGTTTTTTCTCCAAATTCAATATGTTTACTGTGCTTCTAATGGAAAGCAAGCAGCCTCGGCAGCCCCTCCACCTCCGTTTCCCTCTCTTCTTTCTCCTGCTCTCTTCTCCTCCACTCTCCCCTCTCTTCTCCTCTCCTTTATCTCCTCTCTTATTTTCTCTCCTCTCCTCTCCTGTCCTCTTCTCCTATGTCAGTTCCCTCACAAAAGAATGACCTCACTGCCCAGGCATCCTCATACCACTGCAGATCTCATTACCTCTCTCTCTCTCTCTCTCTCTCTCTCTCTCTCTCTCTCTCTCTCTCTCTCTCTCTCTTGCTCTCTCTCTTGCTCTCTTTCTCTCTCTTTGCCTAATTCTCTTTCTTACTCTCTCTCTCTCTCTTATGCTCTGACTGTGTTGGTCTCTAGTTTAAAGTGATAGAATACAAAGTCTCTCTCTTTTTTCTCTCTCTCCATTTATCCTCATGAACATTGACGTTGATGTTTCATCCCAGCTCTAAGCTCTATCATCCCTGTTTGCGCCCTTTATTCATCTGTTTGAACTACTACTAACACACACACACACATGCACACACGTACACACACACACACACACACACACACACACACACACACACACACACACCAACAGACACTCACACTCTCTCACACTGACACTCACACACATACAGCCAGTGTATGACATGTGCCAGGTCGGCAGGTGTGTGGGCGGGGTTAGGAAGGTGTCACAGCACACTCAGGGTCGCACGCCCCTCACCTCAGCTGTTGCTTGTGTTGCCCAGCAACTTGTGTTGCCCTCTAGATTTAGTTTTACTGTCCGCTGCTCAAGATATGAAGCCTTAACGCATAAACTGCTGCACGCAAGACTACAGCTGAGACTGTGGTGAGAGAAGGGATGGGCCTGAGACCTGAGGCCGGGCCTGGGGCCGGGGCTGGGGCTGGGGTGAGATATAGTGGCACTGACAGAACGAGGACTCCCTGACCTTGCCCCCCCACATTGCTGCAGTTGCTGCCCCTCATATCTCACATCTCTGGCTGGGTGGTCTTTCTCGCTCTCTCTCTGTCCTCTCTCTCTCTGTGTCCTCTATGTTTATGCTGGATGACGGGGGTGGAGGGGGAGACCTGATGGGGGAAAGACTTTTCCGCGCACGGTGTGACAGTCTGGTGTCAGGGGTCAGAGGTCAGAGGCAGCTGGTTGTAGTTTGTAATAATTCCCCTCATCTTCACCTCCAAACAAGGCTGAAGGAAAGTAGTCATTGCTCTCCTTTAAAATGACTTATTATGTGGCTAGGGGTGGACTGGATCACCCTCAAGTTGTATTTTCTGAGACCATAGAAGCTGTGTTTTTAAGATGGGAGCAAGCTGGAGTCGATTTTCCTGGCGTCACAGCCATGATGACATGGCAACCGCAGAATACTCATAAACCTGGTTGCCAGGTTAGGTAAGGAGAGATGCTTAGCCCAGGAAAGCACAACAAACACAACTCACTGTGAAGCACCCTAGGCAGCTAGGTTAGTGTACCCTCACATCAGGTCGACCACACACACACACACGCAAATATCCTCAAACAAACATTATGCTCACTCACAAACACACACACACCCTCAAAAACACATAGTCACTCACACACAAACACACGCGCACCCTCATAAACACACATTCTCATTTACACATACACACACCCTCAAAACAAATTTTGTCACTCACAAACACACCCTAAAAAACACATATACTCACTCACTCACTCACTCACTCGCACATACACACATACTGCCCCCCAGAGCACACAAGCTTCAAAACATTTTGACATTAACATGGTAATTGCCTCATTACAAAGCTCATTATTGCCTGGACCCTAATTTGACCACCATTTGCTTAGCCTGTTGTTTTGTTTGTTATGGTTTTGATTCTCTTCAACTGCTCCGATTGGATGACTACATGAGTTGATTTCAGGCACTTGAAACCTTGAAAGGTTATTACAGTAATAATATAAATGATCTACTGCCCTCTGTCATGGAGGTGTGGGGGTGTCTGCAAGAGGGGTGGATTTAGGTCACCTTCATTCAGTAGTGTCGGGGGGAGAGGGGGCTCTGGAAGGGGTTATGGTTGTGGGCAGGGTGGAGGGGGGAAAGGGGTGTGGGGTCAGATGGATGACCTGACCTCAGCTGTGACCTGTAATGGATACATCATCCACACATCCTCGCAGAGCTGCCTCCCGTCACCCCCCACCCCCTCCTCCCTCATCTGCCCCCCACCCCCCACCCCCATGCTACCCTCTGCTGACCTCCCTGTCCCTGACCACCCCTCCCTCTCTCTCCACCTCTTATGTGACATCCGTGCTGCCTGCGTCCGCCATCAGGCACGTGGCTTGCTCCACGCCCCCTAGCCTCTCTCCTGTCATTGTTTCAGTAGAGTAGACTCTCCCGGGTCTGGGTCTGGTCTAGCTCCCTCTCTGTCGGCACGGCTGGGGAGCAGAACCACCGAGCCCCCTCCCTCACTCGGTACCATGACCAGCCGCATCCCCAGGCCTCCCCAGCTCAACACACACACTTACAAATACACAGCACACGTGTATACACACACACACACACACTCAGCCACCGTGCTCCAGATGTTATTTCGATCGTACCGACTCCCCCGTTCTCTCCCCCGGATTTTCCCACCAGTCTGGTTGGATTGACGGCTGTGGTCTGGACATCCTCAGACCCCCCCTCCTCCCACCTCCCTCGGGACCATCACATGGAAGAATGTGGCAGTGTAGGAAAAGGACAAGTCGGCAGAACCTCTCCTCTCCGCCTCTCTTCTCCTCCTCTCCTCCTTTCTTCTTCTCTCCTTACCCTCACCCTGCCCTCTCACGGCCTTCCAGCCACCCTGCCTCTTCCCCCCCCCACCATTTCTCCTTGCCGTAACCCTTTCCCAGTCACGTACAGCCAATGCACAGGAAATCCCCCAGGCCCCCTTTGACCCCAGGCCCCTTGCTCTCTCTTCTTGGTTCTCGTTCCCTGGCTCTTAGTCGCTTGGTCCCAGGCTCTCTCTGCCTGCCCCCCTTAGTCCCTAGCCCTAAGCTCTCCCCCCATACCTGATTCTGTCCCCCTGCCCACCCTAGTCCCTAGCTCCCTAGCTCCCTCCGCCCTAGCCCCTATCTCGCTCCCTCGGTCCCCCATATCCCGTATCTGAGTTTAAGACCCTGGTCGAAGATATCCTTAAGGAGGAATGTAGATGTTTCCCATACGCTGAATTCTTTACGTGTATATTTAGGTGTCTAGGAAGATGTTTTTACTGGATGTACTGTCACGTACTGTATGTGTCAGTGTTACTTTTAAATACTGCTCTGTTGCCTTTCTTGGCCCGGTCTCCTCTGAAAAAGAGACTATATCTCAAGGGGATTTTTTTTTCCAAGGTTAAATAAAGGTTAAATGAAATAAATCCCTGTCAGTACTTCTGAGAGCATGTGTCCTGGGCCCCTGCCTCAAAGCTCTGGAGGTACCACAGCCCACCAGACGGAAACCGGACAACGGAGCCAAACCTTCCGACATGCCCGCCGCCGCCCTTCTCCGCACAGCGTGCCACGGTGACCACATGAGACGGGGTTTGAACAGGGAGGCCCCGACACGCCAACTCCAAATCAAGCTGTCTCATTAATCTCCGAGACTTCCAGCGTCTGTGAAGCTAACTTCCCGTGCTGAGTGCGAGGGAGGCGTCCCGCCCCGGCCGGCTTCTGCGGACCTTCCGGAAATATCTCTTTATGTCTGTGGGTCCTGGATACACATTCCACACGCACACATGCTCATGCAAGGTGCGTGTGAAGGACTGGTGTTGAGAAGGAATGGTAGACACGGGTGAGGGGGGGGGGGGGGCGCAGGGTGCTTCCGGGCTCTGATTACACACACACGCGCGCGCATTCACACACACACACACGCACTTCTTGCTGTGTCTGACCCCCCCTCCTCAGGACTATCAAGTGTTCTCATCCACTATGTAACATGACTAATGTCAGCAGGCTCTCCAGACTGGGATGAGGAGTATTGTTTTAATCGAGGGGGGGGGGGAGGTGGCCAAGGATTTGTGTGCAGGTTTGACGCCATTGACTTATCAGCATCGTCCGTATTGATTAATGCATATAATCTAAATCATTTTTTTTTAATTAATCTATAGTATCTATTGTGGTTAATGGACTAATTCTGGCATCAATTTATTCATCCCATGAGACTGGCAAAAGTTTTTTTTAATGCGTTTTCTGTTGTTGTTATTGTTTGGGGCTGGCTGTGATACTCTGGTGTGGGGCTGCGGGACTCTGGTCTGGTCTGGTGCAGTGATACTCTGGTGTGGGGCTGTGGGGCTCTGGTCTGGTCTGGTGCAGTGATACTCTGGTGTGGGGCTGTGGGGCTCTGGTCTGGTCTGGTGCAGTGATACTCTGGTGTGGGGCTGTGGGACTCTGGTCTGGTCTGGTGCAGTGATACTCTGGTGTGGGGCTGTGGGGCTCTGGTCTGGTCTGGTGCAGTGATACTCTGGTGTGGGGCTGTGGGGCTCTGGTCTGGTCTGGTGCAGTGATACTCTGGTGTGGGGCTGTGGGACTCTGGTCTGGTCTGGTGCAGTGATACTCTGGTGTGGGGCTGTGGGGCTCTGGTCTGGTCTGGTGCAGTGATACTCTGGTGTGGGGCTGTGGGGCTCTGGTCTGGTCTGGTGCAGTGATACTCTGGTGTGGGGCTGTGGGACTCTGGTCTGGTCTGGTGCAGTGATACTCTGGTGTGGGGCTGTGGGACTCTGTGGTAACTCTCTGGGTCTCTGTGGACTGGGTGGAATGCGAGGCTGTGTGGTCGCAGGCCTGCTGAGGATCGGTCTGCTGTGTATGACTGAGATCGCTGAGGAATGTGACACTGGAGCTGGTCCCTGAGGGGTTAAACACGCAGTGGAACTCTAGATTCACTGGAACAGCAGAGGCCTGACCTGCAATTCTGACCCCTCCTTCTGTCCTCGAGGGAGCCTGGAGAATCCAGGAGAACCCTCGAGAACCCTGCCCCTCCACTGCCCTGGCATGGAACATTAGCTTTCATGGCTCCAATCAGTCATAGCAGACATAGCTGCACACATACACACACACATACACACCCACATACACACACACACACACACACACACACATACACACACACACACACATACACACACACATACACACGCTTTCATACACCCTACCCTGTGACTCTGTCACATTGGTTCTGGGAACTTAAGTCAGGAAACACGACATCTGGTTCTAGTTTGTGTGTCTGTGTGCACAGGTACGTGTGTGTGTGTGTGAGAAAAAAAAACATGCGTCATCAATTGTCCACTACAGTTTCAGTGCTATATCCAGTAGCTTGACTGAGTAGCAGTCGTGTGGAGGGTTATCGGTAGGGCAGATGTTTCAATGTTTCAGACCAGATAGCAAGGAAGGGGGGAGGGGGGGGGGGGGTTAAGACAGTGATTCAGACCAGAGAGAGAGAAGGGGGGGGAGTAAACCTTAACAACAAACATGTCACACCCCTACGAGACCAGATCAAGACACACCGCTGGAATGCAAGCCGCTTTCGAGCAACCAGGGAAATCACAGACCAAGAGGCATGCCTCTGGGATTGGTCCAGATCTTGGGAAGTTGACCTTTGCCCTCAGGGGGGCAGGGAGGGGTTCACTCTCCAGCCTGACTCAGTGGGAGATTGAGTGAGAAGGTGCATAATGTGAGTAAGCAAATTCGCTCAGAGATGCTAGGTATGTAAAATACTTGCACATGACTGGAGATGAAGCGCATGTTGGGGAGAGCAGCCTGCCTCTCATTAGAAGTTCCAAATGATTATGACATCAGAGGGAGGTGACTTCAAGGTAGAGGCACTGGTTAAGTCATTTGTGTGTGTGTGTGTCTGTGTGTGTGCGTGTGTGTGTGTGTGTGCGTGTGTGTATGTGTGTGTGTCTATTTACTAGCAACCTCATGGCTCTAACTTGATTCCGAGGCATGGAATGTTTTTCTGCGGCACAACTCAGCTATCTTGTTTACTTCATATGAGTAGTGACAGTTTGGGGTGTGTGTGTCTGTGTGTGTGTGTCTGTGTGTGTTATTGTCCTGAGTTGTGTGTGAAGGTTACTAAAACAAAGTGTAAGCCTATGATTTACATAATTACATACTTGAGACTGGCAGTAAAGTTCAGTCCAGCCTGGTGATTGTTCTAAGCTACTGAACAAAACAGTGTATTTGAGGGAAAGTGCATACAGATATGTTGATGTTTACGCAATTGTGCCAGTAGAAATGTCAGCTAAGAACCAGTGCAGACCTGATGTAGAACTTCACTGAACCCAACGGTCCAAACTGTGTTATACATTTGAAAGAATTTATTTGAATTTGGAATCCTTTATTTACATTTTGTGGAAAATGCATCACTTTGTTGAAATGTGTTCATTCTTTTTTGTTGAGTCGTGTTTAGTTTGGTTGTCTTTTCGTTCTGTCTTTGTTTGAGCTGTGATTATGGAAAGTCTACAGAACCCTCAGAAAACCAATAATGTAAAGATGAAGGTAGAACAAAACAAACGCTCCGAGAAGGACTGGGCTGGACTGAAGAGAAACATTCAGCTGTGGCCAGGGAGGAGAAGAACGACTTTTAAAAACAAACTGCGCCTGCCTTGTTCTCATTTCCCTCCATTTTTCTCTCACACGTGCTCCCTCCCTCCCTTCCTCTCACCCTCCCTCTCTATTTTCCCCCTCTTTCTTTTTTTTATTCTCTCTCTCGTTCGTCCTGTCTATCTTTCGTCTCCGATTTTTCCATACATTGGAGCTCAAAGAGACTGTTGTGGTCCCAGGCAGTAGGAGGGTTCTGTATACATACCGAATGTGGCCTTTAGCTAGAAGATCGTCTACAGAACAGAGTGGGCTGTTGTATCATATAGACCACATCATAGCTATGGCTCCCATGACCGCCACACATATTCAATTAGGCAAATCAGGGCATCCATTTTTCACCCCATTCCCTGCGCACGCACTCATTCGACCCATCCCTACACACACACACACCATCCTAGACACACTGCCGCCATCCTGCACACACACACACTCCTACATACTCACTGCACACACACGCTCACGCAATCCTACACACATTCCTGCATACTCTCACCCATGTCCAGACACACAGTCACAGCCCCAACATACCCTAACCCTTACCCTAACAACATCAACACAGCCCACTTCATGAAGTGACATACTTAATACACTTTAGATTACTCTAATGACGGCCTAATCAGTACCATCAGCAATCCTAAACGTATGGCCGCAGCTGAGTTAGAACGGGGATGGGTGTAGCTCAGTGGTTAGAGCATTTGACTGCGGATTAAGAGGTCACAAGTTCAAAAGCGTTACTGTATGTGGCTTTGGATCAAAGCATCTGCTAAATGAACATATGACCTTACATGTGGCTGTCACTGTGGTCATTACAGTTGTTTATGCTGGGCCTCGACACCGCCATAGATTCACCCCAGGGTGTTTTGTAACAACCCCCTCCTGTGTCAACAGAGCTCGACACCACCCACCCTCCACATGAACATCACGCTCTCGCCTCACCCTCTCCTGACCGTCCTCACGCAACCAGCCACCTGCTGGCTCTGAATCCACACCCTTCTCTACCAGCTCACACCAGAACACAAACACACACATTCAGTACATGCCTACAGACACACACACACAAATAAGTACCTACACTCATAAAGGATAACTCGCACACAAACACAAAGGAGTACTAAGATACACCCGACTCACACAAACACACACGCTTACACACACACACACACAGGAGAACCCCCCTCTCTCACGCGCACACACACACACAAACACACAAATAAGTACCTACACTCATAAAGGATAACTCGCACACAAGCACAAAGGAGTACTAACATACACCGACTCACCCAAACACACACGCTTACACACACACACACACACAGGAGAACCCCCCTCTCTCACGCGAACACACACACACCCACACACACACAAACACACACCCACAAACAAAGGAGAACTTTGCAGCCACACCACCTCGCTGAGAGACAGAGGATGAGAAGAAACTCTCATCTAAAAATTCCAGCTGCCTTTTAAAAGCAGCTTGGCTCTCCATCCTCCATGCGTAAATAACTCTTTTCTTGTTTCAAAGTCTTTTCAGTTCCCTTTAGAATCTGTGGCTCCCTGCCTGCGAGACTTCTCTCGAAACTGACCTCTTTGTTTGCCAAGGTAACACTTAAGGTAAAAACATCTTTTTTTTCCACAACTTTGTCACATTTGGAAAAACAAACTTCACACACACTCGCCCATATGAAACGTGCTTTCAGGAAGAACACCTTTTGAGTCATTCGGGGACGTTTTTGGAGTCAAAACCCCCACTGCTACCAAACAAAACCTCTCCTCCACCCAGCCCCACCCTTTGACCACCCCCTCTCCCTGCAGATGCCCATGTTTTCTCCCTTTCCCCTCCGTCTCTCCTCGCTTTCTTTTTTAACTCCGACCAAAAGTGATGGATGTGTGCGACTCACCGCGGGTCAGCGTGACGAGGAGCAGCAACGCCAGAGCCAGCGTCCTGACCGCTCCATTCATTCTCCGCGCCGATGCCCCCATCATCCCCCTGCCGCTTCGAGCGCGTGTCCCGTGGAGGAGAGTGTGCGAAGGAGAGAAATAGAGGGAGAGAGAGTGCAGAAGGGGAGTCCTAGGGATCAAGTTTAGGGTTTCCTCAGATAGTGAGTGAGAGAGAGGGAGAGAGAGAGAGCGGAGGGTATGAGTTGAGGTTTTTCGTCGCTCACACACAGACACGGAGAGAGAGAGAGAGACACACACAAACAGGGATGGGAGGATAAAGCACTGCTTGTGCTCTGGCAACTCTTATATGCCCCCTGCCCCTCCCCTCCCCCGCCCAGCCCCACACCCCCTTTTCTCACTGGTTACTCTCCCCAATTATCTGAGCCCCCCCCCCCCTCCCAGTAGTGAATAAGGGGATAAGGGGGGGGGGGCGGGGGTAACTGTTCATTATTACGTTTGTTATGTAATAATCGACTGTGTCGAAGCTTTTCTTTACGAGCAGAACCCCCCCCCCCCCTATTTTTTTGCAACCGTTTTTTATCGTTTTGGTTTTCGGGTGTTTCGGGGTATTCCGTTTCTCCTGTGCAGTCCATGACCAGTCTTGGTCTGCTACCTATTGTTCTATTGGGAAGTAGCTAACAGTCTGAGTTGGAAATGTGGCGGCTAGTGAGTCTTCTCCTGTATTCTAACCTCTCTGATCCTCTGCTGATGTTGATCTCCAGTCTCTCTGATCCAGCAGTCTGTATTTGAATCTTGCTTGTCCACCAGTCTGTATAATGTATACTAACCTCACTCCAGTCCATACTGCATACGAACCCTCTCTCCTCCTCTCCCGTATCCCTGCCTCTCTGCTCCTCTGGGCTTGTTGCTGCTGGAGGGGAGCCCTAATCCTGTACATACAATGAAGCCTGATAGGGGAACAAAACACTGAGCTCCATTTGTCCCTAATAGGCTTATGAGGATGCCCTGAGGTGAGCTGGCGAGCCAGCCAGGACAAAGGTGTGATCCTGTGTCATGCTAATGCCCTTTAAATCCTCCCCAGCCAGACATGGCTGCTGCTGCTGCCGGTTTTCAGGGTGTCAATCAACAACAGGCAATCCAGGACTGTCCGCGTTGGCGAGGCGGTGGCTCTGAGCACACACGCGCGCACGCACCAGCTCACGCGCACACGCACGCACGAGCACACGCAACGCACGTGTGCCCCGTCGCGCACGGAAACGCACAGCCGTGCGGCGTGTTTGTGCATTTACACACACGCGCGCGCGCGCAAACATCCGTTGCACGCTCGCGGAAAACAACTCGCGCGCGTACAAGCTCCATCCTTCTCCACTGCCTCCCTCTATAGCCGTCGGTGTGGGTGAATGGTTCCTCCTCGGTACCCAGACTACTGTACACAGCACATCTGGAACCACTGGCAGAGGTATGCTAAATGACTTGTAAACTGACCCTCCCAACACACACATACACACTCCCCCACACTCACTTCCACCACCTCCCTAACCCCCCCCTACACACACACACACACACACACTCACCCCCTCCCTACTGCACACACTCCAACAAACTTCTAAACACAGTCAATACAACAATGGGTATGGCAGTTGGTGATATCTGGGGTCTCTTGCAGACCCTCTTACAAGCTTGAGAAACAGACTTGTAATCTGATACAACCAGTGCACACACACACACGCACACACACTCACACACACGCACACACACGCACACTCACCCACTCACACATACACTCGTGCATGCAAACACACACACATGAACACATGCAGGCAGTGCACGCACAAATGCGTGCGCACACACAGGTATGCGCAAACACACGC
Organism: Osmerus eperlanus; assembly: GCF_963692335.1. Classification (NCBI taxonomy): domain Eukaryota; kingdom Metazoa; phylum Chordata; class Actinopteri; order Osmeriformes; family Osmeridae; genus Osmerus; species Osmerus eperlanus. Next base: position 9,948,243 of record NC_085018.1, read on the forward strand.
ACACTCTCACAAAAACAAACACACACACAGCATTACTACTACTGCCCCAACTCCTCCCTCTCCCTTCCCCGTTCTGGACTCCTCCCTCCTTCACCCCCTCCTCCTCCTCCACCCCCCCCCCCCCCACCCCACCTCCACAGCTATTTCCTCCCAGCCGCCCGGCTCCACCTCCTCCACCCTGAACAAACCCCTATCAGTAACATTCAATGAAAGCAGCGGGGTGCTGAGTGGGTCCATTGGCCCCTTGCTGCTTCCCAGAGGGGGGTGGGGGGGGCTCTCCGGCCTGACTTGGGCAGGAATGGAGGGGGCGGGGGCATGGGAAGACTTGGGGGTGGGGCGGTGTTAGTGGGGTTGAAGGGAGAGGAAGGGGACAAGGAGGGGGGGGGGGGGGACAACAGGGTGCCGGTGGGTTTGTCGGGAGAGGAAGGGGGCTGAGGTAGGGGGAGCAGAGGGGGATTGAGGGGCTTAGTTTGTGGGTAACAGTGAAATTCTTGACACCCCAGCTGGACAGCAGCAAAGCAGCCTGGTAGCCTGTTAGCCTGTTAGGGATCTTCGCGAGTCCCACTGAATCATGACTTCCTCTCAGAGGGCAGTACATGGACAGAAGAGGCCTTATCCTCCATGAGAGGGCTGTGAGAAGTGGATATTTTATTCCATCTTACTCTCCTTTTCTCCCCTTTGGTCTCTCTTTCCTCCCTGTCTCTCCTCATCCCCCCTCCCCCTTTTTATATCCAGCCGGCTGGACTACTGTAACGCACTTTTCACTGGTCTTCCCAAGAAAACCACTGAAAGACTACAGCTCATTCAAAATTCTGCAGCTAGATTATTAACCAAAACTAAAAGGAGAGAACACATTAGTCCTGTCCTAGCTACTTTACACTGGCTCCCTGTTACCTTCAGAATTGACTTTAAGGTCCTTTTCCTCACATACAAAGCTCTACACGGACAAGGACCTAGCTACATTGCTAACTCCTTTATAAACTACACACCAGCTAGAACACTGCGATCATCAAATGCAGGCCTATTAGAGGTCACCAGAAGCAGTCATAAGAAGATTGGTGATTCGGCCTTTGTCAATTACGCCCCAAAACTATGGAACAAATTACCCATAAATATTAGGGAAGCAAACACTCTAGACATTTTTAAAAGACAGCTTAAAACCTACCTTTTTACCGAAGCATTTAAGTAATTTTATCTCAAAAGGGTTTTCCTACTTTTTAAAGTTGTTTTCTCTCTTGAACAGAGATCTTATTGGGATTTTTATTTTTGTTTGAATTGTTTATCACTTGTATTATTGTTTTTATTGATTTTATTGATTTTATGTAAAGCACCTTGAACTACAATTCTTGTATGAAATGTGCTATATAAATAAAGACTTATACTTACTTACTTACTCCCTGTCTTTGTGACTATCCCCCTTTTCTCTCTCCCTCTCTCCTCTGGATCGCCCCCCTCTCCCTCTGTGACCGTCTTCTTCTTCTAGCCCTCATCACTCTGTGCCACGCCCTCTCGTTATGTGACTCCTCACCCTCTCTTTCCTTCTCTGTCTCTCTCCTCGCCAATGCCTCACCCTCCTCCCCTCCCTCTCTCTTTCTGCCTGTCTCTTCTCATTCCCCCCTCACCCTCTCTCTCTCTCTCTCTCTCGCTCTCTGACCATTCCTCGCTTTCCTTCTCTCCCTCTCTCTCCTTCTCTCCCTCCCTCTCTCTCTCCTCACTACCCCCCTGTGATGCCTGCAGTAGAGTGGTGCAGTGCCATGTGGCCTGGTGGTCATCATCTCTTAGGGCCCGATCTTGCACCCAGCGCAATTGACTTTGTCAACGACGCAAGTATCATTCCAATGGCGCATTATTCAGATGCTATTTTAAGGGCGCAAGCTTGGTCTGTGCACACTGCTGGCGAGGCCAGGGTCTTCTTTCTGCGAAGCTACGTTACATTGTTTTGATTTATGGCGTGTTACATTTCTTCAATGATTATAAAAAGATTTTCATGAGAAATCTCTATGTATGTGAACAAGATTTGTAACAATTGTTGCAATTTTCTCCCACGCCTGTTTAACCGAAGCTAATTTGGGTGGGTTTCTTCTCCCATCTCCATCAGAATCAGAATTTGGTTTATTCGCCATGTAGCCTATGTTACACAAACACGGAATTTACTGTGGCAGGAAGGTGCAAACAATAAACATATACAGGTCTTAAATTAAGTAAAAAAGTACAATAGTTAAACTAATTCCTAGAACCAAACAATTTAAAAAATAAAATATAGGGTAAGCTATATAAAAATAAGAATAGGAATTTGAATGAGCAGCATGAACGGGCAATTTAGTGCAATGAGAAAACTGCTCTGCCTTTCCCATACAATGTCACTTGTTTATCTGTTACGGCCCTGACTAGAACGTCGGTCTCCTTGGCTGTGAACCGCTCCTGGCGTGAGCCTGGCAAATCCGCCGTTATAATAGCAATCCGCCATGGAACAAGCGCTGCTCTTAAAAGGAATGTGAGATGACGCTCTGATTGGTTTATTGCACGTTACGCCCAAACCACACCCATTAGTAATGTAGCTACTTCGGACCTACCCATTTTAGATTTGCGCCAGGCGCAAAGTCATTTATCCCGCCGGCAAAATAGCAACCGAGCCGGAGTCCCGCCCACAAAGTTACTTGCGCTTTGCGGTTTGGTACTTGCGTTTCAGATCGTCAAAATAGGGGGGTTCGTCTCCAGGCAGGAAACAGAGACAGACAGCACACGCATTCCTCCCCAGCCTCTCTCGCTTTTGGACTCCATTTATTTCTCTCTTTCTTTCTTTCTTTCTTTCTTTCTCCATATCTGTTTTTCTCTTCGTCTCTCCCTCCCTTCATCCCTCTCTCCCATCCTCTCGCTCTCCATCTCTTTATCTCTCTCTTTCCCCCTTCCTCTCTACCCCCCCCCTTTCTCCCTCCCTCCATCTCTCTCTCTCTCTTTTTGAAGACTGATCTGGAAGACATTTCCTCTCCCAGGTTTCCAGGTTGGGGTCTGAAGCCTACAGACTGAGCTGCACACATCTCTGTTTGTTTATTGTATGTTGTCTGCTCACCACATCTGCAGTAGCTTATAGGGAGGTCTCTTCTGCCAAGTCAATATTTGCCTCAGTTACAGTACATTGGCAAAGTCATATATCTGCTCATGTCCTTCATGATGTCTGACTGTTCCGTATATTTGTGTTCATCCTCTGTGTCAGTTTCAGCTATGCCACTATCTCGACTGAAGCATGTCTAAAGGTTTAGTCTGTGTCCTGTGCCCTTAGGTTGTGAGCTTGTGTGTTCCATGCCGGATGAAACGAACAGCTAGCAGAGGAGTGGAGGGGTGGAGGAGTGGAGGGGTGGAGGAGTGGAGGGGAGTGAGGAGTGGAGGGGTGGAGGAGTGGAGGGGAGTGAGGGGTGGAGGAGTGGAGGGGAGTGAGGAGTGGAGGGGAGTGAGGAGTGGAGGGGTGGAGGAGTGGAGGGGAGTGAGGGGTGGAGGAGTGGAGGGGTGGAGGAGTGGAGGGGAGTGAGGAGTGGAGGGGAGTGAGGAGTGGAGGGGTGGAGGAGTGGAGGGGAGTGAGGACTGGAGGGGTGGAGGAGTGGAGGGGAGTGAGGAGTGGAGGGGTGGAGGAGTGGAGGGGAGTGAGGAGTGAAGGGGAGTGAGGAGTGGAGGGGTGGAGGAGTGGAGGGGAGTGAGGAGTGGAGGGGAGTGGAGGGGTGGAGGAGTGGAGGGGTGGAGGAGTGGAGGGGAGTGAGGAGTGGAGGGGTGGAGGAGTGGAGGGGTGGAGGAGTGGAGGGGAGTGAGGAGTGGAGGGGTGGAGGAGTGGAGGGGTGGAGGAGTGGAGGAGTGGAGGGCTGGAGGAGTGGAGGGGTGGAGGAGTGGAGGGGAGTGAGGAGTGGAGGGGTGGAGGAGTGGAGGGGTGGAGGAGTGGAGGAGTGGAGGGGTGGAGGGGAGTGAGGAGTGGAGGGGAGTGAGGAGTGGAGGGGTGGAGGAGTGTAGGGGAGTGAGGAGTGGAGGGGAGTGGAGGGGTGGAGGAGTGGAGGGGTGGAGGAGTGGAGGGGAGTGAGGAGTGGAGGGGTGGAGGAGTGGAGGGGTGGAGGAGTGGAGGGGTGGAGGGGTGGAGGGGTGGAGGGGTGGAGGAGTGGAGGTGAGTGAGGATGTAGGATCTGGGCCCAGCTGGGTTTGATTGCAGCGGAGAAACCTTCTGCTTGCCTCATAAAGGGTCCCCTTCTGGCTCACCCTCGCCTGGAAACACCACAACTCTTGAACTTCTGCCAGCTATCTCTCTCTTTCTCTCTCTCTCTGACACTCTTTCTCTCTGACACTCTCTCTCTATCTCTCTCTGTCCCTCTCTCTCTCTCTCTGCCCCCCCCCCCCCCTCTCTCTCTCTCTCTCTCTCTCTCTCATAATCACTCTCATTCAAACAGACACACATACAGAACACACATACAGAACACACCGACACATTGGTTCAATGTGTCGGTGCTACAGCACAGACTTTCAAGTTTCCTTTGTTACTGTAGAGAACACTGATGTTTGAGTTAATAAATCCTTTTCATGTTCCTGTTAAATTTGCCTGAAAACGCCTAAACAGCATACCCAAAGTAAATTGGAAGCTGTTCTTGAACCATTTGGAGTACATGCATGTAAATGATCTCTTTTGAAAGCTGACACTCTGAAGTTATGTCCCCTGTTGTCAGGACCCCTGTCAGTCCTTCTAGTGTTGAGTAATAGAAGCTTGAACACAAGGAAAGTGAAAATTTCTATTTCCGCCTAAATTTTGTTTTGAAAACAGAGGCCTGAAGAGGCCTAGAGGTGGTAGGTATTATCTGGAAGACTAAATTGGACCACAGGTTGAAGCCTTACCCAATTCAAATCAAAAGTCAAACATAATACCACAATATATTCATATTTGACACATGTTTTTATAAGAGTACATCCAGGAATTTTCTAAAAGGGTCTTTTGGAGACTCCAAAATGACCCTTTGTAACCAAGGTCAAGGTCAAATAAAAAGGTATTATTTTTCATAATTGTTATCTCTAATGAAAGGTGGTACTTAGAACTATCATATATAATAGCTAAATCCCTAATTAGTAATACTGAAACACAAAAACTGAAGCATGAACACATTGGAGTGCTTTATCTGATTCCAAGGATTGGCGCACAAAGAACACTGATTCTGTCAACCATATTGCGCAATCGACTGTTATTTTGAAGGCTCCACAGACGCATACAAATGAGGTATTGGCATTTTCAGCTAGCTGTCAGCTACAAGGCTAACGAGCTAATTTCAGAGCCAGTCGAAGCCAGTTCGAGAAATTTGTTTAGAACGAGTGTGGGTGGGGGGGGGGGGGGGGGCGGGGGGGGGGGGGGGCAGGACGCACAGACCTAGTTGGCTTTAGAGGGCTGTCAACGGGGCATGGAAGCTCCTATTGGGTCGAACAAGGTGTCAATCAAAAGGGGAGGGTTCAACGGACATTTTGATACCTTCATTTTGTAAATACTCCATTGCTAACCGGAGAAAATAACACTTTTATGTGAACAAGTTGTTTCTTCAGTCGGCTAACTTGCATAATGAAACAAAGGATAATGGCTATTCATGAACGTAAAACATTGTATTTGGACGAATTACTTTACATGGTTAGATACTTTGAACCCTTGGGACTTACGCAGATCAAGTTTTGATGGCATGATTTGCACACCTGGACCTATTTGAACAACTTAGGGTGAGTACAACTTTTTTCTTTGGCATTGTTGAAGGAATGTTCACCGGAAAAAGACGTTGACTTTGCTTGCTATTGCGACTTGATCTTGAATTGGTTTATTTCAATGGAAGCACAAGAATCGTAGCTTTCCAACGATGTATAACATGTGTAGCGTCTAAAAAATATATTTGTTAGAATTTAGTGCGTCGTAACTGAGGGAGGGGGAGGCAGCATTTTTGTCTCGCGGGCGAAACAGGAGCGTAACAGTGGTCAGCAACACTTGAACAGTGTTACTGAAAACAGCAGAATGGACACTCAAGTGTTCTGCTATTTTTACACTTGCTAAGACACAAATCCAAATATTCACTGTAAATTCACAAAACCCCTGACTCTTTTGGCAAAACCAAACAATTGCCTCAAAACCATTTACAGTAAACTGTGCTCAAAATCAAACAATGCTTTCAGTTCCGACACACAGCCAGTCAATGTAACACTACAGAGCATTCATTACTAAACACTACAATGTTTTTTTAGAACACAGCATTCAGGTCATGTTGTTCCAAATTTGTTTTTACGGTTAATTGTAGATTTAAACGTGTAGGTAAACACATTTTGCAATAAACTCTTTTTTTCATTTAGCAATAAACTATTTCAAAATGTATAGTATAGTATATATAATGTATAGTACTATTCATAAATCATATCTTAGCACAATGAATTGTACTCTGTAAGCACTGCAAGTACCTAATACTTTTTTGTCTGTATATACCTCACTTGCATACAGTAAGTTACCAAATAACAAACCAAACTCGAAATGAAAAACCCACAAAAAACTGTTGTGCAACTGCAAAATCTAAGTCAATGAGGGATTGATTCTGCCCCAGCATCTCGTCTTGTGCTGGGACCAGACAGAGGACGTGATGTGCTGGGACCAGACAGAGGACATCGTCTGGCTGGTCACAGGCAGCGTTGTTACAGTAAGAGGCAGCATTGAACCCTGTTTCATCTCCATAAAGTCAGGAGTCAGGTGGCTGAGCGGTTAGGAATCGGGCTAGTAATCAGAAGGTTGCCGGTTCGATTGTTGCTGTGCAAAATGACGTTGTGTCCTTGGGCAAGGAACTTCACCCTACTTGCCTCGGGGGAATGTCCCTGTACTTACTGTAAGTCGCTCTGGATAAGAGCATCTGCTAATGACTCAATGTAAATGTAAATATATACAAATAGATAAATACGTCAGAAGTTTAGTCACGGTTACAGACAGACAGACTTCTACGATGGAGTATTTGCACTCCTGATTTCCATTCGCACATATACGACAATTCTGTATGAGGCAGTTTCCTCTGCAGACTTGCTTCATGCGTACCCTGTTGTGGTTACAGGGCACTGGCAATGGAAGAAAGGCTGACACTGTTGATTCCTTCAAAGTTGACGTCGTTTTTAACAAGTCTGCTGTATTTCACGCAGTCGGGTGGCATTGTTTCGAAGGACCATATAAAAGTCAATAGAAACAAGTGTGAAGGAATCATTTGGAGTCATCGGTGTGTGAACCATGACTACTGTGTGAAGTGCATCACAGTGCAAAATGTGTTTTAGTGAGCGAACTTGTTTAAGGTTTTGCCAGAAGAGTGGTTCATTCGACAAATGGGTTTGTCACAAACAAACACGCCGGAACAAAATCAAAGACAGCAGTCTTGTGAACGCTTCCCCTTCCATTTACCAGAACATACAAACCAAAAACTAGCATTGGGAACTGTCAACCCACACACTCCTGAAACCAAACAAAGAACCTGCAGTCTTGTGAACATCAAACTGTCTCTAGGCCCTGTTCGCAACTGGCATTAACTTGGGTGATCCAACCACAAGTGGATGGTTCTGAGTACGTCAGTTCACACCTGGTATTAGAATGTGTCTCCACATGCCTCTAGTGATCACTTGTGATGGGGTTTCACCATCCTCACTCTAGATGCAAATACAACATTTCTGTTGTTACAAACAAATGTGTTGTTGTTCTACCGGCAGGAGGCAGCACTTCGCTTGCCTAGTCTCGCGCATCATCGCGCATCATTTTAACGTTGTTGAAAAAATGGTTGCTGCGTTTTTTGAGATACAAAATAACAGAGTTGACCAGAGATGTGCATACTGTCAGAGGGCAACAAGGAGAACTTTGCTGTTATTACTTTGTAGTTCAGTTTGTAGTTCAGTATGTAGTTCAATTCGTAGTTCAGTTGACGGGAGGTATTTCCCACTGTGCTGAGGACTGTGGGTCAGAATAGGCAGAAAAGCATGCTTGTATGCTGGCTTACATATAACAAAATGCAACTGGATCCAGTAGGACACTGTATTTGACATAGTATTATTATACATTGTATGTAGGACATACAAAAATATTTTTCTGGCATACTACCAGCCTGCTGTTAAAAGTTGGTGCGCAAATGAGTACGTACTTCTTCTTAAGCAGAGGACGTCAGTTGAGTAGACGGTCATTCAGTGTGGCCCAGTATTTATTCACATAAACGCTGCTACGAGAATGCGGCCATATGGCCACGAATGTGGTCTGAGTGATCGGAACTCAGTGCATCTTGGTTGCATCACCACTGCACTGAGAGCTATCCATTGTGACAGGATTGCCCAAGACACATGTTGATACCAGGTGTGAACTGGGCCTGAAGCTCTGAGTGGGGTCACGCACACACACACACAGACACACACACACACACGCACACACACGTATTAAAACATGCCTGCACTCCTGTTTCTAATCCCAGACGAGTCACAGAAACAAAAGCTTATGTTTTGTGCGCTGCCCAGTCCTGAGGGAGGCTGACAGACGGGCGCGGAGACCTGCAGAGAGCAACATGAGAGGTGCTGGGCTGCTCAGAGTAGTGGTGGTGAGACGCCCTGGATGGTGTGTGTGGAGGCTTATGTGTTTGTAATGAGGTGTTTGGGTCACCACTGTGAAATCGCTGAAGAAAATGCCATCAGTAACTGACACTAGTATTGATATTCATAAATGTCATCAATATAAATGTCTGAACATTGCACTATATTTACTCTGATATTATAATGAAATCTGAGCTAACATGACCTAGTTAACCTTAACCTGACGTTGTACTGTGACCCCGGTGGGTGGGATGTCATGGCTTCGGATTAGCTTAGCATGCTAGCAACATGGGCTTGGCAGGTGAATCAGAGCTGGGAGTTACAGTCAGAAACACTGTAATAAGGCGTCACCCTTCCCTGCAGGAACACAGAAGAAGATGGGGAAAATATGAGCTTTCACAACAACCACCCCACGACGAAACAAGTTGAAGCTGGATGAGTTTCTGACACAGCACAACCATATAACCAATAAATGAGAATGTGTCAGGGATTACATCTCGAATTCCCTTTAGATTTTTGTTTTTACGGTTAGGTTGCT